>NC_137608.1:38657900-38902900 GCF_963280865.1 Gymnoscopelus braueri | reverse complement strand
ATCAGATGCTCATTAGCATAACCAACCTGTTTAATCAGTTTTCGCACACTGAACTTTACAACAACAACAGTCACACTGTGCAATATTATGGATATTATGGATTCAGTCTATACTGAATTATGATAAACATTTGAAGAATGGCTTGAAAGTGTAAATCAGTGTGAAATCCTCAGTGTTCATTGTAACACTAAATGAAAAGGATTTGACTGTGTAGATGGGATATAAATAAAAACATAGAAGTGAAACAATAATGGTGTAAGAATGTATTATATTTATGCCTGTCTGATCAAATCAATCTGTTACTTTTTAGATGCGGCCCTCTGTGATTACCTGCGTCTCCTCAATAAGAACCCCTGCCTCCAGATGTGAGGTCAGCAGCAGGCACTCATCAGGTCAGTGTTATACAATTAGTCTATCAATGAACTAATCCCTCAATGAATATTAACAGAACACTGTTAAATCCTCAGTGTTAATATAACTCTGAGAGAGTACGAATGTAATGTACATTTGTACATCCTCAGAGTTACAAATGGTTAAACTATCAGTGAGGATTTAACAGTGCAATCATGGAACGTAGCATTGGTGATTGATTACACACGTGTGTGGTTTCACTGACCCGCTCGTCTTCACTAAGGTGTGTATTGACTTTTGTCATGGATCCCTTATTTCCCCCAGTGATTTCAAAGAGCAACTATGACCACGTGGTTGACGAGCATTTCCAGAGGAGCCTAGGGGCGAGTTACCAGAGAGCCAGCAGCTCCCAGCAGCTGTCCATCAGTGTGTCTGTGGACGACCACTTTGCCAAGGCCTTGGGAGACAAATGGCTGCAGATTAAGTCTAAGTCGTCCTCCTGCTCCTCGTCCGCCTCCACGCCACCCAGCAGTCCAAGCGTTACTCACTCTCCTCCTAGCTACAGCCACAGTCCAAACCAAACCCATAAAGAGTCCTCGAGCACTTCAACGCCAACCTCAAGTCGCTGGTCAATTCATTAAAGCAGAGATGACCATTCATCGCCTACCCCAACCCCCGAGTGGGGTAAAAACAGACTTTGTGACTTTTTAACATTTCACTGAGTGCAACTGCTTTTCAAGGAAAAGTGAAAGTGCCAAGAAAACAACGGAGATGTCGATCTAATAGATGCAGGACTCTGACTATACTGTTGAACGGGACCGGTTATGGCATTCATTGTATAAGAGTCACTGGTGCAAACAAATGTAGCATAACTTGGGATGTCTGTTTTGTTTCATTTCTATACTCTGCTTGTCAGTAGTGTTTGTATACCTGAAACCAATGGTTATATGGGATGATCAGAAAATCGACCAAATGATCCTTTACATTTCTTAAACTTTGTGTCATTCATTTCATGCAGAACGAAAGCCACTGTATCTTTGTACTATATTTATATTGTAATGCAGCTCATTCCAATCCAGTCTAAATGGATAGCCTATCTGCTGTACTAGTGTGCTGATAAACTGCAAATACTTACTGAAAACCTTTATGAAAGCTCTGAATTTGACTTGATATCATTAAAAGAGTGTCTTTGCCACTGTCAAACAATCATTGTATATTGTCATTTATATTTTTGAAATGTGTTAACTATAGATTACAAAATACAATGTACTTTTGGTTAGACCCACACAATTTTGACATTGCCATTTACATTTTTTAAGAAATCCCTTTCTTTGCAACCAGACAAGTAGCTCACTGTTGTAGGTCACGTAGTCAAAATAAACAAAGTGCCGCTTCAAACATAAAAAACATGACCTCATATGGACACCTGTCTAGCAAAGGGGGCAGGGTCGTTTTTCCAGACAAACTAATTCTAGCAGTGAGTCAAGAGTGTGTGTCGGCTACACATCCGGCACCCACGTCTACATGACATGGACAAACCAACACGCAGAGACTCATCATAAATGAAGGAAAGGTGAGCAACTCTGCTGGGTTTTTTTTCTCCCCCCCCCCCTGGAGGACTCCGGGAATGTGGAGTACATGTCCCGGCAGGCACCAGGGCTTCTGCTTTGACATTCCTGTCTCCTGAGAAAAGGACTATGTGCGATCCTACAGATCCTGTTTGGCAAGGGGTAGGAGGGAGGGAAGTGGGGAGGTAAGGGTAGGGCTAATATAGGCCTGAGCATGAGAACCGATTGTGCTCTTTGCTTGCTTATTTGCATGTTCTATCTTGTCTCACTTTAAAATCTGCGTTTAAACATTTTCCAGAGGCAAGGCCTTTGAAATCATGATGTTTTTTTTTTCTTTTTCTTTTTTCAATATGTCAGTATGCACTGGGAAATAACCTGAAAGTCCTATAAACAACTTAAGAAAACTTTGGATCTCACAGAACTCCTGGGAAATATTTGCTGCTAGTCTTCTCTACAGTACAAAATCAACATTGGCATTGACTTGATCATTTAGTGGTTAGAGTTGAGGATTCTGCTTCAACCCACTGACGATACACAATACACATCTCATCAACATGTAGCGTACATTAAGCAGTTAAAAAACTATCAGCTGTGGCAGGAGATCCACGAGGACAGAATGGCCAAATGTTTTATAATGTGGGTGAATATTGCTGATTATTTGCTTGTGCGGTGCTGAAACTGGTATTTCCACTTGCTGTATACATTCTTTAGTCGGTGTAACCTGAACAGGGACATTGATGCCATCTAGAGGCCCTGAGGTAAAGTGTTTACAGGGAGTGATGTCACGGAAAAATGGTTTTGTGTGCTGTGAATACAGGACAAGCGGGCACCAAAACAAAGTGGGCCCAGGAGAAACTGGGCACTAAAGCAGAGTGAGCGCTTAAGAAGACTGGGACTAAAACAAAGTGGGTACAGGTAAACTGGGCACTAAGAGTGGGCACTAAAAGGAAGTCGGCACTGAAACATGGGCATGTGAAGTGTTATAAAGCTTATATTCTTAAGCATTCTTAAAGGAATATTTCACTTTCAAATAAAATAAACATAAACATTTGCATTTATTTTATTTGAAAGTGAAGTCACATCCACACAGAATGCTAATATTACAAGGCGATTAAGTGACCTAATTAGAAAAAAATATGTGTGATATGTGGGATACTTTGCTAACAACATGAATTAGTGTAATTCTGCCAAATATCTCCAAGTAGTGCCTACTGCCCAGTCTTAGCTTGACCGAATAGAGCGTGGCGCCACTTCTCCATTGAACTCAATGGACGCGGCCCACCCTGTTCTTTTCTGACCCCCTATTACTTTGAAGGGTGTCCTCAAGCTTGATAGTGCCCAGACTTCCCATAAAATCCACCACCAATTAAAAAAAAAAAAAAAACATTGAAAGCGGTTACTGTTGCATGATGAGTGACAAACAGGATTGCTGTTTTGAATTGCATGTTGTTTTTTTGGTTACGCAGAGGGAATTCATGAATAGGTTTGTGTAGCTACACATCTTGTGATTTTACCCTCAAGCTTAATAAATGTGATTATAGAAGAAAAATCACACCCTGTGTGAAGTGGGCGGTGTCTTGCTAGCTAATCACAATACTGAATGGAGTCAACCAATCATGTACAAAAGATAAATACATTTATTGAAACACTCTTTATGATGGACGAAACCATAACTTGAAAAAAACCAAATTTTGGTTTTTTTCAAGTTATGGTTCCTTATATAGGGCTATGCACATGTGTCATGTGACACTGGCCAATCACAGTCCTGAATAGACTGTGATTGGCCAATCACAGCGCAGGATAATTCTACAAATTTCCTGGGCCCAGATCACAGCGCAGGAAAATGTACATTTTTCCAAATCTCACTTATAGGGGCGGTTTCACCGCCCAAAAATTACAGAAATTGCTGCTATGAATCCTTGTACAGGAGTTTTCGGTCTAATCAAAGGCTAAGATTAAGATCAAAACAAATTATTCAACACCTGACCTTAATGGATCAATGTCAAATCAATCATATAAATTTTAATTGAAACACTGTATTTCTGATATTTTTGCATACAGATGGGTTTAGTTTTTTGTCTTTATGTTCTGGCACATTGTTTTGACAAATGTGGCAGAGAGCGACTCAAGTCTGTCAACCACAGCAGGGGGCACTGTTGCCCAATATGTGCAAGTGAGTTGTGAGGTTTTGTAAAGCTGTGAATAAAACACCAGCTTATGTGAATGTTAGAAAAAACACTTTCTCATGCTTCCGAAGAACACAAAGCACTTTATTCTTCAAAATTATGTGTATTTACAAATCAATGCCTCCAGCATTAAGGGAAAACAACATTTATCTCACTTTTAGTCTAGGAGTAGTAATTAGGTAGGCATTGCAACAGAAAATTGCCCCAAGCTTTCTGGGAACTTTTCTGTGCTATACCTGGACTGTAAATAAACAGATCAACATCTATATTCAACTATAAACAAAACAGAAGATTTGGTGTTTAACAAAAATACATCCTCTAATCTTAAAAGTAGATGATTACATGGGATGATTGTGATTGAATCTGTGTCAAAGGGGATAATGGTTTTGCACAACACAGGCTACTCCAAACAGTGGTTTCTATTTACTCCAGTGCTTTCTATAGTACCATACCTGTTTTCTTTTTTCTTTTTCTTTTGGCCTTGCACTTTTGGCCTTGCACAGACACTTTTGCACTGTCTCAAGTGCCTCTTACTAACCTACTTGATATGTTTGACTGATTGAATAAAATAATATTAAAAAAAAGATAATACTTGAGTCCCCTTTAGTTATTGTTGGGGTATAGAAGCTATCAGTCTATAATGAAGCCCCTAAAATGTACACAACACGTTCTCTAAGCCTGAGAAGTAGTCTCCTGTCAGGATTTATTAGCAATTAGAGTGTAGTCCAATTATGTTTGAAACAATCAGTGGTGTAAAGTAACTAAGTACATTTACTTAAGTAACTGTACTGTACTTAAAGGTAGGGTAAGTGATTTTCTTCGGTTAAAATAAGTGTTAAATAGCTCTATATTCTGATAGTACTCATTGCTATAGAGTGTCTGTTCAGTAAAAGTAGTCTCCTTGTCTCTCCAGCTCTTTATAAAACAGAAAATGCATTTTCGTTTCAGTTTCAGTTTAATTTCCAATTTTATCCAATCAGGATAGAGAACTCAATCAGGATATAGATTAAACAAGTGAAATTGGAAGTGATGACACTAAGAAATGAGCAGGCAAAATTGGAACTGGAACACTATAAAAATGAAGCTTAAAATGTTGTACTTTCTCCTGATTGGCTGAGATTTTGACACCTACCGGAAAATGTGAGATGTTTATTAAAGAGCTGGAGAGACGGGGAGACTCCTGTTACTGAACAAACACTCTATAGCAATGATTACTATCAGAATAAAATGCTTTAACCTTTTAACAAAATACTTTTTGTTTTAACCCAAAAGTATCACTTACCCTACCTTTAAGTAATTTTTTAGGTACTTTTACTTTACTGGAGTAATTCAAATTTTCAGCACTTTTACTTCTACTCCACTACATCTCAGAGGCAAATATTGTACTTTTACTCCACGACAATTATTTGAAAACTTTAGTTACTAGTTACTTTCCATATACAAATTATTACATTATAAAACATACATTAACCACTTCAGCCCTATTTTTTACCTTGGCTATTTGAAAATAGCCGATCTACAGGCTGATGATGCGACGCGTTGTGAGCTTGTAAATCTGCTATTTTCAAACATTTTAGTACTTTTACTTTTGGTACTTTAAGTACATTTTGATACCAATACTTTTGTACTTTTACTCAAGTAAATTTTGAATTCCGGACTTTTACTTGTAACATAGTATTTCTACATTGCAGTATTGATACTTTTACCTAAGTACAACATTTGAGTACTTTTTCCACCACTGGAAACAATTACTCCTGAAGTCACATTCAACATTTCTAACAGTCCAAGTTAAAGTTCATGTCAGTTTATTGTCATTCATCCACATACAGGTGGGCTGAATGACATGTCATTGCTCAGAACAGGAGCAAGGTGCTAACACAAACAAATATAGTACAGTCACAAAACATCTTCTTCTTTCTTTCTTTCATTTCCTACACAGGAAAACAACATCATGATCCCCCTCGGGGGTGTACTGGTGGAAAAGCACGGGGAAGAGAGAGATAGAGATAGAGAAATAGATATAGTGAGAGAGCGTGTGCGTGCGTGTGTGTGTGTGTGTGTGTGTGTGTGTGTGTGTGTGTGTGTGTGTGTGTGTGTGTGTGTGTGTGTGTGTGTGTGTGATCGCGTGCACGTGCGTGTGTGTGCGCGTACTGTTCAATAAATACTTCCTATAAAAGCAATGTTGGCATAACTAAGAAATTAACCAAATAATACATATTTTACATGCATGGAGATGGAGGTGTTCAACTACAATTACAAGCAGCAGCGGTCAGAAACGGTCCCAGGACCGGGATGCCTGGAGAGCGCTTGTCCGTGGCCTATGCTCAAAATTGGGCCACAGACGTACGTAAGTAAGCAGCCTGAATACAGGAAAAGTGGGCACTACTACCTAGAGGTATATACTATACTAGAGGGAGCGTAAATAACGATCTGGTAACACCCACCTATAGAACAAACATGGGTCATTTCTCCTTCTACAGCACTGCCACCCAAGAGTGGAATGCCCAGACCCCATCCCTTAAAAAATGGTTCACTGGCTTCCTTTTAAACAGCTCTGAAAATCACTTCTCCCTTAGACAAGCGACCCCCCCCCATCTTTTCTTTACCCCCCCCCCCCCCCAATCCCTTTTATATTTGTGATGATATTGAATGTTTGGTGCTATGTTGATGAATTGAATACCTAGGACCCCAATGGAAACAAGGCCTGCAAGGACTTTTTTGGTGTTATCCTTTTAGACAAAGTGTTTGACTGTACTCGAGCTGTTTTACATCTCTGTCTAATAAAATATCCAATCAATCAATCAATCAAACCTTTCCTGTTACCAGTAACCTATACAAGTAGCATAACTCCTTTCAAAACATGTTCATAGGGAGTGAGAGAGAGACAGACAGACAGACAGAAATCTGCAATTGGAGCAGAGAGTTAAATACAATTTAGGATTTTTCTTTTCTTTTTGGGGGGATACTTTATATTCCTGCAGGGGAAATTCAGTTTCAGTCTCACCCAGCTGATGGCTAATCACTCAGATCATTATGAAGATGCAGTTAGGGCTTAGGTCAGGTGTCTTTAGGGATGTAGTGCTACTATTAGAAGTGGGGAAGTTCTATACTCAATAGATTAATCAATTGACCAAAACCGCAATTCTATCTTTAGAAGTGGGGGCGTGTCGCTCCCCTGCGCTCCCCCTCCACTACACCCCTCAGGGACACTTAGCCAGGAGAAGAACCAGTGACCATCTGATTACCACTAAGCTGCCCACTAAGCTACGTACACCCCAAAGGAAATTCACATTATTAAATTGGCCGGTCTGCCAGCCTACAGATGGATATTTATCATTTCTGTTTGTCCCAAATACATATGTTATCATCCCCCAAATATCATGTGCTTATAGACACCTATCATGTGAGCATTAAGTACTGTAAGTAGTATTAAGGCTTGCCGAGCCCTGAGGCCCGTAGGGCAAGAGCCTATCTCCTGCTTCCTTAGCGTGAGGCAGCGTGATGTAGCCTACAAGTACACCCCCTGGACATGACGCTAGTATATCACAGGGACTTACCCCAATCAGACTCTTGATGCTGAGTGGGGCTTTGGGTCCCACTATTAGTCTTTGGTATCGAACCCCTACCTCCCAGTCTCAGGGCGGACACTCTAACCACAAGGCCACTGAGCTGGTTTTAAGTACTGTACCCATTACATTCATCTAATGAAGGAACAGGGCAGGCACATGAGTCATCATGACAATACTTAACGTTAAGGATCGCAATGGGGGGATGACACTTGGAGAGCCTGCTGCTAAGTTAATTTTTACCCAGCAATGTGGCATTGCAGTGGAAAAGGCACTTTTTATATGCTATCCCTTTTTTCTTCATCTCTGAATGTGAGATGAAAATTCAGCTGAATGAGGTGAAACTGGAGTATTTAAGCTTAACATTCAGCTTGACCATTGTTTACTATTCTATCAATAACAATTTTAATGGAGTGCCAGTTTATCCGCCTTGCGCACGCACACTAAAAATACTTTGTTCATGTGGTATAGTGAGCCTGTGTCATATTTCATTATGCTGTCAACTTTAAAACCATGAGATTCCTAGACAAACATTTGCATATTAGGTATGTTTCATTTCATAGGATAGACATGACCTCAAACCAAGGACTATTCCAACAAGCGTACCTTCTCAAATAGAGAATTTAAAATCCGCTAAGCACATTTTATATGATGCTAATATTATTTTCGTACTTTTCAGGGGATAACACTTTGGGGTTTAAATCCAATAGAACAGCTCTATATGAGTCATTTCTATATGGCCCGTCAGGTCAAAATGAAAGGTCAGCATGTTCCAGAGGCAATTTAAAGACTAACTTGTTGGATCTCATAGATTCCAACCACCACCAATACTACTGTACATATAGCTCTACTAAATAATAAGTAATGAACAGGAACCCATCAGCAGTTTTGGGTGCAGTGTAGCATTTCAGCACATGGCAACATCTGCTGACTTGATGTGTTCCGACACTTTAGTGGAATTTCATGTCACAAAGCAACTAATATTAAATAGAAGATTGATCATTAACCCTGTTTTGGATCTGTGGCTTACCATAGCCTACTGTTCAACTACTACACATGGGTTACCAGTTCTCATACCACAATGTGCATGAGATTCCCCCCAATGTGAGATTCCAGTGGTGGAAAAAGTACTCAAATGTTTTATTTAAGTAAAAGTATCAATACTGTTACAAGTAAAAGTCCTGAATTAAAGATTTACTTAAGTAAAAGTACTAAAATATTTGAAAATAGCAGATCTACAAGCTCACAACGTGTCGCGTGCAATGCGTTGTGAGCTTGTAGATCCGCTATTTTCAAATATCGTAGATAAAAAATAGGGCTAAAGTGGTTAATGTATGTTTTATAATGTAATAATTGTAAAAATCTGCAAAGTAACTAGTGACTAACGTTTTCAAATAATTGTAGTGGAGTAAAAGTACAATATTTGCCTCTGAGATGTAGTGGAGTAGAAGTAAAAGTATAGACAATTGGAAATACTCCAGTAAAGTAAAGGTACTTCAAAATTGTACTTAAGTACAGTACTTGAGTAAATGTACTTAGTTACTTTACACCACTGTGAGATTCCCATAACAACTGTAGCTTCCAGAGATGCATGCAAAGTTTTCCATGAGTGTCAAGTCATATGCTACTGTACTGAGTTTATTTCTGTGAGAGGGGTGAGAGAGAGGTAGAGAGGGGGAGAGAGAGTTTACTGAGTTATGTAATATTTAGATAAATGTGGCATAACAACTGATACAACCACAAAACAACAGCATTTTGGGATTGGCTTATCACCACGAGGGCAAGCTGACAAAATCCTCTTGTTTGAGGAATGCAAATGAAAACTGTAATTTTATGTCCTGACTGTCAACAGACAAGCTAAATATTAGCGGCAGCAATGGTCTCGTGGTTAAACTGGAAGGGCGTTTACATATGAACATATCCCTCCTCCAACCAAGCCAGGGAATATATAACCTCATGTGCAGCTTCAACCTCCAAACAACAGGGCTTCAAGCAACAGCCTAATTGAGCCTTATGAGCGAATGACGCACACCTGCCACTGAAACATCTGTCAACTTTGCTCACAGAGGCGTGCACTATCTCTCTATCTCTCTCTCCCTCTCTCGTTGCAGTGGACCCATCACACAGAAAGAAAACTTTCACTGTGGACTTGCAAGTGAGTAGACTCGCATTCATTTACGTACCTATTTGTCAGTCGTAACTTGCTGATGCGCGGATGGTTGCCTGGAACTAGCCATGGATCAAGACTATGGTTTTATCGATTTGAACATTTGCTATGATCGTTTTTGGGCTTTACCCCCCAATTGTCACTGAACATCCGCCCGTAAAGTCCGTATTTCTCCGAACATGTACAAATGCAAAATATAAGGCACTTACCCGGTAGCCCCGGATGTTAACTCGGTATTCGGAATCTTTGTGCACTGTATTGGTCCGTATCTTTCAATAGACATGTGTTTTAATCCCGTCTGTCTGAACGCCATTTCCCCCCTCGTTTGTTTCCTGTCTACATTGAGTGTAATACCGTCTTTCACCAGATGCGCTCATTGAGGAATACAGGGAATTTGAGACAGAATCCGACACAGGCGGGATTAAACAAGCGGGATTAAAAACATATATATCTATTGAAAAACGGACTAATACATTGCACACGTGTTTCTAATGTTGAGTTAATATCCGTGGCTACAGGCTCAGCACTTTATATGTTTTTTTGTACATGTACAGAGAAGTACGGGCTTTCCGCGTGGATGTCCAGTGACAATTGGGGGGTGAAACCCAAGACTATCATAGATACGAAAGTCAGACTCGATAAAAGTACATCTACGATAGTCTGACTCTTGATCCAAGGCTAGTCTGGAACCTACATAAAGAAAGCAAGAAAAACAAACACTTTTCAATTATGCAAGCGCATAGCATTGCCAAAGCTAAGAAGATTTACAGAGTTCGTGACTAAAGACTAGACTGAATAGGGTCAATAGGCCAATTAAATCGCCCTCTCTGCGTGGCTTTATGGTTAGTTCTTTGAAGTTTTAAGTGGCTTTGTAATTTCATTATGCAAGTTGCATTTCAGCTATTTTGCTATGTGCAATTAGGGCTGCCACCTCACATTTGTGGGATTTTATTCATTTCCCCCACTTTTTGTCTCTATTGTAGGCCACATAGCTACTTTGAGATAGTTCAAACTTTATAATGTTCGGATTTTAACTATTATATAGCGGATTTATTCAACTTTTTAATATATATGGGCTATATAATTCATACTTTTTAATGGTGATTTTTTTTTGCGATCATTAACGTCTTCCATAGCCTACTGTAACCTAGAAACTTCATTCAAACTTATAAATGTTCAGCTACATTTGTAATAGATTGGATTATAGCACTTTTTGTGGATGTCATGAATGTTCAAATCAAAGATTGTCAGTCCTTGTCCTACTACTTCTACATGCATTAACTTACAGACTCCATTTAAACTAAGATGTTCAGCTACCTTAGGACTAGATAGTCATAGACTATTAAATGATTATCAGTTGTTTTGGTCATTTTCTATGCCTTGTTGGAAGATCAGATCATATACTGACCTAAATTGGATTGATTGTCTTGACATATAGGCCTAAAGCCAACAAGTTTGCTATACTGTTAATTTATAAACTAACATGCATTACTATTCATCATGTTTCAAGCTCCATTCTAATATAGGCCTTTTCTTTTTTTGCAGCATCTATCATCTAAGGCTGACTCACAATGGCTGAAGTTCCTCTCTCTATATTATGTCCTTTTATAATGATGCCTTCAGACAACCCCTGTATACCTAGATAGCATATAATCAAGTTCAGCTTTTTACTAGAAAGACAGCATATAATTTATACACACACTACCTCATAAATAACTGTCAAGCTTTACAGAAATTGGCTTAAAAACATTTTTTCAGAAGTAGCCTAACAATGGATACCACTACCTTAGCTACCATCGCTTCCACCATCACCATGGCTGTGGCTTTCCACAATGACATGTCAGGGTACATGTGGCTTTTAATATTGGGCTTCATCATAGCCTTTGTCCTGGCCTTCTCCGTGGGGGCCAATGATGTGGCCAACTCGTTTGGCACAGCGGTGGGCTCTGGTGTGGTGACGCTGCGCCAGGCCTGCGTCCTCGCCACTATATTTGAGACGGTGGGCTCCATCCTCCTGGGAGCCAAAGTCAGTGAGACCATCCGGTCGGGAATAATCGACGTCAGAATGTACAATGGCTCTGAACACGTGCTAATGGCTGGATCCATAAGTGCCATGTTCGGTAAGTGTTATTATACTGCTCTTCAGAGACTTTGGTTGTTTGAGCAATGTAAACTAATGGTTAGAATTGTCAGAATCCCCAAGTTACTATGTAGTAATTGGGTGGGGAAAGTAAACAAAACTACCGTGTTCTCCCTCCATCTCCAATTGGAGCTTGTCATATGCAATTTCTTAATATTTTAGTTATACTCAACAACTCCCGGTGTTAATGTATGTTTGTGTCTCTCGTTCTCAAATACTCGGACAAATCATTGGTATATATGTTTTGCTTACAGTCCTTACAAAGAAAAGGACGTTGTTTGATCTGGTAATTTTCATAATCATCTGGTTGGAAAAAGTGAGGCTATAGGCTATGTTATTTTTTTTGTGCTTCAGGTTCTGCTGTGTGGCAGCTTGTGGCTTCTTTTCTGAAGCTCCCCATTTCTGGAACCCACTGTATTGTCGGAGCTACGATCGGTTACTCCATGGTAGCTAGAAGTTACCAGGGGATCAAATGGATGGAACTCCTCCGCATTGGTGATTACTGCTGGTTTTTCCCATGGCTTGGAACATTAGCACAATTACACAAAACATTACACAAATTGTATTTCAAGTGCAGGCATTGTACAATTAAAAGTTGAATATAATATTCTGTGAATTATTTCCATTTTCAAACAGTTGCATCCTGGTTTCTCTCGCCCCTGCTGTCTGGAATCATGTCAGGAATTCTCTTCTATTTTGTTCGCAAATTCATCCTGAGCAAAGTAAGTGGAAAGAATAATAAGTCCAAAACACATTTTCAATGTCATCTATATACTGAGTTCTCTACTGATGTGTGCCGTCTCAGTTGATGTGTGATCATTAGCTCTGTCTCATCTCAACACTCTCCATGACTTCCACAGGAGGACCCGGTGCCCAATGGCCTCAGAGCTCTTCCTATCTTCTATGCTGTCACCCTGGGCATCAACCTGTTCTCCATCATGTACACAGGAGCCCCAAGTGAGTACAAACACAGGCGTATGTCATACGCACACTCTACACCCCTGATCCTTTGGAAGCACTCTCTCACTGCACTGCACTACAGCAGCCATTGAAATCCCTGGAGCGAGAGTTTGACTGGCATGAAGTCTGAATAGAGTGTGTTGCTGCAGACTCAATGGAGTGCTCTTCCCACTATTGTTGATGACTATCATCTTATGACAAAAGCAGGTGACAAAAAGAGGAAATATTTCATCAATATTTCAACCTTGCCATTATTTGTTTGTCAAAAAGAAGTTTTTCACTTAACATGGGATTAATTTTTTATTTTTACAGTTACAAAGAGCTTAAAGGTATCATGACATTCATGTTTACACCACATTCAGAGTCTTTGTCCTGGTCCTTCAAACGTGTACAAACAGTTTTAACTGAAAATTCCACTCCAGTGATTCACTGTAGGTGTTTTTGTCTCACATTTCTAAAGCCTTTTCAACTGCAATGAAAAAAGAAATCTTTGCCTGCGGGTGTCGCTGGTGAGGGATTTTGCCTGTCAATCATCGCCTCTGCTCCGCCCCCCCCCAAAGGAAAGGATAGGGGAGGGGAGGGGCGAGGAGGAGAGTGGGCGGGATTAATCGACTGTGACCTCACTGTTGAAGGGCCAAGCTCAGATTACTTTTCAGCCTAATTATTCAGAAAACCCCAGACCACAGAAAATCCACTGAATGTTAAAAGTTCCGATTTTTTTGGTGTAATTGAGGTCATAAAACCCCCAAAAAAACATAAAAAATAAAAAAAGTGAAAATGAATGTCATCGAACCTTTAAAAACAATAAAAATACAATTAGATACATAGTTAAAAAAAGAAACCAGACACTGATTAAAAACACTTAAAATAAATAAAAAGTAAATAAGTAAGCAAGTAAATAAAATGCTAGAATAAAACTGAATGAATTGATTGCGCATTTGAGAGAAATGTGGGCATTAAATGGACAATTTCCGCTCCTTTTTGTTTCATTTGCAGGATTGAACTTTTCAAGAAGTCAACTGGCCTGGGCCCTTCACTGAAGGCTGCAGGCCGGTGTGTGTATGGGTCAAGGAATAATGCACACCATTACACCCCCTGCTCTCACAAACACGCATATCTACAGAGAACTATCTCTCTACAACACATTTTTGCACTCACACATCAAACCACATTCTAGCTTCCTCAAGCTGAAATAGTCATTCAGAAAACTCAGTGTACCTCATTGGTTTCATATAAATTAGTGAACCCTTAAATTCTTGATACAGTGTCAACCATCTCTGTTGAGGCCTCACTGAAATAAGCCTGGTTAATGGCTATTTTCTTTGCCCGTAATATCCCCCACCCCCCGTTTGGCCCGGTGTTAGTAATTATTGTGCCATTGTCTACATGGAAAAATGGGTAAGTTGTCCCTAAAATATTGAGGATTAAGTCATCTTCTCAGGATTCACCTCCATAGGAAAGGACCACAAACTTTTGCTGATGGACTGACTTCAATCATAAATCTTTATTTAATTAGTTCCACAAAAAAGAATGTAAGTAAATTGTCCCTGTCATGGAACGCTGCCACTCTAACCCAAGTCAACCAGTTAAAACAACATTTTACTTACTCTGAATAATTAAAACCACAACAATATATTTTGCAATTGTATGTACTACGATCTAAAGCCAAAATGGACTAGATAGAACTGTACTTAACTGACTCTGTCCTCTGTCTGTACAAATTATCATTGTGCTGCAATGCCACGCTGCATAAAGGAGATAAAGAGCGTGAGACATTGTAGCACAATGATACAGCCTGGCAGCCATAAAAGTTCAGAACTGACAGTTGAGACTTTTTGCATAACCTCCGACAAATCATGTGATCACCACTCACGAGACATTGAAAAGGAGTTCCATCACATGGTCCTTGATATCTTGAATAAACAGTCTGCCCTTTTGGATTTAACTGTATATTGACTATATTTTTTAACAGTTGGTATCCTTTTCTTTCTTTTTACTACTTAAAAAAACACCAGGCAATATTGTTTATGGATTAATTAGAAAGTGTTATTTTTTTTCTCCCTTCTTGTCTGAGATGGTGTACTCTCTCATGTTGTTGCCCTTCTCTGTACCTAGTGCTGGGTTTTGACAGAGTGCCATGGTGGGGTACATTGTGCATTTCGTTGGGTTTTGCTGCTGTCACAGCTGTGGTCGTGTGGTTTGTTGTCTGTCCGCGCCTCAAAAACAAGATCAAACGTGAGTTAACAACTTTTTTTCCTTCTAAAATACTATTGGAGAAAGTTATTTGTACTAAGTTTGTGAGTGAAAATGCATATGATAATATGGTTTGGCAAAATGTGTGTTTATTTGATAGCAGTTTGGCAATTCAAGGTGAAAAAAATAATCTCTCAAATTATAGTATTCACTTGAATTTGTAGTAACCAACAATACTTTTGGAATTCAAACTTTTATTTTTATGATGGAAACCCTTTTAGGATATGTCCTTTAGCACACCTACGAACGGACAGGTGTCTCGGAGTATGAATACTGAATATGGTTGAAAAAGGGAGAAGGGAGAGGGAGTCCCACACACTGTCTTCACTTATAGAGGAGTTTATTTAGTTAGATGCAACGTTTCTGTCGCTTAGACCTTCATCAGGCATAAAGAAGCAGCTGGCACACAGCCAGTACAACTCTCAGAGAGGCGAGGGCCAATCAAAGCCACACGCCAATCCGTTACCATGGAGCAGGGGGCGGCCCATATAGGTGAGTGAAGGTGGTACTTTTCCGTGGAAAAGTACCACCGCCTGATGAAGGTCCAAGCGACTAAATAAACTCCTCTATAAGTGAAGACAATGTGCAGGGCTCCCTCTCCCTTCTCCCCTTTTCTTCCATGATGGAAACCCTGAAATAGTGTGCACATTAAAATCTGAAGTGTTGATTTAAATCTGAGAGTGTGGAGTTAAATTGACACTCCGGATTTTGCTGTGTGCATGCACAAATAAATTGGCCTCCTCATTGCTTTCTTGAATCTTGCTGTTTGGTGGCTGGAGCTTTACACATTTTTTTACAATAGGAAAAATGGCTGCTAAAGCTTGTGAAACTCCACTGATGGAGAAGAACTCAACCAAACCTCCCAAAGAGGTGCAGCCATCCAAACCCAGTGAAATTCCACTGATGGAGAAGAACTCAACCAAACCTCCCAAAGAGCCATCCAAACCCAGTGACCATGGACATGAGACTGCTCCAGCAGACAGTGAGAAGGTGGCTTTCAGACTGGGAGATTCAGAAGAAGCTGATTTGGATGTCAATGAAATGGACACCAAAGACATAGATATTGGCAATGGTGAGATACATTTTCCTTTAATCTAAACAATAAATGTGTGTATTAAACTAATGTATGAATGTTGCTGTTTATCTCAAATTAAAATGTATTATAGATTATTGTTTTTGCGAGCTTTACACGTTGAACATTAATTATGCGATGTTATTTCTATAGCGCTAAATGGCACTTTTGGCCCCATGACCGTCACTGATCCCCACAGTGGACGGTCGCACACAATACACAAGGACTCTGGGCTTTACAAAGACTTGCTTCACAAGCTCCACATAGCGAAGGTCGGGGACTGCATTGGTGACAGTGACGCAGAGGAGAAGTCCTTGCGCAGGAACAACAGCTACACCTCCTACACCATGGCCATCTATGGCATCCAGGGGGACCCCAAATACAAGGACAGCGACAGTGGGCTGCAGAGGAGGCCAAGAGTGGACAGCTACAGCAGCTACAGCTCAGCGGTGACCGATGGCGGGCCAGTCAATGATGGGAGCGGAACTGTAGAGGCTGGCAAAGACCTGGCTCTGGAGGAGGACGAGCTGGAGCTTGACCAACCGGAGGTCACCTTGTTGTTCCAATTCCTCCAGATACTCACGGCGTGTTTTGGCTCCTTTGCACATGGAGGGAACGATGTCAGGTACAAAGCAGCTAGTATTCCCAATTGCTGCACTGCTCTGTGCATTTTGTATAATCACATTTGTGTGTTTGGGCCATTTGGAATGTTACACTGCAAGATCGCTGGTCCCATATCGGTCTATTTTTATACTCTCAGAGTTAAATTAACACTCGGGATCTTTGCAGTGTAATCCAGAATGACCCAATAAAACTAAAACTGCTTCAATTCTTAGATTACCGACATTACATGCCACCAACGATAAGGAGGGCAAGGGTTACTTCTGTATATCATGAAAGCTTTCTTTTCCATCAGCAATGCAATTGGCCCCCTGGTGGCTCTCTGGCTTCTATATGAGAGTGGCTCTGTGGTATCCACTTCACCCACACCCATCTGGTTGCTTCTGTATGGAGGAGTGGGCATCTCTCTGGGTCTCTGGGTGTGGGGTCGGCGAGTGATCCAGACTATGGGCAAAGACCTCACACCAATTACTCCCTCCAGGTACTGTACCATATACCATATACAGTATCATTTATTATCGTCTTCATTCAGTATCTTCAGATTTCATATGCTACTTTATCATATCATTAGTTATACCACAATTATCTGACATTTAGTTGGCCTACTGTACCTTCGTGAATTCTTAGTCGTACGATGCTGTTGCATGCTGAAAATAGATCTACAAGCTCATGACGCGTTACATTGTGACACGTTGTGAACTTCTAGACTGGCTATTTTTGCAACAGAGTACAAATTGAGCAGTACACAGAAATTAAAAGGGCATTGCTTTTGACTTTACGAAAAATGTCTATAACTAAATAACGTGTTTTATTCAATCCAGTGGATTCAGCATTGAGCTGGCTTCAGCCCTCACAGTGGTGGTGGCCTCCAACATTGGACTTCCTGTCAGCACAACTCACTGCAAGGTACCAGAAGCATGCATACACATTAAAAAAAACATCCCAAACCGATAGATACAATTATTTTAAATAGGTTCAGGTCTTAACGTATATTATGAAATAACTGTGGCCGGCTGCTACAACCTGTGTGGTGAGCTGGAGTGATGGACCGGCTGAAATCACACGGTGACTTACACAGTACATGCTGCCATGTCTCGATGCAGGTTGGCTCTGTGGTGGCAGTGGGGTGGCTGCGGTCCAGGAAGGCAGTGGACTGGCGTCTGTTCAGGAATATCTTCATCGCCTGGTTTGTTACAGTTCCTATCTCTGGCTTTATCAGTGCAGCCATTATGGCCCTCTTCATCCATGTCATATTGTGAACGGTCCACTGATCTGACAGAATACTGATGGTCTGGGACGCAGTATTCATGAATAATGTTTTTGTTCAGTTTTTTTTTCCTGTACAAACTAATCATAATTGTATCCTTTATATAGCACTGCACCAAGATGTTGATGATTATGATGATATATCATTGTATTTTTGTAGTATTTTGCTGGCTTCTGAATGAATAAACAATGCATGGCAGGACCTAAGAATGCAATTCAGAGAACCAGAAGTTAACTAGACTTTTTTATTTTTACTTTTTTTGTTCATCACATGAAATCTATATTTATAAAAGTATCCTTGATCAATTAAATATATGATTGAAAGAAGTGTGTGTATCTTTATAAGAACCTACATTGAGAATAAACATGAATACCAACATCTTTGTATGTTTTAGTACATTATTATGGTGTAATAATGCATTTCAGTGTAAATTTATTTTTTCATTTAATTTCATATTGCGATGTAGGTGTGAGGGCCGCGTGGCCCGAACTCTAGATGCTCGAACCTCTAGTTGTTTAAAAGATCAAAGCAAATACATTGCTTTATTTTTCAACCCTTTCTTTTTTAACCTTAACAGCCCATTTGATTTAGTAAAAAACAAAATATTAGTCCCATTAGAAGAATTTTGAAGCATGTATATCTGACACAACTTAAAATCTATACCAAAGATTTGGTATAAATCCTGTGCCCCTGTAGTTTAGGTCATGGAGTTAGATCATTTGAAAGTGTTGGAAAATGTTTGTCTTTATGAGAGAACAAAGAATTAGGAACGTGGGGTAAGCACGCACATCCCAAAGCAGTATGTCGGGTGCTGGACAACAATACGTACATGAGAAAAAGAAGGGGAGTCCGCACACCGATTGAGCTCCCAATGGAAGAGTCTGGTTTTTATTTGTTAGGCAACGTTTCGACCACTGTCGGTCTTCATCAGGTCTTGATCACTTTACAAGGCAAGGCAGTTTAAATACAGGAAGGAGAGGCACAATACAATCAGCGGCAGCTGTGGTGTTAACCTGAAATCCCACCCACCAGCAGTGACGCCATCACAAAAAAAGGGAAAACTAATTTCCAAATAAGGGCATTCAGGGTGGACAGGCTAAAGGGCCATACTAAAAAAGTTAATTATAAGTTGATTTCAGGTTAACACCACAGCTGCCGCTGATTGTATTGTGCCTCTCCTTCCTGTATTTAAACTGCCTTGTAATGTACAGTATTAAGACCTGATGAAGACCGACAGTGGTCGAAACGTTGCCTAACAAATAAAAACCAGAACAAAGAATTGCCACAAATTGTATATTCATTTGATACAACAGATAGAATAATACAAGGTATAATAAAATAAATAAAGCTGAATTTAGCGGCCAATGTCTGTTTACCTCGGGAGGCTGCCGGAGACTGACAAATGGGAGTTGGTGAAGACTAAATTCAGAGTTCTAGAGTTACTAGATGTAACCAAACAACCCAGTACAGTGTTTTGGCTAAGCATATCTCACTCCCATGTGAACACTATGCAGGTGTTGTCTTATCAGTCTGCTTCCTATCTCTGGCAGAACACCCCATTCAGCCATATTCATAACAATGTGAGCAGCTTATAATGAACCAAGTCAGAATCACATCTTCACATGAGAATAAAACTGAAATGAGAATACACAGCTCAACATGCATTCAATGTTCTTTACTCATGCCTACATGATGCACAACCTTTACTTAGTTGGTACATTTACTTTCTCTATTTTTCATAATATTTTAATATCTGGGAATTTCAATAGCTTCTTGACAAAATATGTTCATATTGTACAACCTGCCTCTGGTATCCTGCCTCTTGCTATTGAGCTTGGTCGGCTGTGCCAGAAGAGAAAAGGATATGCAATGTATGTGACCTGAAAGATGTCGAAAATGAATTCCATTTTATGTTTTATTGTACTCTGTATGACGATTTGAGGGTTCCTTTATTTGATGTAATGCAAAAACAAAAACCTGGGAAGATGATGGCCAGAAGTTGAAGTGGTTGTTTAATTATGAGGTATTTAAGACGCCACATTTTGTTTCTAGAGCCTGGAGTAGAAGACAATCTCAGCTTTTCAAATAGGTTCATGTCTGGCCTTCTCATTCGTTAAGATGTGAGGTAACAAGCCCATAGCCCAATGTTGTATTTTAAGTTGTATTTATGTAATCTGCCATGTACAGTATGAACTTGAGTGTTTTATTTTGTTAATCGTTTGATCATTGTTTGTGAATTACCATGTCGGTTCATTGTTTATGTCAATTGAAATGTAAAAGTGTCCTGTAAATCCATATGGGCTTCTTTGGAAGCATGACACTTTAATAAAGAAAAACTCCCTCCCAAAAAAACATCATGTACATTTCATGTTTGTACCTGACGAAGACCTCTGTGGGTTGAAACGTTGTATACTCCGATTAATGAAACTATACACACGCCTGGTTTCTGAGAACACATAGTACAATAACTGTCGACATATGCCTCCTGTTTACCAGGAATCCATGCCTCTTCCTGTCCCTTTATTGACACTCTAACATTTCGTGGTAAAACACAAGCCTAGAACTGTTTGCGATGTTTGCAGAAATGCCAGTTAGTATCTACAGGATTCATCTACCAGCCTTCCTGTAAATCGGGGAGCCTATAGCACCCGTGCAGGGGGGCACTTCACTCTACTTACACACATAGGCATAATTTATTATCTGTGTAATAGCTACGCCCATACGAAAACCGCCACGTGGGCTGTCCAACACAAATTCTGTCAATGTATATGTATGTCAATGTGACTGCCTGTCTTTCAATAAATTAGAACATGTTGACTTGGACACTTGTTTGAGACTCAATGTGTTCCAGATGCATCGCTCTTCTTCTATGCTGCTATAACATCACCTTGTGTTTTCCATGAACTTCTCTCATCCACATCATCTTAACAGACTTTGACATGTTGTATGTACATATACCATGTCTACGCAACATATGTTGTAAAGTGATTCCTTTAAGCTTCCTTTAAGCTCCTTTAAATCATGCCATGCCCTACAATATTGAATCAACCATCTTTAATTTGTTTTTTGACTGTCCAGTTTCTTTTGCCATTGTACAATTGACAAAACTCAAAACACACCACATGGAATCATTCATGTTTTTCTCATCAACAGAATATCTGTTCACCTTAATGAACCTAGTTTATTGGGAGAATTGTCCTCAATTAACACTGTTCTCTGCAAAGCCAACCATCAGTATAATGACCATAATGTGTAATAAGCACTGACCCACCTTTATAATGTTTATGCTACAGTTGACTTGCCATCTATGTACATAATTATGTGGCTAAGGCTTTAATAAACTTCATTTTGAAGAGAGAATATTGCAACACCTTATTTCATATAGGGTTTTTTTGTTTTGTTTTTGCTTATCTTTTCATTGTTATGGAAAGCAGGACACCTGAGAAGGAATTAAGTAATTTATAACTAATTACTAATGTCATAGATGGCCATTGAGATCCACATGGAAGCCATGCATGCGGTGATTGCTTTATTGCACCAATAAAATGTTTTCTAATTTTAAGGGTTGCATGAATTGGATTCAAAGCAAGGCAACGTTATTACATAACGAGGACCAAAAGAAGCACACGTCCATAGACCATTTAAGGGCAGGTGCTGGACTTCAAACACACAAAACTTGTTCAACGTTATTACATAACACATTCCATATAGAGGGTAAATTCAACAGCTCTGTGCCATTTTCAGCAACATACAGTGAACTATCTTTTAGTTCTTCACGTTTAGGGAGACATACAGGGTGACTGAATAGTCATCTTCAAGTTAAAAATATATATGCAGAGAAGTCAGCTTTGAGACAGCTTAGAGTTGCATCATATGACAGTTTGCAGCAGCTGGGGTAGAGAGGGAGAATTGTTCGTACCTCCATAATGTGACATTCTAATATTATGTAATGTATGGCTGCCTCTGGAACAACAGAATATTTCTTTTAGGCAGATTTCATCACACTCACACTCACACACACACACACACACACACACACACACACACACACACACACACACACACACACACACACACACACACACACACACACACACACACACACATGCAAAGTTTGTTAGGCCCCTCAATATATGTGATTAAGAGAAATTGGCACCCAATATAGCCATTGGGTTTGGAATTAAAAAAATATGTAAGATACGGGTTTATCACATGAGTACAGAGATGTAGCAATTTGTGAGTTCTGGACGAAATCTGTAGGAGTAGAAAAAAACTGTGTTTTGAAGAAAATGCTAATGGTGGAAAATCTAGTTAGGTGGAAATGGGTGTGGCTTATACGGGAAGTTATGTCATGATACAAGGAATCCAGGGGAAAGAAATATGTGATTTCATCGTATGACCTATAGTTAACCTCTTTAGTTATAGGCCAAAACGTAAAGTGGGCTGGTATAGTACCACCATGAGGCTGATTTGACAAATGACTGGTGGAATGGGTGGAGAGACTTCCTTGGCCTACTGGCAGCATGCACTGGCAGCATGACAGTGTGGCCCCTACTAGCAGCATGCATTGGTTTGTGAGATTAGCTCCAGTCCAGACAGGCAGGCAGGCAGGCAGGCAGGCAGGCAGGCAGGCAGGCAGGCAGGCAGGCAGGCAGGCAGGCAGGCAGGCAGGCAGGCAGGCAGGCAGGCAGGCAGGCAGGCAGGCAGACAGACAGGGGAAGAACCACAATCTCTGTCCCTGGCCTTCGGCCTGGAGGAGACAACAATAACAAATATTCCAAGATGTGGGCGTCCGTGCATGGCTCCAACACTAGGGTCCTTGATATGAAAAAGCATGAGATAATGCATGAGATAATGTGTAAGTGAGTACAGTCACTTACACATTTATTTTTGTAAGAGGCAATCCTTTAGTAATCAAAGTCCAAATTAGTCCTTCAATTTATTTAATTTTATATTTATTGACCATTTACTCTGTAGTTTAGGTTTGTGCCATATGTCCACTAAAATGTTGATTATTTAAAAGTTAATTATATTTATAAATGACTGCAAATATGTAAAGAGTTTTCAAGACTTTACAATACTGCACTTCAATGATACATTTGGGGAATATACCGTACATAGTAACTGTATATCAAACGCACACAGTGTTGTAAAGTAACTTAGTACATATACTCAAGCATTGTACTTAAATACAATTTGGAGTTATTTTGTACATAACTGGAGTATTTCCAATTTTCTGTACTTTTACTTCTACTCCACTACATTTCAGAGGGAAACATTGTACATTGACTCTACTACGATTATTTGAAAGCTTTAGTTAGTTACTTTGTATTTTGATTATAATTACAAAATATACACTAACCACTTCAGCCCTGTATACATTTTGACCATTTGAAAATAGCCGATCTACAAGCTCACAATGAGTCGCAATGTGAGCATTGTGAGCTTGTAGATCTGCTATTTTCAAACGTTTTTTTATACATTTGAAAACTTGTGAAATGGGACATTCTGCATGATGAGCACTTTCTACTTTTGGTACTTTAAGTACATTTTGCTACCAATACTTTTGTACTTTTACTCAAGTCAATTTTGAGTATTTCTACATTGCAGTATTGATACTTTTACTTGTGTAAAAAAAAAACTTTTTCCACCACTGAACACATAGAGGGCGCTAGTACTGACTCTTCTGGTCTCTCTTTGTTTGACCCTTACCACGGGAAGCGGAAATGGCAGCGACGGCACTTCGGGTTGTTGTGGATCCGCTGCTCGTGTGATCGTGCCATTCAAACGTATGAGAGACGCATCGTAAATGATCGCAAAAGCACATTTTAGAACAAAGTTGAACTAAGTTAGATAAGACCAACGGGGTTCACGCTCCCCGCCCGTTCACAACAGACGGAGGGAGAAACTTTGTAGTTGCACTTTTCAGACAATTTGCTGTGAAAGTGCGGCAACAATCTAGAAGTGTTCCACCATGGCGGATGTTACTGCTCGTAGCCTGCAGTATGAGTACAAAGCGGTGAGTACACGAGTCCCAGTGTCAAATATAATGTGTGCACTTAGTATGTCTATTATTATTATTATTATTCTTTAACTTATTTGTTGACAAATTAACTAGCTAATGGTTAGCATTATGCGACTACTAACCTAGCCTAGCCGAAAAGTGCAGGCTAGTGCTTGGGTAACAGGAAAAGTGGGCACTTGGTACATCTGGGCACCTCGATGTAAAATAAGCTATTTTGTACAAAATGTTAAGAAATAAAATATTTGGAAAATGTTTGAAAGTAAAGTATACATTAGAACATACTTAAACATTTGACAATTAAGTATTCTACAATTGCTACAAATGGCTACAAAACCTCTATATCCAGTAATTTTGGGTCATAAACAAGAAGTTGAAGGATAAAATTAAGTCTGATAATGATGTACCGTGCATGTTCACTTCATGCATACACTTAACATTACTTAAGACCATTTTTTTAATATTATTTTTGGACAAAATAGACAATTTTACATCGAGGTGCCCAGATGTCCTGTATCCGGTTCATGAAGCCTTATTTATACTTAGTCGTATACTTCGTCGATAATGTTCATTTAGGCAAGCAACAACACCCTCGCAAGATGGAGTATGAATGAAGTAAGCTTGACTCTGTTTTCATTCTGTTTCAGAACTCCAACTTGGTGTTGCAAGCCGATCGCTCTCTGATCGACCGCACACGACGAGATGAACCCACAGGAGAGGTGCTGTCCCTGGTGGGGAAGCTCGAAGGAACCAAGATGGGAGACAAGTCGCAGAGGACCAAGCCTCAGATGCTGGAAGAAAGACGTGCAAAGTCAGTTACACACCTCATACAATGTTTTCTCTGTTGTTCAAGCGAGAACATGACGCCTAAATGTTTTTTTCTTTCTTTCCCCATCCTGTTTGATCCACGTAGGAGGCGAAAGAGAGATGAGGACAGGCACGACATCAACAAGATGAAGGGTTTCACCCTTCTGTCTGAAGGCATTGATGAGATGGTGGGCATTGTGTACAAGCCTAAAACCAAAGAAACCAGGGAGACCTATGAAATCCTGCTCAGTTTCATCCAGGCTGCCTTGGGAGATCAGGTCAGAATCGCATGTCAAACACACCATCATCATGCCCTGTATTACCTCAGCATATGAACTGCTATTGCTGACCAACAACTTGCGTTATATTAAAGGCTGAAGGTTTTTCCGTATGTTTCTAGCCACGTGATATTTTGTGCGGTGCTGCTGATGAAGTACTGGCAGTGTTGAAGAACGACAAGATGAGGGATAAAGAGAGGCGCCGTGAGGTTGAACAGCTTCTTGGGCCCGCTGATGACACACGTTACCATGTGTTGGTCAATCTGGGGAAGAAGATCTCTGACTATGGGGGTGACAAGGAGCTACAGAACATGGGTATGTACCAGCTTTAAAAAATAATAATATTGTTGCTGTCGGGTAGAAGCCTTGTATCTCCAGATGTCAACGTTTGCAGTTTTTTCGTCATTTAATGCCCTACTTCATCATACGAGAATGTCAAGTAAAAGTAGTGAAAATATCCGATCCGATCACATATCTACAAGCTCACAATGCGTCGCAACGGATTGTGAGCTTGTAGATCGGCTATTTTCACTATGTCGGAAGAAAAAAAAACAATTTACTGAAAAGTATCGATTTGGGACAGCAACGATATACAGAGCCAAGTGGCGAATTCTTTCCCCAAATAGCACTACAGGCACATGAAGTTAAAGGCAATTGGGACAAAAAAAATCCCATATACTTTCAGCTGAAATTATTTTACATTTACTTAATTAATATCTTGCTCAGCAGTACTAATGTTGGCACCTGTGCAGGGGACCTGGGTTCAAATCCCAGATACGACATGAAAGTTACATATTGCAGCTTTAAAACAAATTATATAAAAGATGGATAACTTAAAAATGTCATGGAAGGTACATTAATAAAGTCAAGACGAGACAGATTATTGTATACTCATCTGCTATGACTTTTCACATTCACAATCTTCCAAAGAGGGAGTGTCTCCGTTCCTACAGTCCCAGTCTAATAAACACAGAACAAGCATTGCATTTTAATGGTATACTAATATTTATATCTTTTTTCCACAGATGATAACATTGATGAAACCTATGGTGTGAATGTGCAATTCGAGTCTGATGAGGAGGTAAGTTGCTTGGTCCAAGAATGTCTGTTCTGTGTCAGCCACTCACTTCTAGCATTTGAAAAGCCTACGTACAAGCCAACACACGTGTTGAATAAGTTCAAATATATTGACATTTTGCTTTTCCACTTAAAGGAGGGAGATGAGGACCAGTTTGGGGAAGTGCGAGATGAACACTCAGATGAGGACAGCGAGGGGGAAGAGGCAGATGTCGGCTGCACCCTTACAGCCAATGTAAGTGGTGTATTCACCCATTCCTTCCTACACAGAGATGGAATTCCATGTCTAGTGCTAAGTGGGTATTCAAGCAGACACATTTTCTCAATTACTCAAGTGATTAATTTTCTCTGTACCCTCTAGCTTGGTGTCACAGGTGACGTTATGAATGCTAAGAAAAAGGAACTACACCCCCGTGACATCGATGCTTTCTGGCTTCAGCGCCAGCTGAGTCGATTTTACGATGATGCTATTATCTCCCAAAAGAAGGCTGATGAGGTCTTGGATATCCTCAAGGTATTATTATCTTCCTGTCCGTTACTTGTTGCTGTGATGAACAGGTGGATAGCACTTGAGATCTCCACTGAAATGACCTCTCTGTCTCTGCATTTCTCAGACTGCCAGTGATGATCGAGAATGTGAAAACCAGCTGGTGTTATTGCTGGGCTTCAACACCTTTGACTTCATCAAAATCCTCCGCCAGCATCGCCGCATGAGTATGTCCTTTGATTAAGTATAGGCTGTTTGTTATGGGCTGTGGGATCCTGTATGCCTATGACATGTATAGTAAATGAAACCTGATATATTTCTTTTTCTGCACTACAGTCCAGTATTGTACCATGTTGGCCAGCGCTCAGAGTGAGGCAGAGAAGGAACGCATCACTGGAAAGATGGAGTCTGATCAAGAATTGTCAAAGATTCTTTACCAACTGCAGGAGACGGAGAAGGAAGACATTATTCGAGTAAGCCAGGCAGCTAATGTGGAGCAAGAAATATTTGATATTCATGTAAATTAATCAGTTTGCTCAGTTGCATCTCTATAATGTGTGGTCTTTTTATTATCTTCAGGAGGAGAGATCCCGCAGGGAGAGGGTGAGAAAGTCTCGTGTTGACGACTTGGAATCAATGGATGTTGATCATGGAGAGGTGAATATCAATTTGCACACATTCCCCATAAATCGTGGTTTTTGACAGGTTTTGTTTTTTGTTTGTGTCATCAACAAATTTGCACCCGCGCACACATACTTAGATGTCTAAAATTGGTAAAATATCACAAATCAAGATGGTTTGTTTTTCACTACTTATGCAAGTACAAGCATGTGTAAGGTCCGCAAAATACTGTGCATCAACATAACGATGGCAATAACAAAGCTGTAAAAAAATAAGGATAATAGCAGCAACATCAACACAATATTAGAGAGAAAATAAAGGGGGAAAATGCTATATGGCATAACGATGTGTACAGACACAACATGTATGCGTTTTTTATTTTAAACCTGTCATGATGGTCTTCCTTTCTTGTCCTGTAGTCTGTGGCCCCTCGACAGCTATTGGACCTGGAGGACCTGGCTTTCACCCAGGGAAGCCACTTCATGGCCAACAAAAGGTGTCAGCTGCCAGATGGCTCCTTCCGTAAGCAGCGCAAAGGTTATGAAGAAGTTCACGTTCCTGCCCTCAAGCCCAAACCCTTTGGTGATGATGAGGTTTGTATGATGGTGTATATGGGACATTACTAAGGCCTGCTGCTAATGCAGCATTTTACATATATAAAGTCTCCCTATTGATTACAACAACAATATTAAACTTTATTTTTGAAGCACTTCATCAAAATAAAGTGCTTTATGTGAAACGGAAGAAATGTTTTTATTAGAACAGAATGAAAAGTGAAAATCAAAAATATGAATGGAATCAAACATTCAATTTCTAAATTTTAATTTGACTTTTTAGGTGCTGATGGGCATTGAGAAGCTCCCCAAGTATGCACAGGCTGGGTTTGAAGGATTCAAAACCCTGAACCGCATCCAGAGCAAGTTGTTCAAGACCGCCATGGAGACGGATGAGAATCTCCTGGTGTGCGCTCCTACGGTGAGAAATCTTATTCCCATAAAAAGATAATTACATTTTGTTTTTAGGCGAGCAAATGTGAATCTAACATAATAAAGTTAGATCATAGTAATATTATTGTACATTGCCTTTACATCGTAGTACATTCCCTGACCCCTGTATTGTATACCGTGTCTGCAGGGAGCGGGTAAGACTAATGTGGCCCTAATGGCCATGCTTAGGGAAATTGGAAAGCACATCAACCTGGATGGAACCATCAACTTGGATGACTTCAAGATCATCTATATTGCACCCATGCGCTCGCTGGTACAGGAGATGGTTGGAAGCTTTAGCAAGGTGAGCCTTGTCCTCCACCAACCGTTATATCTGAAAATAATGAATGACTGTTCTCTGACGTGTTTTGATCCATGTATTTATTTCCCAGCGCTTGGCAAGTTATGGCATCACGGTCTCTGAACTGACAGGAGACCACCAGCTCTGTAAAGAAGAGATCAATGCCACTCAGATTATCGTCTGCACCCCAGAGAAATGGGACATCATCACACGTAAAGGTGGAGAGCGCACCTATACCCAACTAGTGCGCCTTATTATCATTGTAAGTGTTGCACAGACTGAGAAGACCCAGTAGAATTTGTCACTACCATTTTTATTGTCACTATTGTTTACATATAAATAAATTAAACTAAACGTAAAACTTGTATATTACCAGGATGAAATCCACTTGCTCCATGATGACCGTGGACCCGTCCTGGAGTCCCTGGTGGCAAGGACCATCCGCAACGTCGAGCTGACCCAGGAGGACGTACGTCTGCTGGGCCTCAGCGCCACACTGCCCAACTACGAGGACGTGGCCACCTGCCTGCGTGTAGACCCAGCCAAGGGGCTATTCTACTTTGACAACAGGTTAGATAAAATCTGGTTATGCAGGATTTGCATAGCTTGCTGAACACATTACTACTTTATAGACACGTGTAGTGTGTTCGTGTCTTCCCGAGGTGTAAGCTCAAGTCTAATGCCTGCTTTTTCTTCCTGTGTAGTTTCCGTCCCGTGCCCTTGGAGCAAACATATGTTGGCATCACAGAGAAGAAGGCCATAAAACGTTTCCAGATCATGAATGAGATCGTCTATGAAAAGATCATGGAGCATGCCGGAAAGAACCAGGTGAGGCCTACCTAATGTATTCACCCTCAAGGTAGCTAACATGCCATAGGCTCTTAGTTAGATACTTTTATCCAAAGGGACTCATGAAAAGCCCTAACACTGCCAGTGTTGGTGCTGAGCTCTGTATTGAGATGCAGCTGTATGTCAGAGCAGGGGGACTCATACAACATATGTCCTTCTCCCATAGGTACTGGTATTCGTCCACTCCAGGAAGGAAACGGGAAAGACAGCCAGAGCTATCAGAGATATGTGTCTGGAGAAAGACACCCTGGGACTTTTCCTCAGAGAGGGTTCAGCATCCACAGAGGTGTTGAGGACTGAGGCAGAGCAGTGCAAGGTGAGATCCCTCTAACCTGAGATTTCCAGCAAGGCCTCTGTAAAAATTGCCTTCAGGTCCTGGGAAAGCCTTCACATTTCCTGGCCTTAAAAGTCTTGAATAATTCAATTCATTCTCACAAGTCTTTCACTGAATCCTGAGGTTGTATTTTCTCACAAGTTTAGTTAATTGGTAAAAATGTGTCTTATATTTCTGTCTGAAGATGTCTTCAATTCTTCTCGCTGTAACATGCAGTCACCATGAAAATAAAGTAATATAAAGAATATTACACCTTTTAAATGGCGGTTCAGGATGGCTGTTCTGATATGTATCCTTGCTCTTGAATCTAGAACCTCGAACTGAAGGACCTGTTGCCCTATGGCTTCGCTATACATCATGCCGGGATGACCAGAGTGGACCGAACTCTGGTGGAGGATCTCTTTGCCGACCGGCACATCCAGGTGCTGGTGTCCACGGCTACTCTGGCCTGGGGTGTCAACCTGCCAGCACACACTGTCATCATCAAAGGCACCCAGGTGTACAGCCCTGAGAAAGGCAGGTGGACAGAGCTGGGAGCTCTGGATATTTTACAGGTCAGTCTGAGTTGAGCTAATCTCTTAGCACTTGCCTACCGTCTTTGTGTCTGGACTTTTATGCTCCTATTTAGATTTTATGTAATTTAGAAATATGTAAGGTATGTTATTTACTTGTTATCCTAGTGACTTTTTTCTTAGCACTCTAATCACTTGACCCCCCTTACCCTGTTGAGCATGGATTAAAGTTCTCGGTTCCCACGACTGATTTCACACTGTTTCACAAATCACATATTATGACGTGGCCATGTTACACATTTTTTCAGTCGTGAGATTTTATTTAGCTTAAATCCATGTGTTGAGTGACTTACGGATCATTGATACAGTACAGCCTTGTGTTGCTCTAGATTAGAGCTGCTAAATATCTGAATTATAATCAGCTGTATTTCTTTCAAAGTAAAAGCTAGCTTTGGCTGCACATTTTTGTATATAAATACTGTAAATAAATACTTATTTTATTTTAGATGCTTGGTCGAGCCGGCCGTCCCCAGTACGACACCAAAGGAGAGGGTATCCTGATCACGTCCCATGGAGAGCTGCAGTACTACCTGTCTCTGCTGAACCAGCAGCTGCCCATAGAGAGCCAAATGGTGGCCAAACTGGCCGACATGCTCAACGCCGAGATAGTGCTAGGCAATGTGCAGAATGCAAAGGTGAGTGATGGTCTGTGGTGGACAAAGTGTATACTCAAGTAAATACAAAAAAATGTAGAAATTCTGAAGTACAGTACTTTTTAATATCAATGCTTTTCTATATTGAAAATTGGAACATAATCCTCCCCGAAAATGTAAAAGAAATTCAGTACATTAAAGAAAATGGTGAAAATAGCAGATCTAGAAGATCACAAGGCATCGCACTGCGACATTTTTTGACCTTGTAGATCGGCTATTTTCAATATATTATTTGAAAGAGTCAAAAGTACAATATTTCTGTTTGAGAGAGTGAAAGTCATGTGCTTTTTTTAAAGTATAGTACTCAAGTAAATATACTTAGTTACTGTCCACCACTGGTGTTAATCACAGTTGAATTTGTAGCAGTTGGATTGAGCAAATACTGGGTCATCCTGACCGCTCAGAGTTGGTGGTGTTGGTCATGTAACTACAGCGTTCTGGGTACGGTTCCTACCTCAGGAGCTCTGTTGCAGGTCACGCCTCCCTTCTGTCCTCTCTTTTCCTCTCTCTTCACCTACCTGTCTCAACTGTTAACATCTTTTTCTTTCATTGTCAGGATGCAGTGAACTGGCTTGGCTACACCTACCTGTATGTGCGCATGCTCCGAAACCCCACCCTGTATGGGGTCTCCCATGATGACCGCAGCTCAGACCCCCTGCTGGAGAGGCGCCGGTTGGACCTCATTCACACAGCAGCCAACATCCTGGACAAGAACAGCCTCATCAAGTATGACAAGAGGACCGGCAGCTTCCAGGTACTCAACATTTTACAACCCATCACCATTTTAGATGGATTGATTATTTCCTGTGATTATGGTACCAATAGTTAAATCTTGGATTAGAGACCTGAGGCCGTTTCTACAAAATGTCTTCTAAATCCCAACAGTATTCTGAAAAACGTATGTTTCTATATCAGTGGTGCTCAAACCTTTTCATGTCAAGGACGACCCCCATCTCAAAATATTTTGTTCCATGGACCCCCAGAAGCAAAGATATGAGTTAAAATGTTCACTTTAAAACCATATATATTCAAAGATTTGCACATATTTTCACGAAAAAAAAAATGCAGATCTACAAGCTCGTAGCGCGGCACTCGGTGCCACGCTATGAGCTTGTATATCTGCTATTTTTGAATAGCCAAAGTGTAAAATAATGCTTTTTAGCTCAAATCTAAAAATGACACAGATGCGTTCCAGCTCTTAATGGGTTAATAATCAACTGCACTTTGTCACGTTTTGAAGGTTACAGACCTGGGTCGTATCGCCAGCCACTTCTACATCACCCACGACTCCATTCAGACCTACAACCAGCTGCTGAAGCCGACGCTCAGCGAGATTGAGCTCTTCCGTGTTTTCTCACTCTCCTCCGAGTTTAGGAACATCACTGTTCGAGAGGTATGGTAGACTTCACACCATCGATGTGGGTTTTTTATTTTGGTAGATTGTAAACATGACACAAAACACTGTAGTAATAGTATAGTAACGTTTATTATTATTATTACTGTGTTTCAGGAAGAGAAGTTGGAACTTCAAAAGCTGCTGGAAAGGGTTCCTATTCCAGTGAAGGAAAGCATTGAGGAGCCTAGCGCCAAGGTATTGCTTGTGATTGGCAATGTTCCCACCAAGCTGTGCAGGCAATAAGAGCATGACCAGTTCCCAATTTCAGTTTGGAGAGAAAACTGGTGATAAATAATTTGCTCGAGCCACGGCAATGGAAAAATTACTGTTGTTTGGCTAGTGGCATTATAAATTGAATTATTGTGAAATAAGCTAATGGAGTAAATCTCTGCACTGATGCTTTTTAAATGTTATTTTTGTCCTCTGTGTAAGTATATAAATCTTATACTATCATAATGTTTTCAGTAAACTGTCGTTCAGCGCTCAATTAGTCTTACTGTGTTATTGCAGATCAACGTCCTGCTCCAAGCTTACATCTCTCAGCTCAAACTGGAGGGCTTTGCTCTCATGGCTGACATGGTGTATGTTACACAGGTAAGGCTGGACCTTGCAGTAGGCTACCTACATTCGCAATTTTTTCTGGACAGTTGGATGCTAACGATATCTTTGTCTTTTCAGAGCGCTGGGAGACTGATGAGGGCCATATTTGAGATTGTGCTGAATAGAGGCTGGGCTCAGCTCACAGACAAGACCATGAATCTCTGCAAGATGATTGACAAGAGAATGTGAGACATGTGCATTACTTTAAAACGTGTTTTTTTGCAAACACAATGCTATCCTTTTAGTTGCCAAAGCTGGTTCTGTATACGTTTGTAATTTTTGACGTGATCCTGTTGCGCACAGGTGGCAGTCCATGTCCCCTCTGCGGCAGTTCAGGAAACTGCCCGAGGAGGTAATCAAGAAGATCGAGAAGAAAAACTTCCCCTTTGAGCGACTGTATGACCTCAACCACAATGAAATTGGTGAGTTTTGCCCTCCTCCCCTTACACACACACGCATGCATTTGCCAGTTCAGTGTACTCATTCAACAGTTGACTTCCCTCTTCAATATAAATAGCTGCTATGCTAAGGCTCTTTTTTTGTTGTCTTAAGGTGAGCTGATCCGTATGCCAAAAATGGGGAAGACCATCCACAAATATGTTCACCAATTCCCCAAACTGGACTTGGCTGTTCATCTGCAGCCCATCACCCGCTCCACACTCAAAGTGGAGCTCACCATCACCCCTGACTTCCAGTGGGATGACAAGGTCTGTTACAAACCTAGTTATATTGCATTTAAATTGTGCATAACTGTTTTATCATGAGGGATTTCAAATGAGTTCAACAGTTTAATAAGCTGGGGCTTCCTAGGTCACCAGCATCAGTAAAGTCACAAACAGTGAGGGTCAAAACCTCAGGAGATTACCCAACGCTATTAAATGTCCCTTGAAGTAATGTATCTTGTGGATTGTTCCGGGAATGCCGACTTGCTGACACTCTCTTGCCTTCTTAGATCCATGGATCCTCCGAGGCCTTCTGGATTCTGGTTGAGGATGTGGACAGTGAGGTCATCCTCCACCACGAGTACTTCCTGCTCAAAGCCAAGTACGCCCAGGACGAACATCTGGTCACGTTTTTCGTTCCGGTGTTCGAGCCTCTGCCGCCGCAGTACTTCATCCGCGTGGCTTCAGACCGCTGGCTTTGTGAGTATTTACTTACAAAAGTCATTTTAAGATCGTTAACATTGTTATTTATTTTGTTTAGGACCTTTTGTTTTTTATTTTGTTTAGGACCTTTTTGTTGTTCATTTTGTTTAGGGCCTTTCAGTAGTTGGGAGCAAGCTCTTATGTCTGATATCACAGATTTGACACTGATTTGGCGGCAAGGGAGATAATTATTCATACCCTGCCTTTGGCCATATGCATATCATTAATTGTAATCTGCTAAATCTCTCTTTTGTTCTCAGCCTGTGAGACTCAGCTTCCAGTGTCTTTCCGTCACCTGATCCTACCAGAGAAGTACCCACCGCCCACTGAGCTGCTGGACCTGCAGCCACTGCCCGTGACTGCTCTCCGGAACTCTGCCTTCGAGACGCTCTACCAGAACAAGTTCCCTTTCTTCAACCCCATCCAGACACAAGGTAAGGAGAGAAGAAAACAGTTATATATATATACGCTTTTAATAACATAATATTTGTAATATTATTTGGTGTCTCTATGATGACACTGATATACATAAACTGTACCTTCTCCGGAATGACCGTGAAGAGTTGCACTCTCTTACTTCTGTGCAATATTGTGTCTTTTCCTCCAGTGTTCAACGCAGTGTACAACAGTGACGACAATGTGTTTGTGGGAGCTCCCACCGGCAGTGGGAAGACCATCTGCGCTGAGTTTGCCATTCTGAGAATGCTGCTGCACAACGCAGAGGGCCGCTGTGTCTACATCACACCCATGGAGGCTCTGGCTGAACAGGTATTGAAACGACAACAACGATGAGGAGGACTGAGGTGCTGTTATCAAAACCCAACTTGGTGTCACAGGCCTTATTTAACCCATTAACACATTGAATGCCAATCGCGTAGATCTATGCGAACCTATTTAAAGCCGCAGCGTGCCAGTCGCGTAGATCTACGCGAACCGCCGATTCCCATTGATTTTGCCCCAGGTGCACTTTCCGAATTTTTTTGATCCATTTCCGTTTCCGGTCGGAAACAGAATTATTCGGGTTCCGGTTTTTTCGATCGTATCCGCTTCCTGTCTGGGATCCTGTTTAAAACTCGATTTTCTCGGTTGTTGTTTTTCTCCTCGCTGATCACTGTTTACCGTTGATCGGCTGTATCTTCAAGATGGCGGCACGGATTTGGAAACTATTTTCGCTGGCCGTTTCTCACGGATCCGCCGTGTGTTTAGAACCAAATGAACGCGCACTTTTAACTTATTTAGCGAGGTCTGTGGCGACATGAAAAAAACAAAAAAACAACAATAAAACGCTGGCACTGGTGAGTACATTATGAGATTAAACTCTGGCATGGAATGTATTAAAACCATGAACGCATCTGTGTAACCACTTAAGCCATTATTTTATACATTGGCTATTCAAAAATAGCAGCTCTACAAGCTCATGCCGTGCCATGAGCTTGTAGAGCTGCTATTTTGTTTTTATTGTGATTAGTTTTTTGTGCAAATCTTTGAATACCATTTTTTTTTTAAAAGCAAACATTTTTAACTCAAATCTTTGCTTCTGGGGATTGATTCTACCAATGTGTTCTAAATCCTAACAGTTTTCTTTTTTTTACGCATATGTTGCTATAATATCAGTGGTTCTCAAACTTTTTATGTCAAGGACCACACAAAATGTATTTGTCCGCAGACCCCCCCCCCCCCCCCATCTGAAAATATTTTGTTCCAGGGACCCCCAGAAGCAAAGATTTGAGTAAAAAATGTATTATACATTTTCACGATTTTTCAAAAATAGATCTTCAAGCTCATAGTGCTATGAGCTTACACATCTGCTATTTTTGAATAGCCCAAAGAAATCTAAAGAATTACACAGATGCGTTCCCGGTCTTAATGGGTTAAAGTAGTCGTGGTAGATGTCGGTTTTCATAACCCCAGTTATGCATCTGTTTTATCCCCACATCCAAACTAGGTGTCTGTCTACATCGAAACGTTCCATTATGTAGACTTGTACTGTTACACTTAACATAGTTCTTAACATCATTCCTTGTATACAGGTGTTTGTTGACTGGCATCAGAAGTTCCAGGACCTCCTGAATAAGAAGGTGGTGCTGCTCACTGGAGAGACCAGCACAGATCTGAAGCTTCTGGGGAAAGGTGACATCATCGTCAGTACACCCGACAAGTGGGACATCCTGTCTCGCCGCTGGAAGCAGAGGAAGAACGTGCAGAACGTCAGCCTGTTCGTTGTGGACGAGACACACCTCATTGGTGGAGAGAACGGGGTAAGATTGTGACCACTGTTCTGTGCTCATTAACCAGTGGTGGTAAAAGGACTCAAATATTTTACTTCAGTAAAAGTATCAATACTGCAATGTAGAAGTAATTCTAGTAATGTAGAATTAAAAATGTACTTGAGTAAAAGTACAAAAGTATTATCAAAATGTACTTAAAGTACCAAAAGTAAAAGTACTAAAATGATTGAAAATAGCAGCTCACAATGCGCCGCATCGCGACGCGTTGTGAGCTTGTAGATCAGCTATTTTCAAATAGCCTAGGTATGAAATAGGGCTAAAGTGGTTAATGTATGTTTTTATAATGTCATAATTTATATCTGCAAAGTAACTAGTAACTAAAGTTTTCACATAATTGTAGTGGAGTAAAATTACTATTTTTGAGGAGGAGGGAATTACTGATAATTACAAGAGACTTAATACAGTGAGTAATCCTAAGAAAATATGTGCCGTCTTCTGTCCCTTAGCCCGTGTTGGAGGTCATCTGCTCCAGGATGCGGTACATCTCCTCCCAGATCGAACGTCCAATCCGCATCGTGGCCCTCAGCTCGTCTCTGTCCAATGCCAAAGACGTGGCCCACTGGCTGGGCTGCAGCACCACGGCCACCTTTAACTTCCACCCCAACGTCAGGCCTGTTCCTCTGGAGCTCCACATCCAGGTGAGGCTAAAGCCCCGTTTATGCTTTGTTTCTGTGGCGGTGTAGCCGATCTACAAGCCCCACAATGCGTCACATTCTGGGCTTGTAGATCGGCTATGTTTGGCACGTGCTGCCGTCACATAACATTTAAAAATCAGTAAATGCTTTTATCATGTTTGGTGCCTGTTTAAGTATGTATTAAGTATCCGTTAAACTGATGCTGGGAACAGTTATAAATGCTTGATTGGGTTGCATGGTGCATTCATTGGTTACATCATCAAATTGCCATAGAGTACAGAAGTCCTGACGTCACTCGTTCATCCCCAGGTTCGTAAGGTAATTTCTCTATGGAGAATAACATTGGGTCATCTTAGAATCGTCTCTCATAAGAATTGTGGTCCAAAAATAAACAAACTGTCTCGGTGATATTGTCAGGGAGGAGGTTCTGTATCGTTTATGATAGTCAGTCACTTATATTTGATACAGTCTGTTTCTGGCGAAAATGTAACTAATTTGGCGGAAGTAACATTTGCGTTTTCTCACCGTCAGTTGATGCTTCATATCTATAAGAGTCAAACCGCCGGGATCATTAGTTTATTTTTGGAACACAGTTCTTATTTGATGCGATATTAAACACGTCTATGGGAATTCAGAACGGGGGTGGAAAACCGCAAACCAGGTAGGATGTGTAAATTACGTCAGACTTCGGTGCTCTATTAAGCAACACACTAAACCTGATGAGGCAAGTGCTTTCAAATAACACTGTTCTTTCTACTCCTCAGGGTTTCAATGTGAGCCACACTCAGACCCGCCTGCTATCCATGGCTAAGCCAGTGTACCACGCCATCATGAAGCACAGCCCCTCCAAACCAGCCGTGGTATTCGTCCCCTCCCGCAGACAGACTCGCCTCACCGCCATCGACATCCTCACCTTCTGTGCTGCCGACGTTGTCCCTCAGAGGTTGGTCACAACTGTAATCATGCCTGTAGCATAGGAATTAATTGGCTATAAGACTACAGTATGTGGTCAGTTAATACATTTAATGCTGCAATTAAATGTGATATTTGTCTTTTTGTCTAGATTCTTGCATTGCACTGAGAAGGACCTGGCTCCCTTCTTGGAGAAGGTGGCCGATGCAACGCTGAAGGAAACGCTGGCCAACGGTGTGGGCTACCTGCACGAGGGCCTGTCCACCACCGAACGCAAAATAGTAGAACAGCTGTTCAACTCGGGTATGACTCCCCAGTCTTATACACCAGTGGTCCTCAAACATTTTCATGTCAAGGACATTTGATATGTATTTAGCCACGGCTCCCCCTTTGAATAGATTTTGTGCCATAAGAGAAGGTTTGTCAAGATGTTTCCAAATGTTTAAAAAATCGTTCATCTACAAGCTCACAACATCGCGTCTCCTCTTGTGACATGTTGTGAAGCCACGCCCTGACACCCCCCAAGTCAAACACCAAATGCCTTGATAGGAGCTTTCTCTACTCTGCTATAATAAGTTAACAACATGGAACAGCCTCCCCCCTGTGGTTGTTGGAGACATTACATCAAGTAGTGTTCATGCCTTTTAAGAAGAGGCTGAACAAACACCTCCTCAGCATGTGACTGTAATCCCATAAAGCTCAAGGACATTTAATCATCCAACATTCTGTTTATATACTCCTAACTGAGTAGCTGCAGATCAGTGATAGGTTCTTTTAATGTTATTCATAAAGCCTGTATCTGCCCAATTATTATTTTTTTTTTTAAAGACCGGTTCAGAAAGGTTAATGATATTTTCTGACGTCCTTTCTCATCTCTGTTCTCTTGCCTCTGATAGGAGCCGTTCAGGTCGTTGTGGCGTCCCGTTCTCTCTGCTGGGGCACCAACATCGCCGCACACCTCGTTGTGGTCATGGACACGCAGTACTACAACGGCAAAATCCATGCGTAAGGGCTTCCCACAGCTTATGTAGTCTCTTTGGCTTCATAAAGTGCTCACGTTCTATAAAATAACGCTCATATTGTGTGTAGCATACGGTGACATTCTCCTCCCTCCTGTGTGCAGATATGTGGACTACCCCATATATGATGTCCTTCAGATGGTGGGCAAAGCCAACAGACCCATGCTTGACGATGAGGGGCGCTGTGTCATCATGTGTCAGGGCTCCAAAAAGGTAACACCATTTTCTCAGCTTTTATCAATTTCTACATCTTTCTCTTTCTCTCTCATTCTTGTTATTTTTGTACTTGTAAGACATTGTTGGCAGACAGAAATATGTAAATTGTAAAATACTCAAATATGCTGTCTGACATTGTCTTGTACCTGTCAAAAAGTGTAAGGTCGCAGATGCATGTCATTTAGTGTCGTACATTTTCATTGGTTTCCTTGTTTTTACCATCAAAGAAAGTGGCCATGTTTCCCCTACGTAATAGAAACGTTCCAAAGACATCTCACAACATTTGAGATTTGTTTCAAATGTAAAGTGCAATATAAAGAATTTGTTTCATTATTATTATTACAACAACAACATGTCAGGAGAATAAATGACTGTACAAGTACTACATGGGCTCAAATGCCTGACATCGAGTCCCTGGGTTGATTCCTGATCGGCCGAACCATTTGCTGCATGTCACTCCCCTACTCTTCTCAGTGTTTCCTGTTCACTGTCCACTTAAAGAATGAAGGCTCAAAATGTTGCTATTTTCATTTTTAAAGATCTGTTCTTTTCTGCCTTCCTGACAGGATTTCTTCAAGAAGTTCCTGTATGAGCCGCTGCCAGTCGAGTCTCACCTTGACCATTGTCTCCATGACCACTTCAATGCTGAGATCGTCACCAAGACGGTGGAGAACAAGCAGGATGCTGTGGACTACCTGACCTGGACATTCCTCTACCGCCGCATGACCCAGAACCCCAACTACTACAACCTGCAGGGTGAGACGCTGCACATCCAAACATATAAAGGCTTAGGGAGGAAACATAATTTATTCTGGGCCTGGGGTGCACCAGTAGCTGACTTGAGTAGTGTGTCCACCACATGAAAGTGTTGATATAGTGATATTAAGTTGTGAAAAGATGATATTGCAGTGCTCAAATTTGTACAGACGAATCTTGCTGTGGAGAATATTGAATGAGCGTATCAGCTGCTGCAGTTCTGACTTGTATTAGGGTACCATCTACTGGATATATTTTGTAAATGGCTATTACAATGTACAGGATAAAGTTTTTGTTTATTATACTTTTTCAAAAGACGTGACAAATCAGCTTGATAACTGCCCATCCCGATGTTGTAAGAAAAGTGAGATGTCCCATATTGATTGGGCTTTCCTTTTTTCTCTCTCTGTCTGTGCTCTTCAGGCATGTCTCATCGTCACCTGTCAGACCATCTGTCGGAGCTGGTGGAGAACACTCTACATGATTTGGAGCAGTCCAAGTGTATCAGCATTGAGGACGAGATGGACGTAGCTCCTCTCAATTTGGGCATGATCGCTGCCTACTACTATATCAACTACACCACCATTGGTTTGTGCCAACAATTAATATCCGCAGCACTCCCTGTATAACTAATATTATTAGCTGCCAGGCTGGTGTAATATTTCCTGTTTATCTCCACATTGTACATGTCTGTTGAAAATGACGTTATTTCTCGGTGTGCTCTGCAGAGCTGTTCAGCATGTCCCTGAACGCCAAAACAAAGATCCGTGGGTTGATTGAGATCATCTCCAATGCCGCCGAGTACAACAACATCCCCATCAGACACCACGAGGATGCACTTCTCCGACAGGTGAACAAAACGCTACGCTGACTAAATGTCAGACGTCCCACGGTGCATTCACATGAATCAAACACGGGAACCAAATTGAAGTCAACACTAACTTTGTGGTTTGGACATTTGTTATATTTCAGCTGGCCCAGAAGGTGCCCCACAAACTGAACAACGCCAAGTTCAACGACCCCCACGTGAAGACAAACCTGCTGCTGCAGGCCCATCTGTCCAGGATGCAGCTGAGTGCAGAGCTCCAGTCAGACACTGAAGAGATCCTGAGCAAGGTGAATGATGATGCCACTGCCTCCTGAGCAGTACAAGTACATACTGACCCTATGGATGTCCTTTTGCTGAAAGTCTGCATTATACTAGAGTATGAAGTGTGATTGCAGAAATACAATTTGAGTGAACATGAGATGCAAATATTTAACCGTTTTTTTAAGATGTGCTAGTTCATTTGTAGACTAGTGATTCTACACAGCAACAGAATAGTTTTTAACTGGGTGTCTGGGATTGGGAGGTTGCAGCCTCTTGGATTTTCTGAATTGTTGCACGTGACCCCAATAGTGTTTTGATGTTTTGAATTGATTTATTTGTATATACTACTATGTACACAAACATATTTTATCTGTGCTGTTTGTAGGCGGTGCGTCTGATCCAAGCCTGTGTAGATGTACTGTCCAGTAACGGCTGGCTGAGTCCTGCGCTGGCTGCCATGGAGTTGGCACAGATGGTGACCCAAGCCATGTGGTCTAAGGACTCCTACCTCAAACAACTGCCATTCTTCACATCTGAGCACATCAAGCGCTGCACAGATAAGGTAATGTAATATATATAATTACAATTAAGAACAATCAATGCATTGCTTCAATGTGGGTTACATGCACAGCTTTCTGGTAATGTTTTGGCTATATAAAAAATTCAAAATAAATGTTTAGATATTTTCACTAATGTTCAAAATGGCCTGGATTGGATCAGAATGCATTAGTTGTGGATGAGAACATTAAATGCCTGAAAGCTGACCTCTTAACCCTCTTGTCTCTTCTTTAGGGTGTGGAGAGCATCTTTGACATCATGGAAATGGAGGATGAAGAGCGCACTGCCCTGCTTCAGCTCTCCGATGCCCAGATGGCTGACGTGGCTCGCTTCAGTAACCGCTACCCCAACATTGAACTGTCATATGAAGTGGTAGAGAAAGACAACATCAAGAGGTACTTTAACTACTTAACCACAGACAAATCCTAAATGATTAGGAATATAGCAGATCTACAAGCTTTTTTTAAAACTTTTTTCAAAATTCTTATTGAAAAAAAATTATTTATTTATTTCCCACATACAGTATGACATTTTGGTACACCATGGTTAAAGTGGTTAAACATAGTTTAACATTGCCATAATAGTTATAATGATAATGGTAATTTTACTAATAAAATTCTAATGAAAAAGTGGGGAGAATCATTGAGTTGGGATGAGACATTTTATTATCAAGGGTCTCTGTTTTGTTTTACCATGCATACATGATACTCTTTTAAGAGTAAATGGCATGTTTCGATGGCAGGTGAAAAATTAAATGCAAATTAGTCATTTATAAATGTATGCAGACACGGTTTATATAAGACAGTTAGTAAAGCGTAAATTCTTCTTTATTTACAGTGGTAGTCCAGTTCTGGTGCTGGTTCAACTGGAAAGAGAGGAGGAGGTTACTGGACCTGTTATTGCACCTCTCTTCCCCCAGGTACGTTATCATTGAAATGGCTGTGATTTTTTACCAACGATTTTTTTAAAAATAATATCAACATTGATTGATGACACGTGTTTGTGTTCTTTCAGAAACGTGAGGAGGGCTGGTGGGTGGTGATTGGAGACCCCAAGTCCAACAGCCTCATCTCTATCAAGAGGCTAACGCTTCAGCAGAAAGCAAAGGTCAGTCAATCACATGCACTTATGAGATTGTAATTTTTTTTGCAAAAAGATAGTGTATTGCAACCATATTCAAGATTTGCATTTGTTTATAGTAGGCCTAATAAATCAGGTCATAACAAAGCAGTGCTTTTTAGAAATCTGCATCTGCCATAACATAACAGGTGTACAGCAAACCCTACTGTTGGAAAGTGGTATTGTAATATTGATATTGGTCGATATAACCCTGTAAATATTCAGTTATCGGCCAAAATGTCAATATTGTGCATCCCTAGTTAATGCCAATGATGCCGGGATGGTGTACTTGATATTGCATAGTTGAGGATATTCAAAAGACTAATGTAATATTTCTTGTTGTCCTGTAGGTCAAGCTCGACTTTGTAGCACCGGTGATGGGCGTTCACAACTACACGCTGTACTTCATGAGTGACGCCTACATGGGTTGTGACCAGGAGTACAAATTCAGCGCCGATGTGAAGGAGGCTGAAAGCGGAGACAGCGACTCGGATTAGCCTGTAACCTGACGATGACCCTCATGTCAGTCTCAAGTGGGATCAGTAGATGTTCTTACTGTAGATATTAAACCCGTTTCCCCTCCTGTATCGTTGTCTCCCAAGTATACCATTACCTTATTAGGCTCTTGTGGTTATATCATCGTTTTCTATGAGTATGTTGTGTTTTGTTTTATGAGATAAGATCATGCTTTTTGTTGTACACCAGTCCAGAACTATAGCATACAAGATACATTCTTGTAAACATGTATAAAGCATACATAGAAATGTACCATTAGCATTGACGTGAACAGCTGTCCTTAAAGGCCCGATCAGAAATTTTGAATGTTAATATTGGATGTGATGCACATTGATGCTTGAGTCAGCTGAATATTTAGCATTTGCAGGGTTAGTGCAACTAAAAAAGATTCTTTCCAGAGTTGATGGAAAACCTTTCAAATTGAACATAATCCATGTTTAGTGATCAGTTTTTGTATAAAGCCCCTTTCTAAGTATGACAAAAAAAATCCAATAAATACATTGAACTATATTCGGATTCTGGATGGGCCTCAAGATTTCAAGTAAATTTGTAGACTGATGTGATTTCATTTCTTTTTGCAATAAAGATAATCCAAAAATGACCAACTTTGTTTTTACCCCTTTTTCTCCCAATTTAGTCATTATGCCAATTGATTCCTCCCCACACTGTGTGTCACTGCTATTGTATAATCCTGACTTGCCTGCCAGTGAGGAGCCCCGACCGGGAGTAGAGAGCCCTCGTCTTACTCCTCCCGCCCAAAACTCCCTGCTGACAGGTGCCACCCCAGGAATACGTGCAGTCATAAATATCACCCTCCCCACCCAGCTTCACTCCCCCGAACACAGGCCAATTGTGTGCCTATCGACACTTGACAAAGCCGAATGCACAACCATGGCGGATTCGAACCCACATCCTCTGCGGTGGTGGGCAGGCACTTAACCACTCCACCACCTAAGCGCGACTACTTTTAATATGTAAAAGCAAAATAACGTGGGCATAATTTCCTTTAATTTAATGTAATATATTTTCAATGTCACTGAAATGGCAAAATTATACAAAATTGAACATGTACGCTTAAAAGGGCAGTACTGAAGGAATATCATTTTATAGACAACCAAAGATATCGTCCAATTTACTGGACAAGAAAGAATAAGAAACATTAACGTGGCAACTTCAACGGCTGGGACGTCTTGGTGTGTTCAGTGCTGACGAATAGTTTGTCATGAGAAACCAGATGCAGTGTTTAGCCCTCAGTTTGGTATCTCCAGATTGCAATGTCTCCCTCGTCACTGCAGGAGGCCAGGATCCCTGCCTCTTTTGGGTGCCAGTTAACACAGTTGACATCTTGGTTATGGGCCTTGGGTGCAGAGGCAGCCAGGGAAAATACAGGCTGGTCTGAATCAGTGGGCTCGTCCTCCTGAAACACACGCACTGCATCGTCTCCACAGGCAGTTGCCAAGGCACCAGTCAGCTGACACCTGAACAAAAATAGGCACAAAGGTCTGAAGTTTAGTAAATTAATGTTTCTTTTTAATGTTATATTTTCTAAGCATATCCCAGATCTGTTTCACAACTCTACCTTCTGTCCCATACCTGTACCAGGGTTCATATTGTACCCCAATCCCCTTACCCACCTAACATACATTCATACACGCACACTTATTTTTGTTCTCTGAGTAACTGATATTTAATCATGTATATTGCTCTCTTTAGACTGCACTTCATAATATATATATATGCAAGGCCCTGCTCTACAAATCAAGTGTGTTTACTAAAGATAGGCCACAGTATGTCCTTCAAAGCACTTAACAAAATTGGGCTCCCACTGCCAAAAAGTGTCACCGAAAATGGAGACACAAGGTTTATATCTACTAACTGAAGGACAGCCTTAAAGTCATCAACATGAGCACTAAAAGATAGTATAGTATGCTTACCAAGATATGTCGTACACTGCCCGTGCATGGAACCCAGACAGAGTACAAACACACTTCCAAGTCTTGTCTGTGTTGCCATCTGCAGTTCAACAAAGAGAAACAAACATGAAATGTTGAAGAGGAAATACCAAACCACCCACGTTGTCTACGTTCAACATAGATGTTTTTTACCTTCTGACTGACTCTCCTTCCAGATCTTCACCGTGCGGTCATCACTACAGGAGGCCAATCTCTTTCCATCTTTCTCAAAGGACAAACTCCATACGGTGGACGTGTGTCCTTCCAAGGTGGCCTTGCACTCCCAGTCGTCATCCTCTTCCTTATAAATGCAAATGTTGTTGTCGTAGCTGGCTGAAGCCAGGAGCTGAAGCAAGAAGTAAAGGGATAGAGATAAACTGAGAATGGACCTCATAAATATGGCTGGTCGAGGGTGGTGGACAAGATGAGGCAGGGGAATTATCGTCCATGTACAGTATGTGTGTACTGCAACCTACCTCCTGAGTAGGGTGCCATTCAACATGCTTGACATCCTGTGTGTGTGAGTTCACGACAGTAACACACTCGTACTCATCCTCCTCATCCACTGTGAAAGGCAAAGGGAAGAGATTCGTTTCAATTTCGTGCTGCGCTGCAGAGATCTTTTTAACAGGATTAAGGGAGCTGAATAACATACAAACTCTTTTGTGGATGTGCATCTAAGGTAGTGAAAAAACTCTTGAGACTCACCTTCCCAAACCCAGACGCTCTTGTCTCGGCTACACGTGGCCAGCAGACTCCCTGAAGGTGCCCAAGCCACACATTTGACCTCGTTTTCATGTCCTTCCAGCACCGTCAAACACTATAGGACACAGACACAGCTACAGTATTATATGAGCAGATGGAACGATTTCCATCAAAGTGTAAGTCTGTTGATGTCAAACCATCAAATAAGATAATAGGAGAGTGTTTTAATCTGACCTCAAAATCGTTATTCTTCTTTTTCCAGATACACGTGGTTGCATCGAAGCTGGCAGAGGCCAGATAGGTCCCACAGGGGGACCATGCCACTTTCCTCACAGTGCGCTGGTGTCCATCCGCAAGGACCGTCTTGCATTCCCATGAATCACCTAAGCAGGATGGGGGAAGAAGCAGGGGGGCATATTATGTTATTATCAATGTACGACTAGTACGAAACAGTTGCACAGATTTTCAAGTGAGTAGCCTACACTACAAAATAATATTATGTCCTAAAATACAAAGTTCCATCATTGTAATTCTTAATGATTTATACTTTGTCTACGACACCGAAAACAGCAGATGTGAATGCTTTTTACATCGAAATTAGCAGCTCTAAACAGCTGATGTAAAACAAGTACAGTTATAAAATACCATACATAATGAAAAACAATAACAATAGAACCACTTTCAGAGAGTCCTGAAGTTTCCATTTGTGTAGACTAGAGAGCATAATAAATGAAAGCAGTAGGAAACCGGAAATTTACAATACAGCAGTGGTTCTCCAGGAGGCATTGACCCTCAGGCCAGGGTTCATTGAGGGGGTTCTAAATGGACCCTTAAGGAGGTCACTAACGCTGAGGATATACAAATGGAACCAAATGGACCTTGGACCCGTAAGGGACCAAGGGTCCATTTGGTTCCATTTATACGCTCAGAGTTACAGGGGTCCTTGAATAAACAAGTTTGAGAAGCACTGAATGAATGTGTTGTTGAGTAGAGCAGCCAGCCCACAATATAGGACCTCAATGTAAACAAGTCCACTGGACTTTGGTGTGATCCTTTTAGAGTTTAGATTAAAGTGGATGACTGTAACTCGTGCTGTTTGCATTTCTGTTGTTTATTACAATATTCAATCTTCTCAAACCTTCTCTCCCCCAGATCCGCACGGCCTTGTCTCCTCCACATGAGGCCAGCAGCGTCCCAGTGGGGTTCCAGGACACGAACCAGCAGCGAGAGTCTGGATGAGCGACGAACCTCTGGACGAGAACCAGTGCGTCCTTCATGTTATATTATCTACCACTGACAGCCAGATAATACCCGTTAGCCACGTTAAACAGCACAATGCTGCCGAACACCTTATCTACAAACCGCCTGTTTGTAAAGGTACAAATCTTCCAAAAACACTGAATTATACTGTCCGCGAGTTAAACGCGGAAAGAAAGGCTATATCAATGAGATTTCATCACTCGACTGGCTCGCTGAAATTATGAAATGCGTAATAATTTTACCCGTTTTGTTATAAATTTCACAAACTTCCGTCCTACTAGAACTCCACTTCTTCTTCTGAGTATCACATGTTCCTAGCTTGGCATTACTGCCCCCTGTGGCTGGGGAGAATATGGACGGATGAGCGTGTCCTAGTGTGTTGTTGGTTCATCCTCTTTCTTTATGATTACACTTTAATTTATCGGGCACACGAAACGAACCGAAATAATAGTACTTTTTGTGAAGATAGCAGTGAATACATTTGTCACATTTGTATTACTACCAGACAGACAGACAGATAGATAGATAGATAGATAGATAGATAGATAGATAGATAGATAGAAAACAATTTAATAAGCATTTTTTAAATACATATATTACAGTGGTATTCCCGGACAAAATATCTTTCTCTGTGGAGGATAGAAACAACTGTGACAGACAGGGAAGCAGACTATATGGAACACATTCTGACAACTATTTACAATATCAGATATTATCAATACATGACAGTTTATTATTGTAATAAATAAGACATTAGAACATCATATCAATTCAAATATCAAGTTCAACCCATGAGTTCAACTTGCGGTTTTCCCCTTAACCAGTGGTGGAAAAGTAAGTAAGTACATTTACTCAAGTACTGTACTTAAAGGGCAAGACCACTTTGGTAGAGGTTTGGGTTGTGTAGTTACCTTGCCATGATGTAACTCCAAAGGTGGACAAGAAATCAAAAATAATTGCTCCATTGATTAGAAATTGATAATTCTAAATTTGCTCCTCATTGACTTACATTGTACGGTAAAACAGCTCTCAAAGTCACTCTTTTAGCACATAAACAAACACAAACAAAGTTGATTCAGACAATATAGAACATCACCAAACCCAGTACCTTTTTTATTTTTTATAAAAATGTTAACTTCCTGTTGATTTTGCTATATTTATTAAGAAGAAAACCCGGACTGGATTTGCGGATCCGGATCCGGATCTTCAAATAGTAAAATAAGTAGGAAGTTAACATTTGTATTAAAAAAAAAACAGTACTGGGTTCGGTGATGCTCTATATTGTCTGAATCTGCTTTATTCATGTTCATTTACGTGCTAAAAGAGTGAGTTTAAGAGCTGTTTTACCGTACAATGTAAGTCAATGAGGAGCAAATTTAGAATTATCAATTTCGAATCAATGGATCATGGCAAGGTAATTACACAACCCAAACCTCTACCAAAGTGGTCTTGCCCTTTAAGTCCAATTTTGAGGCATTTTTACTTTACTTAGTATTTTCAGTTTTCAATACTTTTACTTCTACTCCACTACATCTCAGATAGAAATATTGTACTTTTACTCAACAAAAATACAATTATTTGAAAACTTCAGTTACTAGTTACGTCGTAGATTTAGATTATTATTATTACAAAACATAGCTACATTAACTACTTCAACCCTATATACATTTTGGCCATTTGAAAATAGCCTGTCTACAAGCTTACAATGCGTTGCGATGCAAAGCATTGTGAGCTTGTTGATATGCTATTTTAAAAAGATTTTTTTACATTTGATACAATTGAAAACTTGTGAAATGGGACATTCTGCTTAATGTGTACTTTTACTTTTGTAAGTATATTTTAATACTAATACTTTTGTACTTTTACTTGTAACAGACTCTTTCTACATTGCAGTATTGATAGCTTTAACCACTGCCTTTAACCGCGCCCACTGTTACGCAATACGCATCGTAACATAGCAACCACAGGACGCTCAGTGGTTGTCTGGATACCTCTGCTGCTGCCATTTAAACAGTGGCAGGCTGCTGGCACATACCTCAGGACGAGTTGAAGAGAAGTCTACGCAGTGTTCAACAGGATATCTGGCTGGAAAAAATGAAAAAGCTTTGTATATGTGAGATATGTAACTGTGGGTATGTATGTGTCATATTCTTCCTATGCTGATTAATGTCATGTCATGTTTTTAGTTTTTTCAGATTTATCATAGGTGTTGTCTTGCCTTACAATATGTATATTGGCAGACAGAATATCAGATTTAGCAGTCTATTATTTCATGCAGGCAAATAGCCTATCTGTATATACAAATTATGATAACATTGGCTGCAAAATGTATATGAAGTGTATGTAAAAGAAATTGCTGCTTCTGCTGTGAACATTCTGAGTTTATCACAGCCATAAAGACACTCCTTGAGCAAAGACAAGGCTTGCCTTGGTTACCTGTACATCACAAACTGACAATCGCATGCCTGCCTGGTGAAGATAAGAGAACACTGCAATTGTTTTCGTTGTTGTTTATGTTTGTGTTTAAACAGCATCGATATAGCCTTGGATCTACTCCCAAAACCTGACAGTGGGTGACACGCCTTCAGTGATACAGAAGATTCAAGCCACACATGTCATTCACTGTTTTTTCTTTTCTTTTCTTTTTCATTTCACCAGCCGTCACCGCTGCGCCCACAAGCCTACTGCTATCTATGACAAGGGGAATGCGAGCGCATGTGTGCTGACGGAGTACGTCGACAAATTTCCTGTCTATGGCATCTACAACCCACGCCAGAGCATGAAACCAAAACAAGACCTGGATCATGCCAATAAAGGACGAATGGACGGAGAATCAACATTCAAGTAATTAAGCGCTTCAGCGCCTTCTGACAGACATGGCACAGAACTTGAGATCATGAAACTTGAGATGCAATCTTCTGTAATCCCTCTCTCTCTCCCTCTCTTTCTCTCTATCTCTCACTCTCTCTCATTCTCTCACTCTCTCTGGATAGGACAGACTTCATACCCCATGAGATAACACGACGCCCACAACGCCAGCAAACAGAATATAAGCCTAATTCGGCGAAGATTGATCTAGAGACCACATACCATCAACACTTCAACCCTCATGACATCCAGCCCTTTGCCCCAGTCAGACCCAGACAGAGATCAAGTGGAATGAAGGGAAAACTAGACACCATCCCCACCTACAAAGGTTATACCTTTTTATTGAATGTTGGCTATTCTCACAGGAAAAGGCTCTGGCATGTTGCACTGACAGAATTTCAAGAAACAGGTTCTATCAAATTGTCATTGACCGTATTAAAGTTAGTGGATGAAGTGAGCGTATGTCTTAACAGATGTTGTGTTCTTTTAAGATGACTTCAGGCACTGGGAGACGTGTAGGAGGGAGATGAGTAAACCTCCAGACGTCTATCAGCCTCCTTCGGACAAGTTTGGGGGTACGACCACCTCTCAGGATGCTTTTATCCCCAGAATTGTGGCTCCACGGGAGAGCTTTAAACCCTCCAACATCGTGAAGCCCTCAGAAGTTCCCTTTGATGGCGTGACCTCGCACCAGTTGTCTTTCATCCCCCATCCAATTGGGGCGCGCTACATCAGGCCCCCAGATTTGTACAAGCCAAGCAGCGAGCCCCTCCTGGACCTCACTACACACCGCCAAGACTTCCAGGGTCTTCGTGGAGAACTAACCCAAAGCTGCAAGCCTTGCCCTAACATGGTACTGTGCTCAATGCTGCGGTTGACATAGCAACAGGTGTGCAGTACTTTGATTCTTATAGTCTCCTCTCATCTCCTCCCTCCCCTCCCCTCCCCTCACCTCTCCTCTCCTCCAGTATTCTGTTAATACACCTTTCCAAGGCAGCACGGAGAACAGGGACAAATTTACGGTGTGGCCAGTCTCCTTGCCTCAGGTCCGTAAGACAGATGAATATGTCAGTCCTACAGAGCACATGGACCTGAGTACCACCACCGCTACAGCCTATGTCAGACACCAAATCCAGCCATTTATATCTGCCAGGCCATACTTAACACCGAAGAGGTCCTCTGCTCCTTTCCAGGTAATAGTGGACCAGTCATCGATGTAAAAAATCACTGAGTGAGAACTTAAATGCTCCATTGTTAAATCTGTGGATGTTTAGCAACTTTGGCAGAGGTTTGGGTTGTGTAGCCTTTCCATGATGTAACTAACTCCAAACATCCGCAACGTAATCTTCAGTAGTTGCTCCTAAGATTATAAATTGATGATCCACGGTCATCCACCACTGTGGAGTCTAGGGATCAATTCCACTGCGATGCATTAGGCTTAGCCAAGTGTCTGTACGTACACAAGTGGCTGTGTCTGGCACCTGTCAGTAGGGAGTGTTGAATGAGAGGAATAGGACGGAGCCAGTAGGGTACAATAGCAGTGGCAACACATATATGTGTGGGAAGCGTTAGTTGGCAAAATGAATAAATTGGGAGAAAAAGGGGTAGAAATAATTTGCTACTTTAAAATAGAAATAAAAATGGATGATCCAATATATTCTCCCCATTGACCTACATTGCACGGTCTCAGAGTCACACTTTTAGCACACAAATAAATGCAAACTATAGAGGTTCATAGCCTACCTGGAGCGCATGCTGTATCTCTGCTGGCCCTAGTTTATGATATCAGCCATCTATGATGTATCTAAGACATATGACTTCTTATTTGGGCATGGAAGTAAATGACTGGCATTTACTTTCATTATACATTTATTTTCCTTTTTTTTTTTACATGTTTAGGAAAAAGTGCATTTGGCGCTGATAGGTCCAGCGGCAGACAAACATTAGCCCTGAACACAAAAAACAAACAGACAGGGACATAAAGAACTCCCTTACCTTCGACTGGGCAGCGATAACAAATTTGATTTGCTGTCCATTAAGAAAGTCAGCATTTACATTTACTCTTTGTAGATTTGTAGATTGAAAAGTATCATACACTGATGTTCTCTTTGTGCCTCTAGAGCGGCACAACCATGCGTGAGGACTTTCAGCCCTGGTTGGCACACACAAGACAGCCTCTTGTGAAGATGAATGAAGAGATGCATAAAGCCAGTGGAAAGATGGAGGATCTCACCACATTCAGGGCACATATACCAATTACTCTTTACGCTTAAAAAGAAATGTACCGTATAAAAAGTAATGATGACCTCTAAAACTAGTAGAATTGTGTATGAAAACACAGTTACAGTAAATCACTGAGAATCTTCTGTTCTGTTTTGTTCCGTTCTCCTCTCCTCTCTTCTCTAGGCCCACTATACACCCCATGAACTGAGGCCTAGCATCAGCTTTAAGCCAACCAACCAGCCTATGAGAGCAAGTGTTCCAATGGAAGGCATTACCATGTATCGCACAGCATTTACTCCAAAGAGGTTCTCCTTACCACACACACACACCACATCACACACACTGACTGACACACCTTTGACCTTTTGAATTAAGTGTGTCAGGGCTAACTGCAGTTTGCATATTGTGTGTTGTTTCACAGGATCGCCGTGTGCCCTGCCAGCTATGAGTCACCCCCAGGCTATGTGTTTCAGGAGGCCGATGAGAGGGGACACAAGTTCTTCAGGAAGCTTTCATCCAAGCAGAATCACGTGGACAGTGTGGTCCCCATGCAGAAGGAAGTGGCAGTTCTGTAAATCAAAATGGGTTATTCGATATTTCAAATTACACTCTATTTAAATAGTCTCTAGTTTGTGACCATGCTCCACTCAGAGCATTAGAGGGTTATGTTTTAAGTTGAGTCTCACGTTTTGTCAGTGCTTCCTGGGGGTGAGCACTGACCACACTATTAATTTGACAGTGTAATTAACCGATGGACATCATTTTGGGAAAGCATTAGCATTTATTCACTTTTTAACAAATCAACTTTTGACATTCAAATTGTGTTACTGCACTAAATCAGACCTGTTTGCTTTAAAAATTGTTTACAAGTCCACCACTTTCTTTGCAGTATCAGTATGTGCCATGTGCAATAAAAATTGTACTTTATCAAGTATTTATTGTCAAATGGTTGATGACATTTTCATGTAATAGGCTGTGACTGATGATACAGTACTTGTCTCCAATTTACATGCAATCTCTCTATTAAACAGCCCTCCCAGATCATTAACATTACCAACCAAATCAAACTCAATCCTAAACTTAACCATCAAAAAAAACATTTACAATTTTACAATTTGGGCATTTTAGCAGAATCTCTCATCCAACGTGACTTACAAGATCGGAGTAAGTAGCATGAACTGTAGACAACAAATGACAGGGTAAATGGTAAAAAAAAAAGTCCTAAGTAACTAGGCTAAGTAACTAGGATACCAAGCTAGAGTCTCAAAATGTGAGGTTTCAGAGATTTAGACTCCATGGAAACCAGGGACCATGTGTTATAACATAAAACGCTGCCATATCTCTCATGAATATAGAACCATAGAAGCATGGGAGATGTTATATATATATATATATATATATATATATATATATATATATACACAACTTTCACTATATATATATATAGTGAAAGTTGTGAAAGCTCCAGAGACAATTTATCTACATATTTATATACAAATAAGGGGCGAAAACAAATCTGTAGACCAGAGGTGGGCAACCTTTTTGACATGAAGTGCCATGTTTTAGTTTTGTTTAGTTGCCAAGTTCAGAGTTTGAATGAATGTAGAATTATGTGCAAGGTTTGCAAACAGTCTTGGGGACTTCATTTAATTGACTACATTTAACAATGTAATTTAAAAAATCCTCTCTTTCACACTTATGCCAGTGTGCCAGTGATACCTCCCCTGTGCCAATGTTTGCACCCGTGCCTAAGGTGGCCTACCTTGGCTGGCAGAGATAAATATACCGTCCCGGAAGCACCAATAGATGGCAGCACTGATTCTTCGGATTTACTGCGCCCAGAGATAGAACAACAGACCCAAGAAGAAGAATGGCATGAACAAGGAAGAGAGCATATTTTACTGGAAAATCAGCGGACGCTCTCTTTAGTTTCTGTTTGTCTGTCGTTTCCCCCCATTAACAAAGAACAGGACTCATATCAAAGCGTTTGTTCGCTAGATTTGCTCCAGTTACCATCTCGTTTTATTTGTTTCGGTAACGTGCTCGGGTGTTTTGTTCGAGAAGACAAAACAAACAGAAGGTACAGCTGTTCCGGGGGGGGCTAACAGTTGGGCTAGCTGGCTAAGCTAACAACAATACAGCAGCAGCAGCAGGCCTGAAGAGACAACAGAGACACTAACGGTTCATCGTCCAGAAGAATCCAGATTCCTTCAATATATATATACAGTTAATACAGTAGGTGACAACGGACACATAATCTGTATCTACGTGCTACATCCTGTCCTTAATCCCAGAGGTTAGCTCCTCCTAGCGAGGACCTGTACTGTCTGGCTGAGAGGGGATTTTATTTAAGACTCGTTAATAAACGCTTGGTGTTCTACCGTCAGGACGGCATTACAACAGACTAATACACAAAGTGTGCGACTATGTACGCGCCACCGCCGGGTCCCAGTGCTCCTGGAGGAGGCCGCAGGAGGAGAGGTGCCACCTCTCTGCCCAAGCAGCCTGAGCGGAGCCTGGCGTCGGCCCTGCCGGGAGCCCTGTCCATCACCGCCCTCTGCACGGCCCTGGCCGAGCCGGCCTGGCTCAGGGTCCACGGGGGGACCTGTCCCAGGCAGGAGCTGGGGGTGGCGGACGTCCTGGGGTACATCGATCCAAAGCTTCTGGACGGTTAGTAACACTAGTAATGGTAACATTCAAGTGTGGAAAATACCTAGCCTTGGATCTATCATAGATTTATTTGATCGAGTCTGACTTTTACTTTCGTATCTTTCATAGATACTTCTATAAAATACATCTATGATAGACAGTCTTTGATCCGTGGCTAGAAAATACCTAGCCGCAGGCAACTCTCAGATGCTATTATGCTATCCAGCATCTAGAGTTGCGCAATACCAACCCTTAACAGCCCATACACTCAAACAGAAAAGTCGTATCTGACTGGATTAAACGATGGCAAACTCACTAACATTGCAGATGTACGGAAAGCTTGGATTATACTCTTTGTATCTGTCAGATTTTCCAACAAGCCCTTCCAAACTCAAACACTAAATAATCACACAAAATAATCACCTGCATGGAATTTATTGACAGAAAGTAGCTCATAACATGTCTACGGTGGATTTCTATTAAACAAAAACTTGACAGATACAAAAAGGATAATCCAAGCTTTCCATACAGCTGCAATGTTGGTGAGTTTAAAGTCATATAATATATTTGGTAGGACTTTTCTGTTTCAATAAATTGTCTGTTAAGGGTTGGTATTACAACTCTAGATGCCAGATAGCATTATAGCATCTGAGAGTTGCTTGCGGGGAAGTTGCGGCTAGAAAATACCCATAGTTGGGATTGCCAACTACCTGAAATTCACATAAGGGACACCCAGCCAGGTGTCTCTTATTTCCAAGGAAAGTAAGGTACCCCCAGAAAAAGATCAATTCAAATCTCACTGTCTGTATACATGTTTTGTATATTGTAGTAACGACCTTATTGTAGTATATGTATATGAACTGTTGAACTTGTAAGATGTGTGTCGTTGATTGGTTCCCAAAAAGAGGAACAAAGTGTGTCCCTTGTTGCTGTATTTCAAGGGACGATTGGCCTACCCGTAGGCAATGAAATAACACTTGTAAGCAGCTTAATTTTTTAATACTGTGGCTTGATGTTGTTGTACTGTTTTCTAGACTACTGTGTAAACCCCCAGACCATCTTGCTGCTGCGGGTCATTGCTGCATTCTGTTTCCTGGGCATCCTGTGCAGTCTGACTGCATTCCTGTTGGATGTGTTCGGACCTAAGCATCCTGCCCTCAAGATCACGCGGAGATACGCATTTGCACACATTCTCACAGGTATGATTCTGTCTTACCTCAGTGGTGTACAATAAATGTATTTATGGATGGAAGGAAAGAAGGAACTATTGCTTCCTGTGGGGAAATGCAGGTGTTATAGCAACAACAGCACTAAATGAAACACAGGTACAGGTGAGAGTAGGGAGCTAAGTATATAGTATACTAGCATCTGACCCTAGCCATCTGCACTTGGTTTGCCTGTGTTAAAATAATTTATATTCGTATAAGTGTAATGTAGAAGAATCGATCACCTGTAAATTTACACATGAATATTCATGTATCACCTATGAATCTAAATGCTAAGAAGAGTGTGGATATTATAATAATATCTACAGTCTCAGCCTTCAGCAGTTAAAGTATCTGGATAATAAACTGTACAGTCTACCAACAGTGAATATGAGTGAATATACAGTCTTACAAACAATTAAGTGTTTACAACAGTAATCCTTGACAGACATCTGTCATGGTTATGTTGTACATATAAAAATAATGTTCGCACACTGGTAGAAAAAACACCACTATTTTGTATTGCTGTCAACGTTTTGATCCGATGATCTTCATCAGGAATGAATAATTTCCTGCACCTGGCCATTCAGTGTGGATGTGCGTGCACTATCTTTTCATGCATATGTACTGTAAGTCCCAGTAGTGTGTGTGTGTGTGTGTGTGTGTGTGTGTCTGAATCAAGTTAATCTAGTGTTGCCAGACGAGCAAGATCTCCACATATCGATACAATTCAATGTAGTTGCTGAAAATGGCGGCGCAAACGGCCCGCTGACAAGCGTACGTCTCCTTGTTTGAAAACCAATCCTGACAACGTCCCAATATGAAGCACTGCCCTCAGTCTTTGCAGTGGTTCTGCAATACATGTTTTTTATTTTGTTTAAAAGCTCAGAATAGTTTCCACACATTCTCGTTAACAAAGGCTGTCACCCTTTTCTATGAGTCTGAGAGTGCAACACAAAAGATACCCAGCAACATTTATATTCACAAGAATAGCGAAGCTTTACATCAGGGTGAACCATGGCCAAAATAATAAAGTAGCTGTGATGAATGCGCTACCTAAACACTGCTAGAAAACGAGAACAAAAACGGTCATTAGCTAGTAGCTACATAACTGTACCATGCGTATGAATTAAATTCTTCCACCATATCAGCCAACACATTATTAACAGTTTTTTCCCCCTGTCTGTTTCTGCATATCAACAGTGCTGCAGTGTGCCACAGTGATAGGCTTCTGTTACTGGGCCTCGGAGCTCATATTATCTCTACAGCAGCAACACAAAAAGTACCACGGCTCCCTCATATACGTCACATTTGCCATCAGCTTCTACCTGGTGGCGGGGGCCGGCGGGGCCTCTATTCTCGCCACGGCCGCCAATCTGCTGCGCCACTACCCCACAGAGGAGGAAGAGCAGGCACTAGAGCTGCTCTCGGAGATGGAGGAGAGCAGTGAAACGTATCCTGCTGATTATGACATTGCCAATCAGTTTCAGCCGCCACCTGCATACACACCCTAAATTGTAGCCTTGTTTTAATCGCCCTAACTCACGCTTCCCTATGAGCACTGCTACTGGCCTCATCAACAAAATGTGTACACATAAAGGTATGTGACTTTCTATCCAGTGGATATCTCTGCAAATACTCTTCCTTTCCATACTGAACACAATGTGTACAACGAGCGCATATACCTTGATTGTTGGTGCTTGGGTGCATGAACGCTTTCTTTAGTGGCGGCAGAAATTTGGGAGTTGATTATTACTTTCACCACTGAAGCTTCTAGTGATGCATGTAAATGGCTCTTAGGATTTGATCCTTACATGTAAAAGCAAGCAAACCTATGGGGGTGCTGTTTCAACATGATTTATTGCAAGTAATTGAAGGAATGATGTAGATGCCACGTCCTGATCAATGCCAAATTTTGAACAAACTTGGGTTGTCGACAGTGTGCCATTGGCAGTTGTAATAGCCCTCGTCGGACATGGATGGAATACTTAATTCTTTGAATCTGTCAATACGCTTTCATTTTGTACATGATTTGACTTTTTGAAACGTCACCAATGTATAAATACACTGAAGATTGTTTTAGACATTTCATTTTTTATATACATCATATAAAAATGGACCGTTATTTATTAACTGGTTATCCCTAGTTCTGTTTGTCTTCCTTTAATTTGTTTGGTGTGTAGACATGTTTCTTTACCCCCTTTTGTATCACATATTTGAGATGGCACTAGGAAATCAAGACTAATCACATAATTTTCAACAGGTTTCAAATCATGGTGTGTCGTATATGTTTTGCTATAGCATTATGGAGGTTGACATCCATAGAGAAAAAAGTGTTTTACATAAAGGCAGCATTTAGTGGAATAAATATCCATTCCACACACAACTCTACCACATAATTTCTTCTTGTCATGTGTCCCATCTGTTTGACAAATCTTATTTGTATTCTGTTTTTACCTACTGTGGCTGTACAATTATGTTTTCTATGCATGAGTTTCCCTTTGTTACATTTTAATCCTTTTGTCAGAATCCTACATGAGTGAATGCTGGATGGGACATACCAGCCCAGGATTAAAATTGTGATTGATATTGTAGTGAAACTAGTAGGTAATATATTGTTCTGTTGTTTATGCCATATCCACATTTTGTTTCTCAATCTGTTGCTGTCCTCCTTTCTTTGGTATGTGAAAATGTTGTGTAAAATATTGTTGATTGTTTATACATAATGATGGTCATAATTAAAAAAAGAAATGCCCAGCCTCGCCCCTGATTTGTGACTTTGAAATTGAGCAATGAGAAATCTCCTGTTATTAGTTTTGTATATACTGATAACAATTGTATTCCTCCATACAGTACTTTAGATCCACTACAAAATCCTATTGGGTACAAAAAGATATGTCCCTTATATTGCATGTAATCTAGGTCGTCAGACGAGCCCTCCATCGTCGCTTCCAGTCATCCCGGTTCTTCTTGAGTACATCCACGTATGTTAGTGTGGGACTTCCTCGTGACCGATGCCCCCGTGTGTTGGCTCTCACAGCACCAATTTGCTGGCTGGCAGCTCTTGATGCCTTTGGCAGTGTCCTGCTAGTGTCATTCTCCTGGCTGCAATTTTCTCGCTCACCCTTGGTATTCCCTGTACAGGATCTAAATGTTCTATGATATAATGTTGCGGCCTTCAAGAGGTCGGATGTGCTACTATACTCTTTGATCTTAATTATTGGATACAAAGACACCACTTCCACTGATGCATGTAAATGGAACCTATCACATAAAAACACTGTTGACAATTTGTTTCAATTTCTGTTCTTCCCAAAGCAAATATGTAGAAATATCGTGGTAAGCTGTCACTTTGGTTACTGTTTGTTATTTATTTGTTAATGTCAAGGCCTGTAGGAGAAGAAGGTAAAACATCTGCTAAAGCTCTCAAAACTTATTTTATTTAATGGAGCAATGTTTCGACCTTATAGGTCTTCATCAGGCAAATATTTGCTTGATGAAAGACATAAGGTCGAAACGTTGCACCATTAAATAAAATAAGGGAGGGATTAGGTCAGTATAGGTAAAATAACTCTTCCCTTCCTTTGTAAAATATGTCTTATAAAGTAATGTTGCAGTGGAAGAGTTTGCTGGTACTGTTTATACATGACCGGAGCAAGAACATATTGCAACCATTTAGACCTAGAACACCTACACATTATTTATTATGTTAAATCATGCTGGCATCTAGGGTCTTGCTCTCAAAACAAACATTTGCTGCTCAAACTCATTAGTCTGCCTGCTTTGTGTACCACCAAAACTATGGTAACTTGGTAAATACCAATGTCGTACTGGTAAGCAATGGTGGAAGAAGTGCTCAGATTTTCTACTTAAAAGTAAAAGTAGCAATGCCACAATATTAAATTACTCTGTAAGGGAGTGCTCCCACCGCACTTTTATTTTACCTCTGGGGCGGTAACTGCCAATGCTTTGTCAATGCAAATGGGTGCATGGTCTTGCAGATTTTTTCCAAGAATCCACGCATTTGCATTGACAAAGCATTGGCAGATTCCGCCCCAGAGGTAAAATAAAAGTGCGGTGGGGCCGTGCCCTTCCAAGTAAATCAAGTTTAGGTTACAGAAGCTGTCACTTTGATCATCAACTTCATGTTCAAATGTGTTTACCTGTAGTCTACAGGTAAACACATGATCTACAGCCTGTAGATCATATGTCACACTAAACAAAAATGGTGCTAAATAGTGCTAAAAGTGGTTCTTTGAATCGTGATTATGTTCTACTAGACTCAGGTTCTGGCCGCTCTTGGCACACCTACGTGGCACCGCTGATCCAACCAATATGTCTGAGTCTGTGCTCAGGAATGTGTCAAAAACGGGAAAATGGTACTACCTACTCTTTTGGCCTCCTGAAAGGTGAGTTTTTAAGGCTCTTAAATGAGCCCAGCGAACTGCATTTTTTAAGTTAGACTATTCCAATCCTGGGTGGCAGTGCTGTAGAAGGAGAATTTGCCCATGTTTGTTTTATGGGTGGGTGGTACCAAATTGTTGTTAACGCTCCCTCTGGTATTGTGACTGTGGGTGTCGCTAACCTTTTGGAGGTATTTACTCAGATATGCGGGAATAGGGGGCATATCGGGCAAATTTGCATTTACAATTTTGAAGACCAGTCCCATTTTTTGTTGTTTAACCCTGTCTTCCACCCTGAGCCAGCCTAGGCTGGCAAAATGGGTGGGAGAAAGGTGGGTCATGGCCATGGGCCCCAGTCCGAGGAGTAGCCGAATCAGTTTGTTTTGGGAGGTTTGAAGCTTAGTCTTCAGTGACACTGAGGTGTTGGAGTACCAAGAGGTGCAAGCATAGTCAAAAAGTGGCTGAATCAGGGCCCCTGAGAGGGGCCTGAGGGTTGACAAAAGAGGAAACTCTGCCCATTATTTTGGTTCTCTGGTTTACTCTTTTGACCACCTTTGTCGCCATGCTTTCACCTGTCCCAAATAGGTAATCTCTTCTTTGCTAGAGATAATTGTGTCATCGACTTTGACCTTGAAATCATTTACATCCATCTGTCTGAGGGAATGTTTGGGCCCAAAGAGAATGGATTCAGTTTTCCCAAGGTGTAGTGACAGTTTGTTATCGGTAAGCCAAGTACGGATTTTTGAGAGTTTGGAGCTGAGCGCCTCCTCAACTTGCAGCTTGTCCTCTCCCGAGATCAGGAGTGCCGAGTCATCAGCGAACAGGAACAATTTGCAGTTACAGGCAGCATTCATGTCGTTAATGTATAGAAGGAACAGTAACGGCCCTAGAATGCTGCCCTGAGGAACTCCACAGCTCACCGGGAGGGATGAGGACATGGTTCCGTTGATGTCAACCACTTGTTCTCTTCCCTCCAGGTAAGATCTCATCCAGTTTAGTGATGTGCTGTCAAAACCAATCGCCCTCAGCTTATCAAGTAAAATGTAATGGTTTACAGTGTCGAACGCTTTTTGGAGGTCCAACATGACCATGCCGCAGTATTTGCCCGTGTCTACCTCACGTTTGATGTAGTCGGTCAAATACAGTAGGCATGTGTCAGTGGAATGGGAGGTTCTGAAGCCCGATTGGAATTCAAACAACAGTTTATGCTCGCTGAGGTAGCTGTTGATTTGTTCTTGAATTAATCGCTCTACAACCTTTGAGATGGAACAAAGGATGGAAACAGGCCTATAGTTGCCAGGTTCTAATTTGCTTCCTTTTTTATGCAGAGGGATTACTCTTGCCAACTTGAAATCCTGTGGGACGTGACACTGGCTGATGGATAGGTTTGTGGCTACTATGGGCTACTATGGGGTCTCTGAGGAATCTGGTGGGGATATTGTCAAGGCCGGTGGCCTTGTTTGGCTGGAGGGCGAATAGTTTTTTCTGGGGAAACCAGGGGAAACCAGCAAAATGAGGAATAATATAATAAAAGACTGTCTTGCTAATAAAGCGTCATGTCTCTCATTTTTTACAATGTATTTGATATTACCTTTATATTATTTAATAAATTATGCATTTCATCCTCTATATATTGTCCAGCAACCTTTATGATAAAGGCGGAAAAATATAGTACACCCGTGGGAGCCAGATTGCTCGGATGCCTAAGAGTCTGTGCGGAGATTCGATTCCATGATATTGTGGTCTGAATTCAAGAGCTCTCGACTGAGCTAAAGCTGGGGAACATAGAAATCGCTGCCTTACAAGCAGAAGGCACAGTTTCAACTCCCACCCTTGCCAGGGTCAAAAACTTTATATTTGAAAGATGTAGATGAATGAACGCTTATTTCTTATTTCTGTCACAAAATATGACGTCCGAGTCAGACGTCAATATGACGTTCCACTGTAACCATCAAAAAGACATCCATACAACAACGCCGACACGCCGTTCATACAAGCCCCAAAAAAATGCAACACAACTACCAATATTTACAAGAAACTTCACAGAAACATAAGCCCAAAGTCGCTTATGATAGCAGACATGGCGACACTAGTTTCTGTCTTGGCAGTATTATCATTGTCTTAGACAATATCTATGCATGGTTTAATGAGTTTGTGTATTGTTAAACAGGCCTCTGGGTCTCAAGGAGACTGGAAGTCAAGGCCTGATTATTGCTCAAGAGTTACACAAGAAGTGACTTGGCGAATCTGCAGCCGTTCATGTTACAGCCTATTCTCAGACATGATGAAGGTAGTTACTGGGCGAATAGAGCACGTGATCATGCAGGTTGCCTCACATCTTCCATCCTTAAAAGGTAACTGTGGCAGTGGATAGGTGGACTGGTCAGGCGGTGGGTTAGTCATACGCTCCGTATAGGCAATTAGTTAATAGAGCCAACGTCTCGTATGTCTTCCAATATTAGGAAATAAATGAACTGTGACCTTTCTGGTTGATATAAAAGGACGCCGCAGACTCTCTGCGGCTTATGATCTCTGATACCAATGTCAGTTCATCTTGCTGCACTGCTTAACCATGTTTGCTGTGACTGCAATAAACTCAACATTCTAAATCCTCCCAAGTTGTGTCTGAGGCCTACAATTCTTCAAGGAGCACAGAAAAGCATCAACAGTATCACTTATTTATAGATAGCTCAATAAACGTATACAGTGTACACATCGAAAATCAACACAGCAGAAAACAATAAGTGATAATGTCTTCTTTTATTTTCCTGGGCCAAATATTTCACAAAGGTTGCAGTCGTTCAGAAATAGTGTTTTTGTTCTAAGCTGGTCCACCTGGCTCTCATTAACTCCAATGTATTCCACGGCTGCAGAACTGCGAAATCACATAGATGTCCGTACCTTCTTTTTATATACCTTGAGGATGGAGAGGTCAAGGAGGAAGAGGATGGAGAGGAAACAGGAGTCAGCAGAGAGGAGAATGTAGTCTTATGTAATAATTACATTGTATTTGCTTAATTAATCATGGAGTTGTATTTTCTTAAAGGTCTATTAATATATCATAATGAAACAGTGAGGTGTGGTCCAGCAGTGTGAGCTCCAGGGACTCAGTCGTACCCAGACAGCAGAGCTGACAGGTGGGGAGGAGAAACACACAGACCTGGGGGCTCGTCTCTGGAAGATGGTAAAGGAAGAGACATATATTTTAGGTGATACGATGCCATACTTTTGCACAATCTTTATTACTTTATTAATTTCTTTTGGCCAAATATGTATTACTTCCAGATCTACTAGTTTAAAACGTAGTTTTCATTATTCAGTAAGTTCCATTTATAGAGTTATACTGAAGTCTGTTTCAGTCAGTCATGTGACTTCTGCCACCTCTTCTTCTTTTTCATCCGAAAAACCCTCCAGACAGCATTTATTTTTTCTTCATAAAAGGCGGTTCCACTTCCCTTTTCCTCTAAACAGACCAACAAACGCCACATGTTTTATCATTGGTCAGAATGTTGTGTTGCAACGTAATGATTGGTTGATACACAGAGAGGGTGTGTCTTATGTAGCGTTTGTCTTCATGTTGAATCTATCAGCCGTCACAGAGACACATCTCTACATCCACCTCTGACCTACGACCTACGACCTGCCTCCATCTGACCTACGACCTCCACCTGCCTCTCCATCTGACCTACGACCTCCACCTGCCTCTTCACCTGACCAGCCCTCCTCTCCTCTCCTCTCCTCTCCTCTCCTCTCCTCTCCTCTCCTCTCCATCCAGAACACATGGAGACTGTGTTTGTTCTACTGATGATGACAGTTGGACTGTCTCATGGTGAGAAGCTGCTTTATTCACTATTTAACACATTATTCATATTCACTATAATATCTACTAATCATATTCATATTCACTATTATATCTACTAATCATATTCATATTCACTATTATATCTACTAATCATATTCATATTCACTATTAAATCTACTAATCATATTCATATTCACTATTATATCTACTTATCATATTCATATTCACCATTAAATCTACTAATCATATTCATATTCACTATTATATCTACTTATCATATTCATATTCACTATTAAATCTATTAATCATATTCATATTCACTATTATATCTAGTGTCAACAAGTTGTTTAATTTCATTCACTCTATGAAAAAGAAACACATTTATTCAGATAAATGTGATTTGCTTTCAACAGTCACATTTCCCAGTGATCAATTGTTTTGTATGAAAGCAAATACCAGTGCATGTTTTTTATTCTCCATTGACAATGTTATGAAGTCACATGCATTTTGACTTTGTGTATGAACACGGTTTAGGAAGCATATGGGCAAAATGCGTCCCGAGGGCCAGACCTAAAAAATAAAACAGAATTTGAGGCAAATTAATTTAGCTCTATTCCAAATTTTGGTAGTTAATATTTACAATTTCAGTCCCTACCTGTATTCCACTGATGGAGGTTAATTGTACTGTATATACACAAATGGTAAATATCAAATGTTTATAATTGTGAAACATTCTGCCTTGAGTCCATATCACAAACTAGACCTATGTATTTATGAACCGTGCTACAGCGATCAGCTGTTTCATACGTGCTCTTCAAAGAGATAGCGTCTGGGGACAGAGAGTCTCGTCTCCGGCTTCAGACAGCAGGCATAAATGTAACTTTGAAAAGTTAATCTGTGTAACTTAAGTAGGCCTACATATTATTCACTCTGTCTACCAGTGAATCATGTTTAGGCTATCCATGTTTCACTCAAGAGTGTAAATGTAACCATTTCCTAAACCCTGTTCATGTGCCTAATTTAAGCTCACCAATACAGCGATCACGCTGTTTTAAGTTTTTGTCATAAAGATTTGACATATCGGATCTCATGGTTACCATTCCCATTCACGTTCCCAGTTATAGCCTATATTATTATTTCTCTGCCTGTAAACCACATAAAGCGTAGCACTAGACAACATGTGAGGTGTGAGTGGCAGGGGCGCCGATGACGCGGGGGCTTCGGGGCTAGCGCCCCCACGGTCAATTGGTCATGAATGAATGAATCTCAGATGTCAGGCTCAAACTTACAGTACCACTACCATTACCATTACTATAGCGGGGCGCAGATAGGTGTTAACGCGCCGTTGACACCTAGAACAATACCCCAGACAGAGAAACGGCTCGCGGTGGGGGGGCGGGGCTATTGCAGCTCGAGTGGCAATGTGAAAAAATCGAACACAACTTTAGACCAGGGGGACTCGGGCGTCATGTGAACCATGGCCATGGCTGTGCTAAACATGTTCTGCAGGTTTTGGCTCTGCTGTCTGCCCTTATTGAAATGAAGGGTCTATGCTGTGTCCTTCGACTCCCTCGTCCTGTGTGCACTAAAAGGTAACTCCAGACCAAACAGACTCGTCCAGACTATTGCAGACTACTCCAGACTGCAACAGACTGCAACAGACTGGTATTCGGTTGGCAAAAGTTGGCATTTAAGTCTGTCAGCCGACTGGCCATTCATGTGCTAATTTGACTTTTAGCCTGCCAGCGTTGCCAGGTCTGCTTATTATAAGCGACTTTGGGCTTGTTTCCCTGCAAAGCCACTTGGATATAGGGATGTTCCCAGCGTTTTTTCTTCACTGACGTGCAGTGGTGTAAAGTAACTAGTACATTTACTTAAGTACAATTTTGAGGTACTTTTACTTTACTGGAGTATTTCCAATTGTCTATACTTGTACTCCACAACAATTATTTTAAATGTTTAGTTACTAGTTACTTTGCAGATATAAATCATTATGAAACATACATTAACCACTTTAGCCCTATTTTATACCTATAAGCTATTTGAAAATAGCAGATCTACAAGCTCACAATGTGTTGCGATGCACGCGTTCTGAGCTTGTAGATCTGCTATTTTCAAACATTTTTGTACTTTTACTTTTGGTACTTTAAGTACATTTTTATACCAATACTTTAGTACTTTTACTCAAGTAAATGTTGAATTCCTGACTTTTACTTGTAACAGACTCAGAGTACATCTATTGCATTCAAGCCTGGAATTTCGTCATTTTAGGGGCAAGGCCACTTGGCCTTTGGTGTTGTAATTTTTTGGAGGGCACAAAGGCCAAATGCCAGGGCAGGAAGGCCATCCAAAGAAATAATAAATATTTTTAAGTCCAAAAAAGATTTTTAAGTCCACGGAAATAATGCATTTAACTTGAAGGTTAAGGATGATTGTATTTTTATATATTATAAGAATAGTATAACTATCTGTGAAATATAACCCATTTATTTCACAAAATAATGTGTTGGCAAATGACCAATATTTAGTTATATAGGTCTCAATATGTCACATTCAGCCCTGGACTTCACTGACTGAAGTAGGGGTCACATTAATCACATTATATTCACAGAATGTTTACCCACAAGTTATTTTCATTCAAATGAAATGTGAATGAACTTGCACTAATAATGACTTTAGTTGATTTTTCACTCTTTAAAATATAGTATTTCTTAATTATTAATAATTACAGCTTGTAGATTGGCTATTTTCACGATTTTAAATTGTTTTTAAATAATAATAAAAAAGGAACATACAAGATTTCCACCCGACAGCCATAATATATAGCCAATATATGGTTCTGTATCAGTATATGAGTCCGTTTTTGCAGATTTCATTCTAATTGGCTACTATGCCTGAATATGAATTTCATGAGCCTGGGTAGGTCACCCTGGCTTGGCGGAGATATGCCCTGTAGCGCATGCACACTCCGCACAGCATGCACAGTCCGCACAGCAGCAGCAGGTGAAAGCAATTCACTTAAACGAGGGTCGTGTTGCACACCAAAAAACGGACTGAAACTGTCACATTGTTGACAAATGAACAGGGGACTGGTGTCTAAAAAAAAAACGTATTGACAGGAAAATCGCGCATTGATACTTTTACTCAAGTAAAACATTTGAGTACTTTTTCCACCACTGCTGACATGTACACAACATTTTTGAAAACTAATTTACCAGTGGTGTAAAGTAACTAAGTACATTTACTTAAGTACTGTACTTAAGTACAATGTTGAGGTATTTGTGCTTTACTTGAGTATTTCCAATTGCCAATACTTTTACTTCTACTCCACTACATCTCAGAGGCAAATATTGTACTTTTACTCCACTACAATTATTTTAAAACTTTAGTTACTAGTTACTTTGCAGATATAAATTATGATATTATGAAACATACATTAACCACTTTAGCTCTATTTTATGCCTAGCCTATTTGAAAATAGCAGATCTACAAGCTCACAACGCTGTGAGCTTGTAGATCTGCAATTTTCAAACATTAGTACTTTTACTTTTAGTACATTTTGATACTAATACTTTTGTTCTTTTACTCAAGTAAATTTTGCATTGAGGACTTTTACTTGTAACAGAGTACTTCTACATTGCGGTATTGATACTTTTACTTAAGTAACACATTTGAGTACTTTTTCCACCGCCGTAATTTACACACCTGCTCCCAATAAATTACATCACCACAGCGCAAAAGTAGGTCAAATCAATCAATCTCTCTCTCTCTGGGAGCAACAACAAGAAACAGTGAATGTAAGTTTTCATAGACATGGTCGCTTGTTTCTCTCACATAATCTGGCAACACCGACAGCCCTCTGTTGCCACTTCTCTACCAGTCGGCTAAAAAGCTGAACATGTTCGGTCGGCTCTGGGTCGGCCGAAAAGGTCCCGACGGACCCCCGACGGACCCCTAACCGACTGGCCGACGCTTCCCGAAGCCAATTCGGCCCAAAATCGGGCCGACTAGGATTGGTCTGGAGAGGGCTTCAGTCACTCACTGCATGCACTGAATACCAGTGGTGGAAAAAGTACTAAAATGTTTTACTTAAACAAAAGTATCAATTCTGCGGTGTAAAAATACTCTATTACAAGTAAAAGTAAGGTATTCAAAATGTACTTGAGTAAAAGTAGAAAAGTATTGGTATCAAAATGTATTTAAAGTACCAAAAGTAAAAGTACTCATTATGCAGAAGGTCCCATTTCACAAGTTTTCAAACGTGTAAAATGTATACAAATTCTTTGAAAATAGCAGATCTACAAGCTCACAACGCTTCGCAAATCTGCTATTTTCAAATTGCCAAAGTATATATACTGTATAAGTGGTTTTGTAATAATAATCAAAATCTACAAAGTAACTATAGTAAATAAAGTTATCAAATAATTGTAGTGGAGTAAAAGTACAATATTTGTCTATATGTAGTGGAGTAGAAGTAACTATAGGCTACTACTAAAATAAGTACTTTTATTTAAGTAAAACATTTGAGGATGGGACACACTGAAAGATGGGTAGAGTTGTTGTTAATGTTGTTTTATGGTCATTTAATGAATTAATTAAGCAAAAAAAAATCGCGCGCGCTTCGCGCGCGCACATACCGCGACGCAGTGGGTGGAGGGGGTGGAGGGGGGGAAGGGGGGGGGCGAGTGGTGGTCAAGTTCAGCCCCCATGGCCACGCACAAAAGCCGGCGTCCCTGGTGAGTGGGATTGAAACGATATTTAAAATGGTAACCCCACTGTGCGGGGGAGGAGGAGTCAGAGCCTGTGAAGCCCCGAGGCGAGACAGTGGTCAATGGAATTGAGGAAAAAAATGTCATTTTGATCTGAAGTTGGTCTGTGTGGTAGTTGGTCTTAAGGTGAGGAGATGGGGAGCCAGTGCAGTGAGAGGAGGAGAGGAGATGGGGAGCCAGTGAGAGGAGGAGAGGAGATGGGGAGCCAGTGAGAGGAGGAGAGGAGATGGGGAGCCAGTGAGAGGAGGAGAGGAGATGGGGAGACAGTGCAGTGAGATGAGGATGTGCTCCTATTAACACACTCTCATCAGGATTATCAGCATCCTAGCAATGCTGTTCTGGATCTATTGGAGCTTTTGAAGGATCTTGCTTGGGATCCCGATGAGAAGTGTGTTAACAGAAGTCCAGAAGATGTCAGATAAAGTTAGTGCTGACATCTTAACCCCAGCTTCTGTTTTTTCACTCCTCTTCTTCCTCTGTTTGTGCGTCTTTACCACAATAACTCCTCCTCTTCCTCTGTTAGTGCTGTCCTGTCTTTAGCACAGTCACACACAGTTACTTAGACATAAACAGTATTCATACAGACGTTATTAATCATCATATAATAATGTCTCATCCCATCTATACACATACAGATATATTATGGTTAGAACTGCATTAAACACATGATACATACTGTAAGCCAGTGGTTCATAAACTGTTTCAAGTCAAGGACCCACACATTGATTTGTCTGAAAATATCACAATTATTCAACATTTTTCAATACTTTAAAGATTATTATTTTTTAAATCACATGATTATATACAGTACAAAGTGTTTTTTTTTATTATTTTTTTACGATTTGTACTTTATTTTTCATCTTTTTTGACAAACATACAGGATTTTTTTTTTCAACTTTGATGCAAGGATATTTAGACAAGACATACAATAAACAACACAATAACAATCATATTCAAATATCGACATTGCTGGTAATTAAACGAGACAAGACATACCATACAAAATACAAATAAACACACCTTGAAAACATAAAGACATAAAAACATTAAAGAAAAGAGAAATAAAAAATACAGTGCACTAAAGCATACCACCTGCAGTCTACCCCAGTCCTACCCCCGACAAATCTAACCCAAGTTACTTTCTGGTTATTGAAGCTCACTGAGCCGGAAACGTCATCCTAGACCCATAGAATGTAGATGATAATGTCCCCATTTTAAATCATATTTATCCATCCTGTTGAGCAATCTATAAGACAATCTTTCATATGTGGCCAGTTGACCCAAGGAAGTAAACCACAGAGAAGGAACCGGTGCAGATGGGTCCTTCCAGGCCCTGACCACCAGTCTCCTGCCTAGCATAAGGGCCGTTTGAATCCACTCAGCCAAGGCGGGAGAAACAGTTCTTAAAGTGGACGGGTCGCCCAGGATAAAGAGCCTGGGTGAGAAGGGGATAACTAACCCTGTCATCCTCTCTAGCTTCACATGTATAGCAGCCCAATAGACCTGGATTTTTGGACAACTCCACAGAATATGCATTAAGGTACCATCTCTATCCTGACACCTCCAACACTCCGGGCTCTCGGTAAGGCCCACTCTAAATAGTCTTGACGGGGTCCAATAAATCCTATTTATAATTTTAAATTGAATCAATCTCGTACGCAGCTCTCTAGACATTTTCTTGCCGTTCCTAAGGATTTTTGCCCATTCCTCGTCTGAAATTGAAACACCAAGGTCCCTTTCCCAAGGTGTTTTAGACACCATCATGTTAGAGTCAGAGACCTCCAGGAGCATGGCATAGTATATGGAAGCCTCATGCCCCTGTCCGAAGATTCTAAGGATCATCTCCACCTTTTCAATCTTGGGGGGGCCTACAGTGAGAGATCCAAAGGTCTTAACCAGTAGATGCCGTAGTTGCAAATATTGCCAAAAGTGGCCATTGGGCAGGTCAAATTCTGTCTTGAGGTCTTCGAAGGATTTTAGAGTGTTTTCCTGGTATAAATCTCCTAATATTGTAATTCCCCGTTGAGACCATGCTTCCCAATGAAAAGGCTCTTTCCCTATACAGAGTTTAGGATTATGCCATTAAACATGCGGGATATCGTCTTCCAAACCCAATGAATATGAGACACAATTGGATGGGAACGACTAATTGAGTCTAGTTTGGTTGAAAGACAGTCGATAGGTCTGACAGGTGAACATAGTGCGCTCTCCAAACTAAACCATGGCGGGGCCCTTTCCGGCGGGAGAGACCACTGTACCATATGTCTCATGGTAAATGCATAGTGGTAAAGTAGGAGATTAGGTACACCCAAGCCACCTTTATCCACTGGCCAGTACAAAGTGTTTTAAATCACATGATTATATATAGTACAAAGTGTTTTAAATCACATGATTATATACAGTACAGAGTGTTTTAAAGCACATGATTATATACAGTACAAATTGATGAATTCTGATCAATAATATCTTCTGTTGATACAGTCAGTGTGTGGCTGATGGATGATGTAAAGCAGTCACATGGTCTGAATCCATGCACACTGATTCTGAACTGAGTGACATACAGATGTATATATATCAGTGGTTCTCAAACTTTTTCATGTCAAGGACCCCACAATGATATGTATTTGGCTGCATGGACCCCCAAAGATTAAAAATGTTCGCTTGAAAAAATATATACACTATATTAAAACAATTTCTCAAATGTTCACAATCTTTCAAAAATGTGCAGATCTACAAGCTCATATATCTGATATATCTGAAAAGCCAAAGTATAGAATTTGTTTAAAGAGGTTAACATGATTGTGATGCTGTATTATTAACTCATTTAGCTGGCGACCCCCTGGGGGTCCCTGGACCCCACGTTGAGAACCAATGACATACAGCATGAATCAGTCATGTCCACACACACACACGCACGCACGCACGCACGCACGCACGCACGCACGCACGCACGCACGCACGCACGCACGCACGCACGCACGCACGCACGCACGCACACACACACACACACACACACACACACACACACACACACACACACACACACACACACAGTCATATGTGTTTACAAACATCTTGGGAAGTAATAGCTGTTAGACGATCAGTTATGACTATAAGAAATGATAGATGTTCCTAATGTTTTTATGTGTTATATTTCATTCTATCGAGGTATAGAGACCCACTGTGATGTTATTTATTTATCTTATATTTCATACTATACAGGTATAGAGACCGACTGTGATGCCAGACAGAATCTAACTCAATGTTATGCAGCTGTGGGAGGAACCGTTGATCTACGACTGGTGGAGAAGACTGAGACAGGACTTGCATACCAATGGGAAAAAAACAACAGATTCACAATACTCCAGATCAGAAAAAAAATCCCTGTTATTCCTCTTTGGGCTGTAGATAAATACAAACACAGATCATCCTTTAATGTCAGTAGTGGGACATTTAAGATGAGTGACATCGCAAGGAGTGATGAAGCTCAATATGTCCTTAAAATCCGTGACAATGTGGGAAGGGTCATTGAAACTAAACATCTACATCTGTCTGTTGAAGGTAAAGTGTTACTAATAAGAACTGATATAAAATAATCAATAATCATTGACAACAACAACATATTCCAGTATCTCTTAGAGAGAACATCGCTTTTCTGTTGTTAAGTTTAGTTTACAGTAGTTTAGTGAAGTTCAGTAAAACATTGTTATACTGTAGACCTTTACTGATTGCACAGCTGATTATGTTCAGTTCTGAGAGAACATCTACAACTACTGCACTTTCATATTAATGTTACTTTAATTAATCATTCATTGCTATGAATCTACATTTTAACACTAAATATACCATAATATAAGTTGTTTCCCTAATTACATTACAATTACAATATTTTACCAGTGAGAGTAGAGACTAGAAGAACTGTAAATAAAATGCATCAATGCAGCACTATGTCATTACAAATAGTGACTTATACCACATAACCAAAAACGTTAGTCATGGACATGATTATCTGCTATAAATGCAAACGATGGTACATTGTAAGTCTGACATTGTCACATCTATCAATCTAATGTGTTGTCTTCCACTGTGTTTTAACTGTGTGTCCTCCAGCTCCAGTGTCTCCTCCTAAGCTGTCCTATGAGTGTCTGTCCCAAGGACAGATGAGGGTGTCCTGCTCCTGTGAAGGGGACAGTGTCCAGTACAGCTGGACTCTGGATGGACAAACCCTGACAGACAAGCAGCTCCTCTCTGGACATCATGACACACAGAACATCACACTGTCTCTGGGTACATCTGGGTTCCTGGCCTGCTACGTCAACAACATTGTTAGCAGAGGTGCTGTTAGTGAGAACATCTCACCATGTCCAGGTGAGACTGAACATGATTATAACTGATGCTGATGAACATGACAGTAATGAATAATAATAATAATTGTAGTAATAATAATAATAATTAATTGAGTCCTCTTGTTGGTATTCATCACAGTACATACTGTAGGTGACATTTGCCCTCTGCATTAACCCATCCTAACTATTAATACAGCACTTATAAGGAGCAGTTAAGGGTTAAGTGCCTTGCTCAGTGACACTTCTACACACAGACTTACCAGACCGGTGGAGAACCAGTGACCTTCTGGTTACCATGACAACACTGACTCATTAAATCCAGTTGTTTGCTTATACATTTGGGTCAGTGGATCATGAGGTCCAGTGGTTCGATCCCTGGCTCTCCCTACAGGTTAGTGTCCTTGAGCAAGACACTGAACCCCTAACTGCTGCTGATGAGCAGCTTGCATGGTTTCCTCTCTCATCAGTGTGTGAATGTGTGTGTGAATGTAAGGCACATTGTAAACCCCTTTGGATAAAAGTGCTACAGTCTATAAATGCACCATTTTACATTTACCGTACCTTTACCCACCATGTTTGTCTGTTAGGCTTCAAATTCATCAACTGCACCTTATCCGATGGGACACAGATATCAGGATGGGTGTTTGATACTGACACCTCATGTTCCACACCGACTACAACACCGACGACAACAACACCGACGACAACAACAACAACAACAACAACCGGTGAGCGTTCCAGCCTGGGTAAGGACCTTTCATCCTCCTGTCACATCCTCCTAACCTCCTCCACTCATATCATATAACACTCAAACCAGGAAACAACAGCAGTGACAACACAGAAATGTGTGGTGGTGGGGAGGAAATAAATGGCAAATTTGGCATAATGACAAAAAGGAAATGAGTAAAAATAATTGGCTATTATAAAATTAGATAAACATTATGATAATGATAATTGTGTAAAATGTATTTGTTGTGTTGTGTTGTGTTGTGTTGTGTTGTGTTGTGTTGTGTTGTGTTGTGTTGTGTTGTGTTGTGTTGTGTTGTGTTGTGTTGTGTTGTGTTGTGTGTAGATCACGGTGTGTGTCTCTACTTCCAAGTGGCTGAAATGTGCGTCCTGCTCATGGTGAGTGTTGGATTCTACATTTACTACAAGATGAAGACCCGCCCTCCTCCACAACAACAAGACCCGCTTTACTGCAACATGGTTGTCATGGAAACTCAGTAACTCCTTTGTTTTAAAGGTAGAAAAGTGTTTTTTTTGTTGTTGAAAGGTTAAAGGAGTAGTTCCCCCAAAACATTACTTATTTTCTATCAATTTCACACCCCATGAAGCCTTGAATTCATGGGGTGGTCATCACATTCATCACATTATTGGCTTAAGAATGAGACGTAAACAAAACAACTCTTCATGAATTCAAAGCTTCATGATGTGTATAATTGATAGAAAGTAAGTCATTTTTTGGGTGAACTACTCCTTTAAAGCACAATATTTTGATAGTAATCATAGCTATAGAGTGTTTGTTCAGTAACAGCCCCCCCCCCCCATTTCTCCAGCTCTTTAATAAACATAAAATACATGTTCTGGTGGGTCGCACATTTTCAACAGAATCAAGTACCTCTTTATCAGCTTCATTTTGATAAGTGTTCCAGTTCCAATTTAGTCAGCTCATTTATTTGTGTCATCACTTCCTATTTGACTTGTTTATCCTGCATGAGTCCTCTCTCCTGATTGGATCATATTGGTATCCTGACCTGAAAATGCCCTGACCCCTGTTACTGTTACTTTAACTTTCCAGCCCCTCTTTCTCTTTCCACTTTGGACTGTTAATCAAATAGAATCAGATTGTATAATTTTTTTTTACCGTATAGTCGACCAAAGTGCTGCACAAGTTAACAAGGACGTATGACATAAGATGTCATGTGTAGACGGGTGACGCAGGTCAGTCCCTGTACGTCTGTGGGAGTTTTTTTTGTTGCGAGGTCAGGCATTATAATGTATATGATATATTATAATATAATAAATATTGTATTAATTATGTAATCTATTATTATTATTATATATTTTTAAATATAATATATTATTATAATGTTATATGTTGTATTATTGTATATATGATATAACATCAATTATATCATATTTATATAATATAAATATAAATAATGTTATGAGATATAAATATAAAAATATTTATATATATATATTTATTTATATACATTTATAGATGTTTTTTTTTTTTTTATATATAAATATACAAATGAGTCGGCTCCCTTAAAAGAGCCATACATCCCATCTCTATTGCGCTGGTGATGTACGTGGAATGTGAATACTGATTAAGTGTGACATATCTATTGGTAAATAGATGTGAGAACTACTTCGAAACTTCCATATGCTGTGATTAGCATCACTTCAATAGCACAGGAAGGCATCACCTTGAAGCACCATTATTACCTGAAAAGCCGTTTGAACAGCTATTATAGTTGACTATGAATAGGCGATATATTTTGGCAGTGGTGGAAAAAGTACTCAAAGTGGTTACTTAAAGGAGAATTTTGGACTAAAGTTTTCTTACCTTTTCTATGACGTTATGATATCTTAGGATGAATGGTACAGTAGAAAAATGCCCTCCAAAAAAAAAAAAAAAAACAGAAGTCTCGCTAGACGAGATTGAAATCTCGAGATTTCAATCTTGTCTAGCGAGACTTCTGTTTTTTTTTTTTTTTTGCATAGTGTTCTGTCACTATGAACGTCAGATCTCACAAAAAGAAAAAGAAAAAAAGGCTATTAAAATATGTGATCTAACCTAAGGCCTATCCGCGCACCTTTTAAGCTGTGGCGGCTCAGGGGTGGAGTTATGAAAATGTTCTACTGTACCATTCATCCTAAGATATCATAACGTCATAGAAAAGGTAAGAAAACTTTAGTCCAAAATTCTCCTTTAAGTTAAGTACCAATATTGCAATATAGAAATACTCTGTTACAAGTTTAAATCCATACAACTTCACATTGGCCTATTATAGCGCCACCAGGAGGCCACAATAACCTACCTGACCTGGTGGAGACCTGTGCTCCGAGGAGCACTTTTTCTAGTTATAAAAATTATTACTAGTGGTGGTGGTGGTAGTAGAAAATAGCAGATCTACAAGCTATCAACAATAACTCATGCCAAATATCAACAACGTTTTAGAAACAGGGGCAAAGCCCAACCACCAGTATTTACAAGTACCTTCACAGAAAAACAAGGGCAATGTCGCTTATAATTAGAGGACATGGCAACACTGAGCGTGGGAGAGCTCTATATCAAAGAAATCTGTCATTTACTCCTAAATGTATTCAAATATGCTGTATTGGGCCCTAAATGTACTGTAATTGAGGGGGGGGAGTATTATATGTATTTAGCCCCTCATTTGTAATGGAAATGTATGCTGTTAGGGACTGTTCGTTATTTAGTTACGGGGGGGGGGGGGGGGGGGGGGGGCAGATGTAATGTATTTCTTTTTATTTCCTTGCCCCCCCCCCCGACCTCCAAATACTTTTCTGTCCCTGCTTGATCTCTCTCTCAGCTAAGGGGTCCTTGACCTGAAAAACGTTGAAGACCCTGGACCTTTACTGTTCCTCATATATGTGAATGATATGTCTTCAGCCTGCGACTGCAAACTGTTCCTGTTCGCAGATGACTCGGCCCTGCTAGTCTCGGACAGGGACAGGCTGCAGGTTGAGAAAACTCTCAGCTCTGAACTCAACAAGATCTGCATCTGGCTCTCCGACAACAAACTTTCATTACACCTGGGTAAAACTGAATCCATCCTCTTTGGGTCCAGTCCTAACCTTAGCAAGGCTGAGAGTTTCACGATCAAAGTGGGTGATGATGTTATCACAAGAAAGGAGGAAATTACCTACCTGGGTTCCATCTTGGAGGCAAACCTCTCCGGTAACAAAAACGCCGAAAGAGCGATCAAAAAGGTCAAACAAAAAACACGCTATTTGTGGAGGATTGATCGTCTAGTCAGTAAGAATACTCTTCTTGCAGGGGCCCTCATACAAGGTTATTAATGATTATGCATGCACTTCATGGTATCACAACACCTCCAAGGCCTTAAAAACAAGGCTCCAAACATCCCAAAACAAACTTGTAAGGCTACTATGCTATGGGCCTGGTCTTCAAGATACACCACAACATTGGGATCCCCCTGTATTTGTCAAAATACTTCCAAAATGTTAATGAAGTCCATGATCATAACACCAGAGGCAGCTCCACAAATCATGTTCAACCCAGATTTGGCTCAACTAAGGGAATGAACTCATTCTCATGCTATTCATCAAAAATGTGGAATGCCCTACCAAAAGGAGTAAAGGAGTGTAAACCCTACTCACTTTCAAAACTGCCCTAAAGATACACCTTCAAGGAGGCTGCAATTCGAAAATGGCCCCTGTCTAAGTCTTAACCTACCCCCCTACCCCCCCCCCCCTTTTTTCATTTTCTTCTTTTGTATATATTTTTTTCACTCTTCATACCAGTAACCTGTAAGCTGATTGTATGACATTCTGTATAGTAGTGTGTATATCTGTCTGTCTCTGTCATCATGATTTGTGTGCATGGGGTTCTCATCTTAAACAAGCTCAGTGCTTAATGAGTCTTCCAGTTTAGTAGACCTTGTATTGTGAATTTGTACTTCCATGTAGCCTACTGTTATTCTCATGTCTTACTAAATAAAAGTACATCAATCAATCAACCTGGACTGTATTATTATATTATATATACATTTAATCCAGTATGCTATTTTATTTATTTATTATGTTTTAAAAACATAGCAGACCTACAAGCTCACAATGCGTCGCATCCACGACGCGTTGTCAGCTTGTAGGTCTGCTATTTTAGGAATAGTAAGCTCATTTCCTCGGTCCCGAAACGGGACCGAGGAAAACTGGACCTGTTCCGAAACGAACCGAGGATAATCCAAATGTACAACACCCGGTCTAACCGGGTCTCAGACCCATAGGCCTACTGGACCCGGAGCTCATTTATGGCTAAAATCACCATGGTATTCATATTAGCCATGTGTGTCAGACTCAGTCAGCACACTGCTCCCCCCCACCGCATCAGATTAATCACAGACTGCGTCGTGTGCATTCTGCTGTGTTGCAGACAGAGAACATTTCGCCGACTTTATATCGTCTGACCCCGCTGATTATATCAATAAACATGCTCCACAGTCACACAGACGACGTTCCAATTTACATCTTGCCGGTGGCTTTTTTTTTTCGCCTGCTAAAAAAACTCCAGAAGACTCGCCCCAAAACACACTCACCCCCATTTTCTTGTATTCGTTTTACTTGAGGATAAGGTTAGAAATAAGTTTAGGGTTAGGCATAGTTTTACTGAGGTTAAGTTTAGGAATATGGTTTTGGCACCGTTTTACTGAGGTTACGTTTAGAAATAAGGTTAGGTTTAGGCATAGTTGGCTAGTTTACTGAGGTTACGTTTAAGAATGCCAGGTGAATAGCCTACCGCCGGATTTGCCCGGGGCGACTGTGTTTTGGGGCGAGTGTTTTGGTATTTAACAGCAGTGCAGCGCGCATGAGATTGGTTACGTATCAATCGGCTGTTAACATTAAACTATGAGAGAACAGGCGATATGGATTTGGGAGCGTAATTACAACGCATTGGTCTGACTTTAAAACCGAAGGTTAAAGAGTATAGCCTATCTGTTATGAAAGAACACCCCCCGCCCCCTTGGCAAAAACTCCTTAAAGGGGAAATCCACCCATTTTCAATATTTAACTATGTCATTAATATAGCATAAAGGAGTTGTGTGGAAATAAGAAAAAAATTAAAAAAAAATTAACATTGCAAAAAAATGTAACATTGAAAAAAAATTAACATTGCAAATTACACTGTGATGACTCATCATGGTGTAATTTGCAATGTTAATTTTTTTGCAATGTTACATTTTTTTGCAATGTTAATTTTTTTTTTAATTTTTTCTTATTTCCACACAACTCCTTTATGCTATATTAATGACATAGTTAAATATTGAAAATGGGTGGATTTCCCCTTTAAGTAAGGGCCGTTCGCCTCTCTGCTAGACACATGTGACCGCCTGTCTCGCTGCCTTGGAAGAAATGGGCCTGTGACGTTGAATTGTGGGCGTTCTTCACTCCCATTCATATAAATAGGTGGGCGGGGCTAAGGCTGCATTCTTGGAATTATTTTAAAGGTCTTTACTGAGACTGGGAGACTTCGCCACCCGTCTAAAAAAAACTAAACCAACCAGACATCTTATACAACGCCGATACGCCGTGCCTACGACGTCTACACGACGTCCAGGGGCCTGTTCCTCGAAAGGTGAATTAAATAAGCCTGGCCTTAAGCCAAATCCAGGCTTGACAAAGTCGGGTCCGAAAAGCCTTGTTTATTCCGTTCCTCGAACGCCAAGCCAGGCTGAAAAGGAGCGACTTTGTCGAGCTAGGCTATGTCAAGCCAGGCTGTGTCCAGCCAGGATAATGAAGCCAGGCTGAATGGGCGGCGATTCGCCGGTGACGTATTTCTATAAAAGACCATGAACTCGAGCGCAGATTCCTTGAACTTGACCAATCATGGCAGCGGGGAACAAAACTCGAGCAGCGTTTTTCTCTTTGGCCGAACAGCAGCAGCTCATGCAAGCATATGAGGAAGCATATGTTATCAACAGAAAAGGAAACACGGCCGTCCAGGGAGAAAGCGTGGCAAAGTATTGCAAGCACACACAGAGAGAGTGTGTGTGTGTGTGTGTGTGTGTGTGTGTGTGTGTGTGTGTGTGTGTGTGTCTGTGTGTGTGTGTGTGTTTGCGACGGACGGGCAACAGGACGGACGGACGGGACGGGACGGACGGGGGACGGACGGGGCGGTGTACTGCGACGGGGGCCGCAACGGGACGGACGGACGGACGGGGGGTGGGGGGGTTGACCGCAACGGGATGAGCGGGGGACGGGGGACGGGGGACGGAACGAGACACACAATAACCCCACATTTGCAAGACCACTTTGGTAGAGATTTGGGTTGTGTAGTTACCTTGCCATCATGATGTAACTCCAAAGGTGGACAAGCAATAAGTATATGTATGTGTTAGACATTTTTTATAATATTAAAAAAAAAAGGTAATATATTATCAAACATCTAACAACAATATGAACTATAGTGTTAACAGAGTGACAATGACATATCACATGAGTCATTGTGAAACAATTATGATTCATGGTCACACACTATTTCAGTAGCCTAATATAATTACATTGATTATATCTTATTGTATTGATTTCATTTTATTTGAATGCAGGGTCATTCAAATGAGTCCATATACAAACACACGTGTTGAATTAACTGTGGAAAAACTTGAAGAACAAAGACACTGGATTAAGTAAACTTGGCTGTTAGCCTGCTCCTGACCAGGCTAACTTCACAGCTAAATTGCCATGGTAACTAAGCTAGGCTTGCTTCAATTATCTTTTGTGGAATCGGTTAAGGCTAAACTTAGCCAGGGTGAACTGGCTAAACTAATCTTCAAGATAATTCAGCTTTTGTGGAACCGATTCAGCTCTAATCCTGGCTAAATTAAGCCAGGATAGGTGGTAAAGCCAGGCTTTAGCTCTAATTCACCTTTTGAGGAACAGGCCCCAGGTCAGACCTCAGTAAGTGGTCATGTTGTTGCCACGACACCTAGTGGCTGAAAAAACAACAACAATGCATTGTTTTATGTCAAGGACCCCCGAATTAATGTATTTGACCGTGGATGTGGACCCCCATACAATATTTGTGTTTTTAAAATGTTTCTAAACTATTTAAATACAACACTGTTTCAGAAACTAGTTGAAAACTCTATAGCCACCAAATGTTTTAATCTAATGATCCAAAGTGACAATAACAGCCACTACAAAAAACTAGTATAGTTCTGGTTTATTAAAACTGTTTTGGTCATAAAACTAAGAAATTAGTTAGTGAATGTATTTGGAGATTCAGTCATTCTGTCAAGGTGAGAAGTGTTAACAATGTCTGGTGGTGCAAGAGAGAAGCTGGGGTTTCTCAACTAGGAGGTTGTGTATGAATATTGGTCCCGGTGAATATTTATTTTTGGTCTTTGGTCATCATATGTTTAACCGTGTGTACAGATTACAGTTAAAGGTAGGGTAAGTGATATTTTTTGGTTAAAACAAAAAGTATTTTGTTAAAAGGTTCAAATACTATATTCTGATAGTAATCATTGCTATAGAGTGTTTTTTCAGTAACAGATGTCTCCCTGTCTCTCCAGCTCTTTAGTAAACAAACAGAAAATACATTTTTCGGTAGGTGTCAAAATCTCAGCCAACCTGAGAAAGTACCCATTTTTCAGCTTAATTGTGTGTGTTCCAGTGTTCCAGTTCCAATTTTGCCTGCTCATTTCTTAGTGTCATCACTTCCAATTTCACTTGTTTAATCTGTATCCTGATTGAGTTCTCTGTCCTGGTTGGATAAAATTGGAAATGAAACTGAAACTGAACAAACACTCTATAGCAAGTAGTAGGCCTACTATCAGAATATAGAGCTATTTAACACTTATTTTAACCAAAGCAAATCACTTACCCTACCTTTTATATAGGAATATAAGACTTTATCTATATGATAGAAATGGAGCGGAGTTGTAAACACCAGCAGCATACCGTTGCTCATTGAATCCATCAGCGGAAGAAAGCAACGTCATGTGCGTACATTTGACCATAGGGAAATTCAGTTCAACCAGAGGGCAGTGTTGTTCAGACGTGGTCAAGAGCCCCCCTCCAATAGAAGGACTGGGAATTGAACATGGCATCTCCATGCTGTACCTCTATGGCTGAGAGACTGATATTTAGACCACTACACCATCTCTCAGCCACTCAACTTTTAAGAATTGTTGTACTGTTGAAGCGTTCTTTTGTGTTAGCCTTCTTAGTTAGTAAAGTCAGTAAGTAATTAAAATTTGAATTGACTAAAAGTACAGAAGTATGGGCATCAAAATATACTTACAGTATCAAAGTAAAAGTACTAAAATCTTTCAAAAATAGCAGATCTACAAGCTCGCATCGTGACGTGTTGTGTGTGAGCGTGGCTATTTTCGAAGATTCTAAGTATAAAATATGGCTTAGGTACTTAATGTATGTTTAGTAATATAATAATTTAAACCTGCAAATTAACTAAAGTTTTTGAATAACTCACTTTCCACCACTCAGTGGTGGAAAGTAACTACGGTAAGTACATTTACTCAATGACTTACTCGAGTACAATTTTGAGGTATTTTTTACTTTAATGGAGTATTTCAATTTCCAATACTTTAACTTTTTTTTTGTTGTATTTACTACTCAAATATTGTACTTTTATTTTCATCAAGTCATGACAATGGTAGTCTGGTACATTCAGAATAAATCAATTTATTACAAACATACGTATAAAAATGACAAAAAACAAGTGACACAATATAAAAATTTCTCAGTTTGTACAAAACATCCAAAATCATCATTAGAAATGCATACTCACTCACCATTTGAAGCTATCCAGTTGGATTATTTAAGCAGAATACAAACTTATTCTTTCCAAGTAGCACTAGCAAAAGAGTGAGATTTATTGTTGATCTCTGGGTCGCTGTGAAACAGTCCACCCTTGAAAAGTACAAAATAAATGTTTTGTCATTGCGCAAAAAGTAAAAACAAAAATCAGTAGGCTAATAATGGGCATAAAATCAATAACAATGAAGACTTGCAATTCAAACAGAATTAAAAGCCAGCTTAATGACATATTCACAGTGTTGTGTTCACATCAATAATGTGAAGTGTAAACATTGTTGCATATATAATCCCATTTTAATAAATACACAGAAATCCTCAAACTTGCCAGACAATGTATCTAACAAAAGGTACAAATGAATAGAATATGTTCTTACAATAAAAACTAAATCCTGTTTTGTTATAGCTTGGCAATTACAAAAGTAAGGCAAAATTATAGTTTCCCCTGTGTCTCACAAAGGATCTTTTCAAGTTTTTTGGGAATAAAATATACAGGCAAAGTTTTACCACTTCAGGTGGAGCAAAGTAGCATTTTCTCAAATGATGAACTTATGAACATTTACTGATGTACAATATACAAGGACAGGGTTCAATGATGTTAGAATACATATAAACATTTATACATAGTTTGAACATTGATTGTTTTTTAAACGGTTAACGGTTAAAGTAACAAAGTAAAAACTATTTCTTCTATAAAATTACAGTGTTGACTGGATTAATGGACTTGTGTAGCATATTTACTAACTTCAGATAGTTGTCTGGATTGTTCTTCAGAAATGAAGATTGTAGTTACAATGTGAACATGAGTAACTCAAAACCGTATTTGCTGCTATCGATACATAACTTAACTGGAAACATGGACATGAATACAGATAGATGTTTTCACTGAGACCACAGATCGTATACTGCATAACGTTGCTGTCAGGTGGAAACCTTGTATGTATGTCCAAAACCATTCCTTTTTTAAATGATTATTTTCACAACTTTTGTGTGACGCTCGTATCATGAAGTAGGGCTTTAATTTTTATCTCCATAAAAATATGGAGATACAAGGTTTCTACCCGACAGCAACAATATAGCAACACCTCTATGTTTGACCTACTTCTGCGAAAAGAACAGTGGACACTGACAGATTTGACAGAATCCCCTTAAAATACAGTTGCCATTATGGCATCGTATAGCTTGAAAGTATGCCTATGGCATACTTTTGTCATGCTTTTGGGTGTAAACAGATTTTAGACAAAGGTGAGTTTGTCCTTTTCAAAAGGGGGGCCTCTGAGGTTGATTGTCACGGCATACCAAATGCCCCTAAATACAATTATATTTCTTTAATCATTTCACATAAGGTTTCCAACTATGTAAAATATTATCTTCAGTGATGTCCAAATAACATGTTATGCTTCAGTCTGTAACAGATCAAATGAAGTTGAAACTAAAATTACTGAATTTACTAAATTTCAGATTTAGTCAAAGACAACATGAAACGATGGGCCAAAATATATAACAAAGCTCCAGTGGGGTGGACCTCTGTGTCCAGGACCGCAGCGCTGTCTTCTTCTGTGCATTTGAAATAACTATTTGGTGTCATTCTTAGAAATACCTGCAAAAGGAAAGACAGAGAGCAGCACACCATTAGAAAACATTGCCCGGGAAGGTAAGAATTGTTTTTAACTGGCCAATTTTACATCATGATTTGATCAGCTTTAACAGACATTATCAAAGCCCACTCCACATATAGATGGCATGATAGCAGGCAGCAACAGTGGCAGGCAAACAGGCTGGCAAACAAGCAGGCAGACAGTGAGAGGGCGAAAAGATGAGAGGACACAGGCAGTGTAAACGGACCAAGATAAGCTGCTAGAGCAGGGCAGAGCTGGTGTCAGAGTCTGAATCATGGCCAGGGGTGAAGCATGGCTCACAGGAAACAATGGATTCCTGAGCCCGCCGGTACTCGTGGTACTCCAGGCGGAGGGCGGTGAAGCGGGCCTCGCTTATGGAGCGGCTGTACTGACAACGAGGTGGGTTGGAAACTGGTGGGCTGAGTGGGGGAGGCAGGCCTGGGAAACGGCAGCAGGGATATGAGATGCATGGATGGGCAAGTCATGGGTGAAGTTCACAGCAACCACAACACAAGGGCACGAGATGAACACATGCAATGCCAGGAGGTAATACACACAAGTAGGGCCGGGTAATAGAGACTTTTGTCGTTCATCATCGTTTTGGACAGTGTGATTGTATCCAAGGTTATTATAGATAAATCATACTTTATAGTTTATACTAGTATAGTAGAAATAGTTTGTAACCGAAACTGTGTTTAAAAAATGAACTTAAACAAATTAAAATTAAATAGAGAATGTCTTTAGTTCTTGTCCTAGTCAATTTATTTCAAACATAAGCCTAATATTTTGGGTGCATATTAAATCTATCTTCCACCTTTGCCAGATTTAACTGAGTTTTTAAAATGGTATGTTTTGTCAAGTTTTTATTACACAAAACTAAAACTAATAACTAAAACGAAGCCTTTGAATAAAAAAGTAAGTAAGTAAACTATCTAAATAAATAAATTACAACTAAAGTTGAAGTAAAAATGAATGAAGAATTTAAAATTATAATAACATTGATCATATCATGTTTTATTTTATTTTATTAAATTAACAATCTGTTTCTCCCAATTATCCCTGAAATGTATGTTCAAGATGAAAAGTTTCCATTTGTTGGTACTGTATCACAATTATCATTACCATGAGGTCCACTATGATGATGATCCATCCATTGTAACATAAATGTATTTCCATATCTCCCAGCCCTACAAACAAATGAAATGCAACACGATACACACAAGGCATACAAAATGAGTAGGTCAAAACATAAGTCTTACCTTTCTTCTGATGGTCCTGGAGGCCACCAGTAGAGTGAGCGTGATCATATCTATGCTCCCCCCAACCCTTCCCTAGCCCACCATGCTTCGTGACCTCCAGGACCTCCGAGTCCACACAGACATCAGCAGAGTCCCATTCATAACTCTCATCTACTGACGTGTTCCTTCTAATGACAGATACACAGAACAAGTGGTCAGACAACAGCAATCAATGACAGTAAAATAAATAAATAATTATGCATAATCAGTGACTTATTGACAACATCCAAAATCCCTTCTTCCATGAAGACACCGCTGCATGTGTGTTGCTATTGGCCATGGTGTGGTGGTGTTTCACCTTTTCGCTCTCCTCTCACGTAGCTCCATCTCAGCTCTGTATCTCTCACTCTCTTCTGTGGTTTCTGGGGAGCTGAGGAGGGTGGGAGTGATGGACAGAGACTGACGGAGGAGACCAGCACTCCCTCTACCACTGCTTTGGCTAGCGTAACTAGTCCTTCCACACTCTCTGTCTCTGCTCTCCCGGAACTCAGTCTCCCCATCTCTCCCAAACGTCCGCTCTGTCTCTCTGTGGCTCTCTACCTCCCTCGGAGGGAAGGGGGGACCATGGTAGGGTGAGGGCCAGCTGTTGCCCCTGGGAAGGTAGGACCTAGGGGGGACCCTTCTGGGGTCCATGGGTCTTCCGCCATCCCCTCTAGAGCCTGGCCTGTGAGGGTACTGAGGTACAGGAATGGAGGAGGACATGGGGACGTATTGATACTGAACAGACCTCTGGGATTCTTGATATGCGGCAGGGTACCTGGAAGCCTCAGGGAAAATAGTAACCTGACGTCGTGGATCGCACGGTTCTGGCCAACTGGGGGTTGCGGTCTGTCTGGGTGGGTACATAGGAGTGAGGTAGGTAGGGCTGGCTAAGGATCTTTGTGTATAATGAGGCCTATCCAAACTTCCAATGCTGGGGCGTCTAAATGGGACATATTCCCTCCAGGAGGGGCCTGGCCGGGGATAGGAAGATGGTGTGCGGCCCAAACTATAGGACTTGACCCTGACATCTGGGTTTGGGAACTCATCCCAGTAACATTTGTCTGAGATGTATGTCCTTGGGCTCTCAAAGTGTTCCCATTTCTGTGAGCCTAGGCTGATGGATTTCTTTAGGAAAGGACGAGGCTGCCCCATACCTGAGAGGGTTCTATATGGACCTATGCTTAAAGATTTCTTTAGGAAGGGAATAGGGGCTTGATATATTCGTGATGCTATCTTATTGGTTCTGCTGCCCTGAGAAAAGAGTCTTTGGGATTGCTCTGTGATGGAGTCACTGCTTTCTAGAAAACTCTGAGAGTGTTTTGAGGCAAAATCATCCACACCTTTAGTTGCACTAAACAATGTGTGGGCTGAACTAGAGCCAAGTCTGGACTGAGGCCTGTCTGGACCTCTAGGAAGATGTGATTTCTCATAATAAAGTTGCTTGCTAGTTTGTTCTGGACCCGGGGATTGTGGTTTTCCTTCGTCTGGGAATCTTACTTTGAGCATTGAATCCCTAGCCTCCTTTTGAATGGACTGCCTGTAGCCTGATTTTAAACTGGCATCTAAACTAGCTTCTACTGGATCAACAGAGTGGGTTCTCTCAAATGAAACCACCTTTTGGCTTGAATGAGGTTCTCTGTGTACTTGGACGTGAGCCTCCCAGTTTCTGGGAACTACATCTGGCTTGGCTACAAGAGGTTTTTCTGGCTTTACTCCTGGACTATGGCCACTAGTGTCCGAGAGTTCATCTTCTTCAGCCTCATCCACAGGCTCATCAACACTCATCTCAATGAAACCTGGGAGGCTGAGATATTCCAGAATTGCACTTGTCTGCACTGGAGACATTTGGGGAGATGGGGCTGCTGGCCTGGCTCTGAAGGATTCTGTCATTCTAGTAACAGAGAATTGGGACTGGTCACTCTCACATTCCTCTACAAGAGTCAAAGGAGAGATGGTACTGGGACTGTCAGAAAAAAGCCATTTATCACTCCTCCTGGAACGAGATCTCACACCGTCTCGCTCCTGCTCTGTGTAAAACCCTGAACTCCTGCGGTCAATCGTGTGTTGACCGCCTCTGTCTTTGGGCTTCACAGCTCCTTCATTGTGTTCATAGGGTAAGGTAGAATAACTTGAGGGACTAGGATACCTTAAATCCCTATAGGATGATCCAGCATCAGTGTATGGCTGAGCTCGACTTGCTGGCCTTTCACTGCCTGCTGAAACAGTACTGACAGTTGGGTCCCAGTGTTGAGTACCATAGGCGTATGACGACCTGGGGTTTAATGCACCTTCATAATGATGTGTCTTCCCCCTCCAGCCTTCCTCGGTCATGGACCTCCTGCGACACGATTCTGGGACTCCGGGGCTCATTGACCTAGCTCTGCTGGGCGTTCCAAGACAAATAGGAGGGCTTTGTGAGGCAACGCTGGGAGAGAGCATGGGGAGGGATGTGTTTTGAGTGACTGGTGACTGTGAGGAGTCAACTTGTAGAGAGTCCTCTGAAGTTTGTCTGATACCTCGGGAGTGAGGATGTTGTGGCCTGGGTGTGGGGGTATTCTGTGAGCTCTGTACTGGAACAAGGCTGGTGACAGAGGTAACAGGGCTAATGTCCCACGGTATATGAGTGGTGGGCAGCTGATCCATGGGACTGCTGGTGTTACCAAAGTAGCAGGCTTTCCTATAATCAGCCACCCGGCTTGTCTGTTTCTGTCTGTAGGTAACCTCCTGTGGTTTCCATATAGGCTCCACTTCTGCTTCGGCTTTATCCCTGCGAGGACTTTCTCTCTCGGGGGCTCTTGTCCTCCTGTTGACGGTATAGCTCTGCAGCTCCCGCTCCATGTCTTCTCTCTCTTTGGCCAGTTGAAGACACTTGTTAATACTGTCCTTCTCTAGTTCGCTGTCAAGCTGGGACACTAGGGTGCTTTCGTTGGTAAGCTGACTCTCTCCTTCCATGGGCTGGTAGCCAGCATGGTGAAGCCTCAGGGTTCCCCTGTCCAGCAGCCTGGTTTGCCTGCCTAGACTAGGGAGGAGGTCATCGGCGTGGCCACGATGCCTCCTCAGCGTTCCGACAGGTTTCATCTCACTGTTATCCGAGTAGAAGGTGGCTCTCTCCAGCAGGGCCTCGGAGCCCTGCTCATCGTCGGAGTAAAAACAGCCATGGCGGGTAAAGTTTCTTGCCAACGTCCTAACTCCCCCAGGGGAGGATGGATGCCTGCTCAGCCCGGGAACATCCACAGTGAGGGGTGAATCTTTCCTCTCGTCCCTCTCGGAGCTCAAGGTGCTAGATTTTGGAGAGTCTCTGAACGATGTCCGGTTGCTGCCTGTGCCACTTCCCCCACCGTTACTTGGCAGAATGTCCTTATTCAAGTTTTTATTGTCGGCAGGGCTGGAACGCTCCTGCAGGGGTTGAACAATGAAGCGTCCATCTGGACCTCTGGAGATGGACTCCAGGGCTGTCGGAGAGGGGGCCTGAGAACCCAGGTGGCTCTCAAAGAGGGTGTAATGGGGTGGAGGAGAGGAGTTGGACAGTAGCTGTTTCCGCTGATCCTGGTATTCCCCACGGCTGCCTTTGTCAAAGGAGGAGCGATCTGACTGGGAGGAAGAGGTGTTGGGGAAAAAGGGAAGTGGAGGGCATAGCTTGAGCTTTAGGACGCTGTCGGGGCTCCGAGGAGGTGGACGACATCTGGGGATACAAAGGATGATACAAAGAGGAAACATTTACTCGAAAGAAGGGCATTGCGGGATCTATCTTTTAATTACAATCACTGTACTTGTGAATAACAGATACAGGTAAGGAATACTGCAGCCTGAGGAATGGAAATGTATTGGAAAGCTACTGCTGAGGATGGATACTCACTCTGCAGACGGACTCTTCTGGAAGGCAGAGTGGAGATCTAAAAAGGTCAAAGGCGGTGAAAAGGTCAAATAAAGGATGATTATTGACTCTTAAAGGCTGCCAGCCTATCAGTTCAATTAGGTACAGGTATTGCATGTACCTCTATGTATCCTCTACAGGGTGCTAACTTGTATCGACAAAAAAAAACCCACAATGATCCTGTATTAGCAGCATAGGGCTAAACTTTGACTTAGCACTGTGACCTTAAAGGAAAAAAATTAACAAAACACTATTGTACAGTCTTGACTCCAGCCCTAACTTATCTGGATTCAGTCTACCTCCATCAGATTTATAACGGGAGCTAAATATGACACGTACTCATCACTGTGCACTTTATGGTATGGTTGGTTGGCCTTCTCTTGCAGAGCGGTGCAACAAACATCGTTTTGTATTTATTTTTAAAACCCTCATTGGAAAACATCCTTTGTATTTGTCCGAGATGTTGCCTTGGAACAAATGTGAACTGTACTAGACTTGCTTTTACTTAAAATTCCTAAGGCTCACGCTGAGATTGTCAAATCTTCCTTTTCTTTTAATGCCCCCGACTCCTGGAATGCCCTTCAACGCATTGTAAAGCAAATTTAGTTTCAATGCCATCTTTTGCACAGTTCAAATCTATGATTATGTGTGTTTGCTTGTTATTTTAATTGTGACAATGAGGTGACAATGTACCTGAATTTGTAATGATACAAATTCAATCAACCAAAGCTTAAAATCAATGTGTAATGGTGTCGTTAAAAGCATATCAATATCACCTTGAACATAATCACCTATTGTATTTTTACCACCTGCTGTTCATGGCAAGTTGGAAAACATTAAATTACTTGAGATTTCCTCACAATGACAAGCTTTTGGAAAAACACAATTTCTCTTTCTCTCACTCTACAGTACCTCTTCTCTTTCTACGCCGACGCTGTCTCCGGCGGCTCATAAAACATGCTGTCACCAAGGACAGTATGATGGCCACAAACAGGAAGCACACCCCACCCAACACACCAGCCAGTAAGGGCTGAGGAACAAACTCCAAGAAGCTTGGCCGAAGCGGGTACATCTCCATCCCTGTAATTAGATCAGACATGAGAGTTAATAATAGTGGTCCGCAAATCCCAATGCCGCTGGAAACTGACTGATCAACAGACAAGATCCAGCTCCATACAAATGTGCCTCTATAATTATAATTAAACCTAAGTATAGTGAATGTGTGGTGTATACAGTGTGATGATAGAACTAGGCAGAAACATACCTGTAGTGGACACATTGACAGACTCACTGGGCTCACTGAACAACTTGTCGCTGCAAGACATCAGCCTCAGATCATAGCTGGAGTCCTGAGACAAACAAGCACCATGGTATCAACAAAAACGTTATTTCTAAGACAGGAAACCATAAACAGGAATGACTTGGCTTGTAAATGGGGTTTTCTGTTTTATATTTTTGGTGGACGTGCAATTCCACCAGACTACATCTGAAAATAGGTACAAAGTGAAATCCTGAGTGTTCATTTATCCATTTGTAACTCAGGGACAGGGACTGTACAAGTGTAATAAAATGGACCCTTAGTGTCCATTTGGTTACATTTGTACACTCTTCGTGTTCAATGAATACTAATAATTTTACTGTGGTTTAAGTATGTCTCCTTGGGAGGTGCAAAGTCCCAGACACAACCTGCCACCTGTGGTGTCTCTCAAGGATCCATCCTCAGCCCCACTTGTGCTCACACTTTACTGTACATTCTACCACTCGGCTGTGTCATCAGCCAGCATTGGAATAGCATTTTCCTAGCTGTACTGGTTTTGACCTCTTTTAGGCTCTATGTCTTTGTGGTATTTTACTTTCAATGTACTCCTGCTAGTTGAGTACAGTTGTGTTTTGTGTCGTTTTATAGGCCCATTTCTTTACTGTCGCACCTTGAGATTTGATTCAAATGCCAAGTGCATTACAAAATAAATGATTGTTTTATTTGTATTGCAATTTTATTTAAATGTTATTTTATTTAAATTTAAATAATTTCTAAAGGTTACCAGTACACTGACGTAGTGGGGTTTGAGATGGTGGAAGAGCCTTTATGTGTATGTCCTTGATTTGTTTTGTTCTGTGTTGTTGGATTGTTTTCTTGTTTTGTGTTGTGCTTTGAGGACCCCCTCGAAAACGAGATGCTGCGTCTCAAGGGGCTTTCTTCCAGTGAAATAAAAAAAAGAGGGGGGGGGGGAAGGATTATTATGATTATAGTTATCCTCACCCTCAGCAATCCTTGTACTAGCACCTCACTTTGGTTGGCGCTGATATCACTGCTGAGAATGAGCCATTGGCCGAGGTTTCTGCGGGCCTGCAGTACATAGCCTGTCAGTGGAGAGGATGGGGACCACCGATCGGGGGGACACCACTGCAGGAGAACCCCTTGACTGGTCCGATTGGCTGAGAGCAGTGTAGGAGGGTCCAGGATTGGGGGAATGTAAACCACCGTGGGTGCTTCTGTTGGAATGGCTGGAGACAGGTACACATAACGTAGCTTAGATTTGGTCCGCACATAGGAGTTTAACACAGACATGTGTATTTGGGTTTAGTTTGCTGCAAATCAGAGCAGTGGATTTGCATTTTAACAGCTTCTCAACAAAACATTTGAGAATGGACTGACCTTGAGTTCGAACAGAAACAATTTCGCTGAAGGGTCCAGAGCCTAGTTTGTTCTGGGGTAGAACGCTGAACTGGTAGCTGGTGCCAGACACCAGCCCAGACACCAGCAGGTTGTTTTTAGATGTGGACACTGGCAAAGATGCCCACTCATGTTTCCCTCTGGATGCCTGCTTGACCCTGGATTGCAGAACAAATCAAAATTTGAGAAATATAACCATGATGATGGATGAAATATTCAGTAGTATTGCCAACAGAAGATAAGGTAATGTTTCGCACCAGACAGTGAACTTCTGGGTGTATCCACCATCGAAACCAGGCACCCAGGACACATTCGCCTGGTTCAACTCTGTACTGACAAACACTGAGGACACAGTGTGAGGACTGGTGCCTGAGGAAACAATACACAGCACCGTTTAGTCTGTGTGTACAATACATTTTGCATACATGCTTTTATGCCTGTTACGGTCAAGTGTCGAACGACACGTCGCACTACAATACATGTCTCACAATATGCTGAGTTTTGAGCATTCATACTGTCTGTGACTCGCCAGTGTGGCCAGAAGAATGTTTTATTTATGTCACTTTCATTGTGTGACGCATCGTTTGACACTTGTCACGCAAAGCATAAATTGACCTTTACTGTCAGACTGTACAGAAATATGGTAGGCCAGCTCACCTAGCACCATGACCACTGTGCTTGCACTGACAGCTGCCACACGATTGGTGGCCAGGCATTCCCAGCCACCTTGGTGGTCTTTACTGAGTGGCTGAAGCAGGAGGGAGCCATTAGCGAAGACAACGTACGGGGAACGAGGAATGGGGCCGATCTAAAAGCCAGACAACAAGAATTAGCAGAAAGAAAGATATCATGGCTATATGCATCACATGCAGATGAGTGTCTGTGATTAATTTAGCAGTGTCTGAGACGATCGTCTCTTCCTCTACCTTGCTCCAAGTTACGTTTGGGGCAGGATCTCCGTAAGCTTCACAGGGGATAATCAGTGATCTGCCCACATCCTGTAGATACTCGGCGTGAGGGAGCTCTTGGAATGAGGGAGGGTCCTGAAGGTCAAAGAAAAGTTTTGTGTCAATCCCTGTGTAATGCCTCTGAAGGGGAAAAGGCTGACATGGAAGGGGTCAGGACGGCTGGCCTTGCAGTACCTGCAGAATGACCTGGGTTGGTTCAGACTGGCCCATGGTTCCATAACTGTTGTATGCGGTACAGGTGTACATTCCCACAGCGTTGTCATTGGCTGTGGCTATGAAGACGGATCCTTCAGAGCTCAACATCCAACCTGGGAACTGGACGGGATCAAAACAAAGAAGAGAGATTACATAGTGATCCACAGATATCTGTTCAGCTATGATAGTGGTTCTCAAAGTGGGGTCCGGGGACCCCCAAGGGTCCTTGAAGGGGTCCACAACAAAACTGGTTAATATAGCATCAAAACCAGATCAAATACTTTAAACCTAATACATTGGCTATTTGAAAATAGCTAATAGCAAAATATTTTGAGAAGAATATTTTTTTAAGATTTTAACAACACAAATGTTGTAGGGTCCCTGGCACAAGATGTTTTCAGATGGGGGTCCGCAGCCCTTGACATGAAAAGGTTTGAGAACCACAGAGCTATGAGACCGTTTTCATTGCATAAGTGTTTAAGCTTCAATAACTTACATTGTTGAGGTTCAGATGGTTGCCATCTTTGGTCCAGTTCACATAAAGAACAGGAGGATCTGCCAGGACTGGACAGACAATGATCCCCTCCATGCCTGCAGGTAAATAAGTCTCCCGGGGCATTCGGCGCACCCGTGCAGGATCTAAAACAAAACCAGAGTAGTTGGAATAGTGATTCCCAACCTGTTAAAACTTTAAATATAACATTAATATTAAATATATATATTTAAAAAAGTCATGCAATTTTTTCTGTAAAATCTTGAAAAAAAGGTTTTCACTGTGATACCGATAAATAGGGATTTGAAGTATACTACATTAGTTCCACGAATCAAAGCCGGAACACCCACTCATCTGATCAGCCCTTTGGCTGCCGTGTTAAGTGATGGGTGTTAAGCAACGCTTTTGAGTTTTTCAAGTGGGACCTGATCCAGAAAGGGTAGGGAACCACCGAGTTAAAATGACATTGTTCTTCAAAGAAAGCTCAGCCCTTACGTTTTACTTTTAGTTGGGCAGAAGCAGAGGGCGGGGTCAATATCCCATTGGTTGGTCTACAGGTGTAAATTCCAGTATCTTCTGGGATGAGATCAGGGATGAGTAAAGTACCATCTACCAAGATCTTCACACGGGATTGTAGAGACCTATAGAGGGAAAAAAGACACAAAATGCAATCTTACGTTTAATTTACAAATGTGATCTTTCGGTCATGTATGCTAAAGGAAAGAAAAATCTATTTTGTTTTATTATTATTTTTTGGGGAGGGGGGGGAATGTTTACCTGACACTGATGTTGCCGCAACATATCTGTGTATTAATAAATAACTTTTGTATTTGGAGAGAATGTGACTATAGGTGGTTTGCACTACTTCATGGATGTGCTCTTCAGCTGAATGAGTAAAAAAGTACCTAAATCTAAAAGCCTATTTTCTTTGCTGGGATCCCAATCGTTCTGTCTTATATTCGATTTGTACAATGTACCCCATTGTACAGGCAGCAGTGGTTTAAGATTACATGTAATTGTTGTAAAATGCTTGATTTGAAAACAATCAAATAATTTCCAAACCTTCAAAAGGGGAATGAGCATATTGCAATGGACTCTGGTGGGGTGACGTTTGTTCTGGCATACTGTTAAGACGATGAAACACAAATACTGTACTATGCGCAAATAGATCTGTAGTACTGTGTAAAGACTCCAACTTACTCTATATGATAAACATTCTGTCCTTGTTTCAACCATTCATAGGTCAGGTTGGAGGGATAAGCATCGGCTTGGCACTGCAGAACGGCATCCTGGGACATGTTGAGGACAGTGTCCCCTGGGGAGATGATGATGATAGGAGGACCTATTTGACAAGTCGGGAGAGAAGAACGTGAGTTTTCCTGTAGGTACATATTATGCCTCCATATAGGCTATCTTTAAACAACACTGATTCATATAATGTCAATGATCCAGTCAAGGGTTATTGACAGGGGGCAGAACACAGCACTCTTTCTTTACAGCTTATCTGAAACGTATCTTTCTAGTTTGAGACAGACTTGTACTCGAGGTCACATGATCAAGCACTGCGGCTCACTGCTCTATTGACTCTAATCACACACAGCTGATTTCAGTCAAAGAGTCTTAGCCCTGTGAATGCACAAGGTCACACACCCAATAATGTTTGCAAACAAGACACCCTATGTGGGGATTAAAATGTTGTGACCGTTTTGGCACAGACAGAGGGTCAACTCTAGGTGGCAGTATAGACCAAAGTGAGTCAGACTGTCAAATAGACGTCACACACAAATAGATCAAAGTATTTACAGTGATGCAAAAAAAAAACAATCTATGTCAGGGCCAGGGGTCTTCAACGTTTTTCAGCCCAAGGACCCCCTAGCTGAAAGAGAGATGAAGCAGGGACCCCCGTACATATTGTAGAAAATTGTGTTGTAGATTAAGCTTTTTCATAGATTTCATAGATAGCTTCATAGACTTGTGTAGCGTTGTGTTGACTTCATGTTAATGTGTATTTTCAGAGACAGTTAACCATTTAAACCCTCAATACTTTCCCCCCCTTCACCAAACCTCTTTGCCGAAAATAGCCGATCTACAAGCTCACAATGCCTCGTGCTGCGAGGCGTTGAGAGCTTGTAGATCTGCTATTTTCGGCTAATGTCCCCCTCAGAATAGGGATGCTAGGGTTCAAGTGGTTAATGTAAAATAAAGTTCGAATCACACAAAGATTTGGCGGACCCCCTGTAGTAACCCTGTTGAAGACCCCTGATCTATGTGATGGGTGTGTAAGCCTCAAACTACTGCAATGACTGTTTCCCCCCCCTACTGCACGGGTGCACCTGACATTTGGGTGAACTAAGCAGGGATTCTACCTCTCCCAGATAGTTGGAAGGCACTGACCTTTGACCCGTAGCTGCGTTGAATGGGTCAGGTTCCCCTCTGAGTTGGACACGTGACATTTGTACACTCCTGAGATGTCTCTTGTGACTGTGGCCAAAGACACGGTACCATTGAGCACCTACAAGAGGGGGTAAAAAAGTAGAGGAAGACGATGGGGTGAAGAAAGATGTCCTGTAAGCCATTAAAGCTCACAGTGTGTCGTGAATTTGCAATGCTACGTGTTGTGAGCTTGTAGTAAGCATGGGGAACTCTTAAAGAAGAAACATTGTATGTTTACCTGTGCTTATACCTCTTTATTATTTCAAAAAGTTGGATTATTTTATTTGAAGTAACAAATCTGTAAGAATACCGTATCTAATAAGTATTTATGTAGCTTAAGGCAGCTAGCAGGGGGCTTTGGTCTATCGCAATTTAAATTGTACTACTGGGCAGCCAATTTGAATGCGCAATCCTACTGGTGCGATCGTCTGCCAGCAGATCATGTATTGCCTTTCCTATTGCCTGGAAGGACAGGAACATTGTCACTATTAAAGAGGTGGTGCCATGGTTTAGCACTTTTTCTGTTTTTCATGTGTCTATGAGGTTGATAGAACTTCATTAAGCCCCCTGGTGGTGTTTTTATGGTGTTTTATGTCTTCTCTGACTATTTTGAGTTTCTACCTGGAGGCTGAAACCTTGAGGGTCAAACGTGCCAATAGAAAAACAGCCCTTTAGTGACATAGTAAAAATATACCCTCCCCCTCATTATCATAACACAACAGGTGTGGGCATGAGGAGGAGGAGGGACTAGGACAGGTGGGTGGTGCTAAGGTGGTGGAGGAGGTGCTAAGGTGAGAACCAAGTATACTTAATGAACTGGAGGCGTGTCCACATAAAAACATAATTTTAACAATTTCTGTACACTTTTTTGAAAAAATCTTCCTCCTAGTTAACCATAATACCTGATGATTATGTTTTAGGGGGGGGGGGGGAATCACTGAAAATCACGGCACCCGTCTTTAAGGATTTGTATGCTGAGGGTAACTTTGTCATCTCAACAACTGCAAAGGTCTCATAATCTGCCATCAGCTCATTTCTTTAGGTTCATTCACATCAGGGACTATCTTAGGACTCATGTACCTCATTTTGAACATTTACCAAAACACAACACACTAGTGACTAGACTAGACAGTATTCTTCAGCATACACCTGGTTCTAGGAGTTCAGTTTCCTTTTGTAATGATATTCCACAGGCTTCTATTGTGATTTCCAGTGATACATCTAAGTGTTCCATTTCTATCATCGGAAAAGGTAAAGTACTCTCAGTCTAAGAGGCTCAATTGCCACTTTTTATGATAGATGGCAACCGCTTATCACATTCATAAACACCCTCACATCCCTTGACCCAGACTGATCCTAAAGAAATACTCCTTCTCTGAGGTGAGCACCTCAGATACTCTGACGTAAACTCTGCCCCACTGTATCTTGTATTGTAGTTTGTTTTTGTTTTTTGTTGTTCTTGGTCAATTTCAGTCCTGTCTGTGTCTCGCCATGTCCCATAAAAGTAAAAAATAATCATGGTGATATGTTAATACTGATAACCAACCTTCGTTTCTCTGTACCACCTATGTTTCACCAATAAAAGATATTAAAATCTAGGTGTGACTGGGAGAAGGATTTGGATATTGCAATTTCTGAAGATATTTGGGAGTCAATTCTGGATAATATCCATTCCAGCTCTATAAATGCTAGACACACTTTGGTTCAGTTCAAAGTAGTGCAGTAGTTCAGTAGTTCTGGTTCTGCTCAAAACAAAAATATTTTTGGTTACATATCAAAGGCCTTGAATAAAAATATTGACCCAGATCCACCACTGGCTATGTTTGGATCAGTGGCATTTAATCCCGCTATTAATTCATTTGTGGGTCAAGCCATCTCCTTGTGCACATTGCTGGCCAAACATTTAATCTTGCAACAATGGAAATCAGAAGCTAGCCCTCTGTTCCAGCAGTGGCTTAGAGACTTGGGCAATGTGCTACACATGGAGAGAATTCGGTATACAATCAACAAAAAAGATCACGTCTTCCTGAACATATGGAGCCTCTGTTGGATATGTGGTTGGTCTCCTGTGACGGAGCCCGTGCTCGAGGTGGCTCCTCAAGTGCTTGAGAACAGTATGTGTTAAGCATTCTCTCTTTCTCTTTTCTTTATGCATAATATATTGGCCCAACAAGTGTATCACATATGCTACAGTATCATCTCATCTGATACTCTTTTGGCTGGTCTTTTTTCTTTCTTTTTGTCTTCTTTTCTTTCATTTTCCCCCCCACTTTCTGCCCTTCTTCATTGTACCTTTTTATTTAAATGTACACTTTTTGAGAGGGGGTTGGGTGGGAGGGTTTGTGTTTGTCTTGTGTGTTTGTTTTTTCATCACTGTTTATCCTATTCTGTAAACTGTGACAATCCTTCAATAAAACATATGTTAATATACACGTTGTGAACTTGTAGTTCTACTACTTTAGCTATTAGGTTAAGGTTTTTGACAATTCTTCCTATAATAACCAAATATAGCAATAGCTAAAAATAGGAATACCAAGTTGAAAGTGTTTTAAAAAAAAGTATATGCACAATAGTTTGTATTTATTTTCAGATTTAAAAACACAGTACATTTGTTGTGTTTTATAAAAGCACAGCTACTGCCATCTGTTTAGCTGCCGTACCTTTATTTTTTCATGATTCTCAAGTGGGTTCTCGTCTTTATGCCAGACAACAGTTGGTTTAGGGTTGCCATGGGCTCCACAGCTGAGAGTCACAGAGTCTCCGAGCAGAACTTCCACAAAGCTTGGCGGCGTCTTGATGAACACAGGTGGTGCTAGAACAGTGGAAGGCGTGGAAACAACACTTTAGTTTCAAAGGCGCTTCTGTCTAAAAGTACAATACCAGGTACTGAATTGTATTTAAATAGAGCATTTTGCCTCAGAAGTCTCACTTTGTAATAACACAGTTTTCCCTGAAGTAATGTACTGTAACGCAATACACACAAGCATACTATCATGTTCAATAAGTGCATCTAGTGTATTCATATTTCCTGCAGAGGACTTAAGGCTAATAGGGCGATTGTCTGTAATCTGATGCACACAGGTAGGGCATTCGCCCTTTCTAGGGCAATTAGCCCAAAACCCTACCCGACTCCCACTGGAGCATCTAACCACCGCATGGAGCATCCTGAGCATCGTGTGTGTGGGTGTGTGTGTGTGTGTGTGTGTGTGTGTGTGTGTGTGTGTGTGTGTGTGTGTGTGTGTGTGTGTGTGTGTGTGTGTGTGTGTGTGTGTGTGTGTGTGTGTGTGTGTGTGTGTGTGTGTGTGTGTGTGTGTGTGTGTGTGTGTGTGAGAGAGAGATGATATGAGAGAGAGATACGTTGGCACTGGATTTTTTTGTGATTTGAAAACGTAGACTTTAATCCTTTGCCTAAACAAGGTATTAAATCGCAAGCAGTATTAAAACTGCTTGTTAACACATCCTGATACACTGCCCAGGAAATGCACCGTAATAGGCCCTTTTCTAGCCGCATACTGCCATCCATGGCAGTTATAAATAAAGGGCCGGGGGCCACCTGTAGAGCAGGAAAAGGAACATGCAGTCACTGTGTCCCCAGGAACCCCGCGGTGCTGCACCTGTGATGGAGAGGAAGGTCCATGTGCCATTGCGGAACTCGTCTTTTTTACTTTCCAGGAGCAGGATTCGGCATTCAAACCAGCCCTCGTCCTCCAGGGTCAGCTGATCCACGAGCAGGGAGGCACCCCGGGACAGAGACACACGGCCTGGTGAAGAGGTGAAGAGAGAGAGAGAGAGAGAGAGACAGAGACAGAGACATAGAGAGAGAGAGACAGAGCGCAGGGTCAGGGTCAGCAGCACACACATACAGCCAGACAGGCAGAGTCAGCACATGCAGGCAGAAGGCTTACCATGCTGAGGACACAGGCATCCACAGTGTCACACAAAGGCCACAGTCAAAGTCAAACCTCACAGCTGGCCTTTATTGCAAGCACACAGCCCCATGTTCCAGGGCGTATGCTGCGGAAATGTCAGTAGCAAATATTCGACCACACATCGTATTAATCGTGCACAGAGAAGAGTTAAGCACTAGTTTCGGCTTTTGGCAGAACGTTATCACATGTGGAACGTGGCAATTAAAGTACGCAATTAAAAGGATGAGAAGCCAGTGACCTTGGGTTGGAGAAGTATAAACATATCAATCACTCATGGTGGCGGTAATGATGTGCAAGATGACAGCTGAAGAGCATGTCCTATCATTTTCAGGCCAGCAGTTGTTTATGGCGCGGACTTAACAGCCAGGAACACCATAGGAATGCTTGAAGAAAACTTTGTATTGACTAACATTCCCCAAAAAAACTAAACTTCATGTGTGATAGCTATTTTATGTATTTATGTATTTCTTCACCTAAAGATGCATTCCTGTGGGAAAAGAGAGGTGCGTCACGAAACGAGCCATCTGTTTTTGTTTATCAGAGGACAGTTGGCAAAGACAAACACATTGGCACACGGCAGATACGCAGTGTGGTTTATAAACACATGCACATGGACAAACACACACTCACATAAGTACACACACGCGTGTACGTGCACACACACACACACACAAAAGCACACGCACGTTTCTGTCAAACTAAAAACAAAGTCATACTTTCTAGTACGACAGTGTCACAAAATAACAGATTTTTCACTTGAAAATGTGTTATTGTTGGAGAGCGCCACCGTCGGTGAAGTACTGTATGAATTAGTCTTTATACCGCACCCTCTCCTCACCCTCTTTCTATACTTCTTACAACTCCTTGTCAGGCTTTGAAACTTGATCTGTTGGTTGCCTGGTGACTGCAGCCTGGTTTTCAGGGCACTGGAGTTACCCTTCCATACCAACCCCCCCACCCCCCCACCCCCCTTCCTTTTATTCAGTTTCTCAATGAACTCTTTTTCCTACTTCAATCTCCAGCTTTGAAATCATAGAGGATGCAGAAGGGTGAAACTCACGCCCCGAACGGTGCTCATAATAGACCCTGGCTAAAGCATTTTGAAAGAAAACAAAGTAACCGCAGGGAGATTTCCGGTGTGCCATCAATGGCATATTGTTTTTTAACTCTTTGTAAATACTTTGTAAATGTTTCTTATATAATACATCAGCTATTCATGGTAATGCACCAACAGCACAGAGAAAAACGTAAAATAATCTAATCTAAACTGTGTCTATCTGAACTCAAATATGGAAAATGTTTTGAAACATATTTTCGAAACCATGATGTGGGAAATATAATTGCATTCTGATGACTGAATCTTTTCACAGTGCATCCTGAAGTTCAGCACCTGAGGTCATCTCCCCTCAGAATGATATGACAGGAGAAATGCACTCCTCACCTCAACCTTTGAACTTATGCTGCAACAATATCACAGGAAACACAAAAGCGTCGCTATTTGGCTGTCTGGGTTTTATAGTGAGGCTGGACCTGAGCCTTAGAGGTATGAGACTGTGGTGAAAACACCACACTGTGGTTAGAGAAGCACAACAATGGCTAACAATTAACCCTGCATTCCTGGCTGGGCCTGTTGCTGTGCTTAATAGATGGGTTTAATGATTGACTGGACTCAACGACTGACCCAGCCTTTGATGGGCGGTGTTCAGTTTGAGCTTCCATAAAAAAAGAGTGTTTGATTCCAGGTCAGCGTCATTTAAACAACAGGGCAGGGCACGATAGAGGAAATGTGCACGTAGATGATAACAGGTGTGGGGAAAACTTCAGGCATTTGCTCTTATCTCTCTAGAGAGGCATATGAGGGCTCCTCCCTGAGCTTTCAGCCCATTTCCTACACTCCTGAGTGGTCATTTAACTGATTGTGTCAAAGTTGACCCTTGCGTAAAAACTGACCCTTGCGTAAAAACTGACCCTTACCCTTATTTCACAGGACTTTACGGTGAATGCAGCCTGTTCCAAATTGGGATAATATTTAACGACTTTCAATCTGGCGTCCCTATTTTGAGCATGTCATTATAGACGGAAATCCTCCAAACAAATTCAAAACATTTCAAACATTTTCAAAACATTTCAAAAGATGTTAAGATTTTCAAAAGTAGAGGAAACAGCTGATCTGCAAGCTCACAACGCGTCACAACTCGATGCATCGTGAGCTTGTAGGTCAGCTATTTTTGTTATTTGTTGTAGGGCGAAGTATATAGGGGCTTAAGTGTTAACCACGCTGAGGGCAAAGGAGAAAAACACTTTCATGTGCAGCACCTCTCTCTCTCTCTCTCTCTTTTCTCTCTCTCTCTCTCTCTCTCTCTCTCTCTCTCTCTCTCTCTCTCTCTCTCTCTCTCTCTCTCTCTCTCATATACACACACACACACACACCTAATCATGTGGCTAAATACTGTAGGATACTTTAAGCTCATTACGGCTGACAGCACCTGTTGGAATGATTCCAAGAATCAAACATGACCAGTTCACAGTTGAACCAGCCAGCCTTGTGGGTCCAGAAGCACGTGGTTGTGACCGCAAACATGTTGATTTTCAAAATCCGGCGAGTGGCCCGCCCCCTTGGCTCTCCACGGGGGAATTCAAGTTTCATCACCAAACTCTTAACCCTTTCCCTCTACCTCCCCTCCTGTCCATCACTACAAAGAGAACAGCCCCCCTCTCACACACACTCACACACACACACACACACACACTCACACTCACACTCACACTCACACTCACTCACACACACACACACACACACACACACACACACACACACACACACACACACACACACACACACTCTTCATTCTCTCAGGTTACCATAGAGATGAGACCAAGAAAAAAAAACCCGGGCTGAGGGTTTAGATTTGAATTCAGTTGCCGTAGAAACCCGACAGGGCCAAACATGGATAGGGGAGGGTCGATCACACAGGGGGTGGGGTATGTACTGCCACGAATTTGAAAAATTACAAGCGGAGAAAAAAAAAGACATGTTTGGATTCAAATAATGGGCAAATGGTTTGTGACAAATCCAACACCGCAAGAGGCAGAAGGAGAGAGAGCGAGATAAAGGAGAGGGAGAGAAAGAGAGGACCCTGCTTTCATTTGAGTGTGTTGATAGACAAAGGCCTTGACATGGAATGACAAATGCTTTCATTTGAATTTGAACATGCAAATCAACATGCAGCTCGTACACTGGAATCCCAAAACAGATACACTGACTGAATGTGAAAATATCTCTCCCTTTGGGAAACATTCTTATTCGCACAAACATCGCAAAAGACAATAAAGGAGCATTAAAGTTGACAAACAACTGACCAAAATGTTAAAACAAAACGCCAGTTTCCTTCCATACGGAATTCAATGAAAGGTTACGGAGAGGTTAGCCGGCGCGTTTGAATCGATAATCCACCGTCTACAACCAATGGGAGAGCGACCTTTGTGACCCAAGTGAGCCGTAACCCTCCAGCAGACTCATTCACCCTCCCAATCCCCCGGTTGCATTAGCATACCGTCCAACTACTCCACTCCTCCAGACCCACTACCACCATTAGACTCTACGGGAGGACAAGGGAGGCAAAAACAATAGCTGCTGCTCCATTCCCGTGTCTATCCTCCTCAAAGTTTTTCCGCCAGTAGATATCACATGACAGCTCCAGTCTAGCTTAAAATGAGACCCCTGTTCCAACAGGTCCGTGGCCAACCGAGGGTAGAAAATGGAAACGCTAATCCACTGTGTGCGCCCTCTCTTCATATTAGCAAAGAGTCAGGTTCTCTCCCAGTGGGTGGCAGGCTAGGAATCACTCAGCGATTCAGAGCGCGGTGCCACTGCCAGACAGCTAGCCTCGTCTCGTGGTTTCTGTTCCTCAATAACAGTTTTTCTTTTTATGTCGCCATGGCCTGGGGGCTGTAATATATAAGAAGGTACGAGGCTTTTTAAGGTTGTATTTCCCTTTGAAATGAACTCGCTCTTAGTTGTGTGTAAACTCAGTGGGGCCAGGTTACATCATGTTTCATTTTACCCACATGAATCTTCTCACCTTGGGTTGAACTTTAAGAATGCGAACAGCACACACAGCACTCTCGGTACATGAGAGGTGACAGTGTATTTGACATTGCTTATCGCGTATACTACTGAGCCACTCGCCGGATTTTGAAAATCAACATGTTTGCAGTCACAACCACGTGCTTCTGGACCCACAAGGCTGGCTGGCTCAACTGTGAACTAGTCATGTAGCTCAATGTTTGGATTTGCACAGATTTGCGATAAGACTTTATTGTTGCGAGGAAACGGATTGTGATTGTTGCAGAGAGGGGTTCCCGAACGCTACTTATTGACATAATAGCAACGTGCGGTGTATATTCAGCATCATATGATCATACAATAGCGGCAGCACCTATGGAGGAAGACAAGATTATGCTGTACGGTGAGGCGTCAGCTCTGTTTTTCTTTGTCCATCCGTATGTGCACAAGAGAGCCAGGGCAGAGGTGCATTGTGGGATGTGTTTTGATTTGAATACAATCATAAGTCTGGGGCCAGCCCCCTGCCACTGACAGCGCCCCCTCCCTCTCCCCCAAATTTCCCTCTGCCATCCTCCTGTCTCCCTAATCAGTTTAACCCTCTTATGAATAGCTCTTTGTCGTGTGATAGATTACAGTTAACTCTGCCTGCTCTCACTCTGTCCGGCTGGGTTAACCCCTGCACCAGCAAACACACACACACACACACACACACACACACACACACACACACACACACACACACACACACACACACACACACACACACACACACACACACACACACACACACACACCTCACGTGGGCGTTTTCGACAACAGTAGCAGGTCAGCTAAACGTTAGAAGCAGCAGACTGATTTTGCTGAAAACAAGATAATGTACGATTGCGTGTTGTAAAAAAAAACCTAAAACAAACATTAATTATGGAATGACATAATGAGCTCAGAGAGCTCAACAAACTGTTATGAGCACATGCCTCATAAACTTTGTTTTCTTTACTACATGATGGGTTAGTTAATAATTGTCAGCTGCTGAAAACAGGTGCAGTAGGAAGAACCATCAGGACCATCATTCCAGAGGTTTAACCACTTGAACTCTAGCGTAGTACACAGTAATCTGAAGGCTCACCTCTTCATGCTCCACCTTAGCCCGTAGCACTTGACCTGGCCTTGACGACCATGCAGTCTTATGCAAAGATTAATATGTCATTTAGATAGCATGTTACTTAGACCGATGTCAGGTTCATTTGTTGACCTGGCAGCCTATAGTTTGTATAGTTTCAAGCTACAGATTATCATTATAATTCTTTTAGGGGTCTTCAAAAGGGGGTCCGCGACCCCTTGGGTGTCCTCATAGTTACTACAGGGGGGCCGCCAAATCTTTGTGTGATAGGATTATTTTCTTTACGTTAACCACTTGAACCCTAGCATCCCTATTCTGAGGAGAACTTTAGCCAAAAATAGCAGATCTACAAAATCACGTGAGCTTGTAGATCTGCTATTTTTGGCAAAGACGTTTGGTGTGGAGGGGGGGGAAAGAGCAGACCAAGTACAGAGTGAAAGGTCAAGTTTACTATAAGAATTGACGGTTTTAAGTGGTTAAATTAAATGTATGAAAATACACATGAATCCAACATATACTGATGACAGTGCTGTCAAACAAGTCTATGAAGCAATTGTAAACGGTTAATCTGCGACACAATTCTATTCAATATGTAGTGGGCGTCCCCGCTTCATCTCTGTCTCAGCTAAGGGGTCCTTGGCCTGAAAAACATTGAAGACCCCTGGTTTATACTGATGCTAGGTTCTTGGTTTACCTATGGTCCTAGATTACTGAGGCACTACACTGTCTCTATGCATTTGATGTACAGTATAAGTCTAGCTTGCTTACTGTAAGTCACTCTGGATAAAGAGCATGATCTGCTAAATGCATAAATTGTAGCGTCCCTATTCTGAGGAGAGAGCAAAACGTTCTGCGAAAATAGCCGATGTACAAGCTCACAAAGCGCCATAATGCGCGAGCATGTAGATCAGGTGTTTTCGGCGAAGAGATTTGGTGTGGAAGGAAATACAACAATGATCTAGTGTAAAGGCCTGGGGGACCCCGGTCAACTAAGTATAGGGTTTAACCCATTAAGACCTGAGGCGATTCTTTAAAAAAATCTAAATCCTAACAGTTTTTTGAAAAAAAAATCTAAAAAATAAAAATTCACGATTTTTCAAAAATAGCAGATCTATGAGCTTGTATATCTGCTATTTTTGAATAGCCAAAGGCATCTAAAGTGACACAGAAGCGTTCCAGGTATCAATGGGTTAAGCCTCTTCATACTCATGCATTACTGCCGAAGAAACAACAGGAAAGAGATCAACCCTACCTTTAAACATTATATAATTATTATCTCCCAACTCCCAAGAGTAGAAACTGGAGCTTCAGAGTCACTTTCACTGACCTGGGGTCTAAGAATAGGGCTTAGTGTGTGAAGACACACTGTAATAAAGCACAAGATTGGAGCTGATCTCATCACCTTCTTGTGAATCTGTCCTTGGGGACACACCTAGAGCATGACGAGATGAGGTAACAGGGCTTTTGTTTAAGAGTCAGGCGCTTTGAGCAGGAGAACATGAGATCTACAGGTCCAGCCATCCATTCTTCACTTGTTTGTGTGTGTGTCGCTGTTTGGTGACTTTCTCCCTAGTCCAGTTGTAGCAGAAAAACTGGTTAGCAGATAAAGGTGATCGGTTTCAGCTGCCACCTTTCTGTTTGCCTGTTTTCTGTCTTTGGTGGTGCCAAATATAGAGGCATGTTTGCAAAAGCTTTGCAGTCCAATATAAAGTTTCAGTCGAGTCCGTGACTGGTTTGGTGGGGGATTATAGACTTTTGTTATTTGTTGTGCGGGAATGTGTTGGTGTGTGCATGCAGGCATGCACGGGTGCTATGCAATGAACCTAGCCTTTACGCCTCATTCTGTGAAACAAGGGATGGGCCTACTGGGCCACTTCTGGGATGTGAGCCTTAAACAATTGAACCATCCCTGAAGCATCCCTATTCTGGGTATGTCCAGGCAAACATTTGGCTAAAACAGGCGAACATCCGCCAAATAGCATATCTACAAGCTCACAACACGTCACAACGCATCACAATGCCACGCATACTAAGTATACTAAGTATTGACCCCTGGGGGACCGATTCAACGAAATATAGGGTGGTTACGCCCAATTTTACGATATACTTCACCTTGTCACTACCCAGTACACACATTTTAAGACAGAAGAAGCACACTGTGTAGGGATTTTTTCCCCTGAGCCTTCTTGATTTCCCCTTCAGAACCTGACTGCCCCCTACCAGAAGCCAAATATCCAATCGGCAAACCAGAAGCAGCACTCACTTCCAGATCTCTAAAACGAAAACTATTCCTCGTAAGTGTTTTTTTTAAATGCCAAATAGAATGTACTTTTTTTTTCACCTAACCATTATTGTTTAGCCCATTTATGTGTAGATTCAGGCATAGATTGCGCTTTTAGCACGCTTTTAATTTTATTTCATTCATACCATAAATATTAGTCTATTTCAGTTTTGAAAACTGCCATGTGAGTATGAAATAAATAAACCTGATGTCACTAATTTGGGCATTCAAAGTAAAAAAAAACATTATAATAATAGTAATAATTTATGAAAATTGCAGATCTACAAGCTCACAACGTGTCACAAAGCAACAACGTTATTATATCAAACCTTAAAAATGTGGCTTGCTGAAAATAACAACTTTTCAAGTAAAAAGTGTATAAACTGGGCTATAGGGGTGACTTACATTCACACCATCTCTACCAATTTCCCAATTTAAATAAATATTTGATCTGACACTGTCTACCGCAGTAAGCAGTCCTAACACCACAAGCATGGTGAGGCGGCTCCAAGATATTTTCTCAACAAATACAACTTGAACAGCATTGCCCAAGCTGGCCCGGACCGCTGGCCTAAAGGTCTGGGCACCTAGGCTGCAATGCAGTCCGACAGTGTGTCGCAAGTTCGAATCCCGGTTCCGACGACCTTTGCTGCATGTCACTCCCCGTCTCTCTCTCCCCATTTCCTGTCAATATACTGTATACTATCAATAAAAGGCAGAAAAGGCCAAAACAAATTCTGGAAAAAAAGAATCGTCCTTTGCTGCTCTTTGCCGTGGGCTGACTGATGTTCAGCCACCGGGGCATGCAGGCCGAGGGAGGCAAAGGGATGTCTGCATTGATACCTCCCTGATTCCCATTAGAACTCTAGCATTACAGACAGCTGAAGCACTCAGACAGACTGGTGTCTAATGGGGTCAACAGAAGGACACTCTGTGACAAATACACAGCAGACACTCTCTGAGCACTGAGTGCAATCTCGAATACACCTGATATCGCTATCATGCAATTGAAGGTTAAATGTACTGTATGACTGAGATGCATTCCCCTTGTCAAAGACACGGCTTCTCATTGATTCTTCTCATGTCACATTCTAAAAGTGGCCTGTGGCATGGGAGTACATGCTTGCCTCAGACAGCAGAGAAAGACACAGCCATCATACGCATTTTATGTGATGAATTGGTCTGCTTTTTTTAAGATAACCTTTGCAGCATTTCAGCTTTATTTTTGATTGTGACAGTGAGACAGGAAGGGCAGGAGAGAGTGGGAGTGACATACAGCAAAGGGTCTCGAGTTGGATTCAAACGCTGGCCAGCTGCGGCAGCCTTAATTATGTGGTATGCGGCTGTGCTCTTACCGGGGGAGCCACCGGGGCGCCGCAAATTGGCAGCTTTTCCACACAGGACAATATAACAAGTGCTAGAAAGTTAGGCCAATCATTTTAAGTATTTAATTGGCCATTTAGTTTGCCAGAGTCTGAATTTGTCCAAAAATTGTCAATTTCCTTGATAATTTTGATCAACCTATCTGGCACTCCAAACAACAGCTTTAACAATGAGCTACAAATTATAATTTGGTCTTGTTTTGCAAAGCAGTACAATTCCTTATAATAATTATATAATTTACTTTAATGTTTCTCAAAACTGTTGAACACTGCATACAACCCTTGCTCTTTGATCCCTAAACAGAGACAAGCCAGGACAAAGATCAGGAAAGGGTAGCCTACCGCACCACTGTCTTGTGGTTACATCTGAAATCCCCCCCTACATTTTAATTTGAGGGTAAGCATACATTAGACCCACTGCGCTGACACGCTTCACATGCCACCATCTGCTTCCAGTGCGCACACAGAGATATGAGGATCTGAAGCAGACAGGGCTTAATGCGCACAGCAGACAAGTGCTCATGCCAGGTGGTTATGACCAAAGTATCATGGCATCAAAAAGCACCTTCAACTACAAACAAGAACATGTCTGTATAATGTTGTTTGCTCCATTATGGCTGTTGTCACATCAGATGAGTGCCCTTAAACAATGACACGTTTAACAGGCTATGGGATTGTTGACACGCCATGCGGCTGTTTGTGGTTCCTCACCATGGCCCCTGTAGATGTTCAGCGTTGGTCCCTGAATGCTAGACCTATTCAATGTGTTTCTGCCAACTTGTTTGTCATGATGTCACTTTCTTGGCAAAGATTCTTGAAAATGTCAGTGGGGCTTCTTGGTTCAACAGAGTTTAAATAAGATGCAACTTGCATGGAAGCGCTGTTAGTCCCGATGACCTAGATGGGGTGGGTATGGAATTTTGGGTGTCCTATTAGTCTTGGTAGTAGTGATGGCTGTGGCAGAGAGGAAGGGGTGGCCGTGATGGCCCTCTTTGTCTTTTGTTCTCTCGTGGACAATGACAGGATTATAGTACACCAGTAAGAAAATTCTATTATTTCCTATGCTTCATCCATCCTCCTTCCAGTAAAAACAATCTTACTGGGTCAGCCCTCGGAATACCAATAAAATGTCGTCATCAGACCACCAGCCCCCACCAAGCCTAGTTTAACCCCACTCTCTTTAATCCAGACCTATTTCCTTCCATCTCTAACACACACACACTCTCTCACACACACACACACACACACACACACACACACAGACACACACACACACACACACACACACACACACACACACACACACACACACACACACACACACACACACACACACACACACTCCCCCCTGCCCCCTGTTAGCTGCCCCACCCCCCCTTAACAGCCTCCATTAAAATGCACCCATTCTCGCCCCATCCCCTCTCTCCCCCCCTGCATTACCTCTGCAGTCTGGAAACACACAGACAACACTAAACACTCTCGGTAATAACAGGGCTGGTGTTTAGGATGGATTACCTATTTGGGGGTATTGTTTCAAAAACGCCCCCAACCACCCAGCATTCTTAATTACCACTGTAGCCCCTTTTCCCTACTGCTCTCACCCCACAGCAGTACATTACTCGCATTCCCAGCCAGACACTTCACATCAAGGCAAAGACATCTTCAAGGGGAAAACATTGAACGTTTCGGCACAGACACCCCCAATACCTTCCCCTGAAATCACTTGAGCCGTAATCAAATTAATCTCTGTGTTTGAGGTTGAACTCTTCACTCCGTTGAGGGACACAGACTGTTATGATAGCAGTTCCATGGTGCCAAGGTGCAGCTATTCAGATTTTTTAAAGTAAGATAATAGCGGATATAGCAGATCTAATAGCTTGCAACACGTTGCGATGCAACACGTTGTGAGCTTGTAGATCAGCAATTTTCGCTATTCGTCATACAACGAAGTATATGGGGCTCAAGTGGTTAAAGCACTACATGAGTGTTCACCATTTATTGTATGTCTTTAAATGCCTCAATGAATTGAATACACACGACCACAATGGAAACAATCCCTTGCTTAGGACTTTTTGTGTTATCCTTTCAGCACCATTGTATAATCGTTCCACTGTACTACAGCAAGTATCCTGCTGTCTTTATTACCCAGAGGGACAAAAAAATTGATTGCAGAAAGGTTAGAACTTTCAATGAAGTTACAAGTTATGAAACTGTATGTATTTTGTCCTCTTTTTTTCTTTTTCTTTTTTTTATGGGAGCTTGAGCTTCATCTGACAGGACTTACCCTTGTAATTTGGATGGACACGTGGAGCATAAACTCCAAATTTGATGAGGATGGGAACATTGTACCCGAGGCGCACCCACTCCACCACATGCAGAGGAAAGAGGTTTGGGCTGGTGGCTTCTTTGGAAGAGGGAGTGAGACTGCAGGCCAACTCTGCAGAGCTCCCGACCCGAGCATGGACCAACGATGCTTCACCTCGCGACACACCTGTGGTGGAAACAGCATATTTCAACGGTTTAGACATTTACAGATTGAATGGCAGGCAATAAACACTGAAACAGCCATGAACAAATACATCAATCAAGATTCACAAGGGTACAACTATCTCTAAAATGTGGAAGTATTTAGCACAGTGCCTGAGAGACCAGATTACCATCACTAGAATTTTTTTGGTTACTTGTGAGTGGAAATGGTCCTATTTCCTATTCTGGGAACAGATCATAAAACTCAAGCCCTAAGACCTTGGTTGCCTCAAGTGAGGGTGGGGAAAGACAGGAGAAGCAGCCAGGGGCTAAAGCTTGACTGATGTTTTGTCAATGTGTTGCTCAACAAAAATAACGTATTGTTAACTTAAACAAATGTCCACACGTAACGTCATATATATTGTTTGTGTGTCACACGGCACAAATCACATGACACTTTGTCAGGCTTAAGATAGACATATAGACAGACTGAAAGGACGAATAAAACAGTGAGTTCAAACACATCTGATTTTGAACTGCATCAGTGGCTGTGATCTGCCCAGCGTGTTTTCTGTTGAAACCCAATACTCAGTCATGTAAAACAACGATGCTCCATTTGGTGACAAGACCATATCAGTTCAAAGCCTTGAAGCCACACCTGGGGCTCTCTCTCTCTCTCTCTCTCTCTCTCTCTCTCTCTCTGTCTCTCTCTCTCTCTCTCTCTCTCTCAATTCAATTCAATTCAAAGGGCTTCATTGGCATGAGAAAACATACGTTTACATTGCCAAAGCAGAAAGCACAATACAACAATACAGCAATACAATCAAAACAAAAAATATGTACATTTGAAAGTCAGAATCTTCTCTCTCTCTCTCTCTCTCTCTCTCTCTCTCTCTCTCTCTCTCTCTCTCTCTCTCTCTCTCTCTCTCTCTCTTTAAATTAAATTCAGTTCAATTCAATGGGGCTTTATTGGCATGGGATACATACCAAAGCAAGTGTGAAATAAAACAATCAAAACAAAGAAATGTATGTACAAAATGCATGTAAATCTCTTTCCATATCTCTCTCTCTCACACACACACACACACACAGTTTAGGCATTTAGCAGATGCTCTTAATCCAGAGCGATTTACAGTACACTTACAGCACACACACACACACACACACACACACACACACACACACACACACACACACACACACACACACACACACACACACACACACACACACACACACACACACACACACACACACACACACAGTCAGCATGTCTGTCTGTCAGAGCTGTCTCTTGTGACTGTGTGACATATTGGGTGCCGGTGTTTGCTCTGCATTTCATCTGGCCTGCTGATTGCGCTCTAATCTCCAGGGGGTGGGGCTCTCTGATGCCGGACAGCAGGCACACCGCTCACCACCCCCTGGGGTACACACATGGTGTGCGGACCTGCACAATCCCCTCCCCCCCTAGAAGCATGCCTTGGGTTGGGGGGGCAGCATAAATCCCAGATTGATCTAAATCCAGACCCAGTTATTCAAGTAGGTTTTATCCCTATCCTCTGACATTCACTTGCATTTAATACCCCCCACCCCCCCCCCCCCCCCCAAACCCCTCCCCCAGCCCCTCCTCTTCACTTTCCCTGATTCAGGCCAAAGAAGTTGACTGTGCCAGACACAACACATGCGTCATCAACATATGACCACTACAATTTAACCCATTAAAACCGCATCTGTCTGGGTCATTTTTAGATTTGAGCGTTGGCTATTCAAAAAATAGCAGATATACAAGCTCACAGCGCGTCACTTCGTGCCGCACTGCGAGCTTGTACATCTGCTATTTTTGAGCATTTTGGAAAAATCTTGAATGTTTACAGTTTAGGCATTTAGCAGACGCTCTTAATCCAGAGCGACTTACAGTAAGCAAGGACACAAGATAATACATCATAATACATCATAATACACATAATACAAGCAAGGACACAAGATAATGTGTGAGAACTACTGATTTAGAAGACATTTGTAGAATCGGCCTCAGGTCTTAATGGGTTAATGCTTTGTCAGAAGACTATATAGACAAGGGACATGGGTTTCTTTGAAGTGAGTAAGCGATGAACTTTTGGCAAAGCAAAGACACAAACTGAGGAAAAGCCCAACCTTATGGCTTGAAGGAGAGGGGTTGGGTGGGGTTAAGAGGGGGTGACTGCTGGCTGACCCCAAAAGAAAAACATTTCACGTACGCCTCACATATTTGTATGGCAAACAGGGTCAGAGGCATGCATGTCAACAAGTCAACAAGCACAAAATATGTATTTGGTACATGTGTGAATTTGAGAAATGTGTGTTTTGGACTGGCCGGTCAGTCAATTTGAGAAAAAGGGGGCGCTGATGGGAGACGGAGCACCTGGTTTGTTTGTTGCGACAAGGTAGGCGTGTCCAACAGCGAGGCCATGAGGCTCATTAGAGCGATAACGTGAGAGAGTGGCCGTGGCGAACAACCCATGGCCTTGCATGTTGCCTAGTACGCCGTTCGAGTTGTAAAGAAATATTTTAAAACCGCAAAAAAAAAGCAAAGTTACAAGTTGTAACTTCACTAGGATTCACCAGGAGCCTGGAAATCTCTATGGGCTGAATGAATGGGCTTTCTATCGGTGGAACCAGAGCCGGTAAACAAAATGGCCGCCACTGCTATGCTCTATAGGCCAAAACGTAAAGCGGCCTGTTATAGTGCCACCATAGAGGCCAATCTAAAAAATGTTTAGCCCACCTGATCGGTCCAACAGTGTCCGAGAATAGCTGCACACAGACAGAAGTACACTCGGACAGGGGTGAAAATATATCTCCAGGTTTGGCAGCCTGGCCGGAGATAATGATGTATGTGGGCATGCAGAATCATATACTTACTTAGCAGACAGAGGGCTACAGCAGTAGTGACAACCAGCAGCCACCGTCTCTCCAATCCCATGGCCGTCCCTCACACTCCCTCACACATCTTCCGACCTGAAACACAACATCACACACTCCATTTAGACCAGTCCATTTAGAGTTAACTTAATTCTATCTGACTTCATTGAGTGCATTTAGACATCAGTGCCACATAAGGACATACATTATTACACATCTCTTCTCAGACAAATGTAATCTTTTAAGTTGACATTTACTCATAATCCAGGAGCCAAACTACAGTACATTCCAGCTGCACTTCATGGTTAACAGATAACGGTATAGTTTGAGTAATCGCAATCCACTGGCAAATTGCATGTCTGCTCTTGGTTGGATTAAGGAAAATAAGCTATTCCACCTTCTGCTATGAGCAAGCAGTTGGGCGTGTGCGTGTTGTAGAGATGTGATTGTGCATCTGATATTCTTCCTTTTTTATTTCTTTTTGAGCACGCACCATTGTACAGTATTTATATTTGATATTGCTGTCCTATTATGTAACTTTTCCCCTTTTGTTTCTTTCTCTATTCTTTTCTTTTGACTATATTTTGTGCAAAACATTGGGAGCTTGTACAGTATGTAAATAATTTCACCCACTCCTTTACACCTGTAAACTTGTGATGTGAGCATATAGTTGAAGTGAGTGAAGTCAGTGTGTGTGTGTGTGTGTGTGTGTGTGTGTGTGTGTGTGTGTGTGTGTGTGTGTGTGTGTGTGTGTGTGTGTGTGTGTGTGTGTGTGTGTGTGTGTGTGTGTGTGTGTGCGTGTGCGTGTGCGTGTGCGTGTGCATGTATATGAGTGTGTGTGCTTCATGCACTCCCTCTGGGAGTCTTTATGGAACAGATCAGCCTGCTGCTGCTGTTCAGCTCATTAACAGGTATTATCTCAAGCTAAATAGACCAGCAGCAATGGACAGGTGACATACAGGACTGTATGCAAGAACAGGCCTGTGTGCTTGTTAACGCTACATTTAACTGTTGAACTTGTTGAAGTAAATTGGATTTGAGGCACGCATTTAAGTTTGTTTCCTTTAAATACAATTGAATGACCCTGCTTGCCTCTTCACTATTCTCTTTCTCACTCCACTTATCCCTAATACCAGCTTATTACTTTAAGTTAATTAAATTTATATAAGAGAGAGGCTATCAGGTACAGTACTTAGTTTGAGCATTTTGGAGCAGACTCACTAAATCATGTGACACATTTAGTCTGAGCAGCAATCACTGCAAATGTGTATACAAATATCCCTAAATAGATTGCTAGAAATATATACTTACTACTACTACTACTGCTGTGCTCAACCATGGGACTGGTGCCAGTGGCACTGCCACTGGGCGGTTCGTGCTGAAGTTAGCAGTCAGTCAATCAACGTCAAAGTGCAGTAGGGTGTTGGCACAAACTGGCTATAGCCAAGTGGACATGAAAAACACATCCATCAAAAATTGCTGCTCCCATTTTCACTGCAATATTAGTTGTGTCACCTGTCACCGGTGCAAAGGAAACTATCCTTGACGTGACTGCACACCACACTGACAATGAAAGTGAAATCCAAAGCAATGAGCTAAAACTGCTCACTCAATCACATTATATTTTCAATCATGATTTTGGCCAATTTGTTTATGAAAACAAGATAAAATCATTATTGTGCTACATTCCCTTTTGCAATGATGCAAAACGGTTTTGTCTTGTGTTATAGGCTACTGTAAATGCAGCAGTGCATTTCCGCCCCTACCTAAAAGCCCAAACTAACTTTCCATTAAGCTGTGGCATGTTTAGTTCAGCTCAAGCCAAGGTGACGGAAAGAGAGCCTTTGGTCAACATGAAAAGTAAAACCAATTCAGCTGTTGGAAACACTAAAAGGTAAAAAGAAAAACGATTCATCTGTTTACAAACAAATACTGTACATTTATTACACAGTGGGGACTGCACCACCGGACGGAAATTCAAATACAAAGTGGTCTATGACCAAACAATAAAAGGAACAAAAGACAGAGAAAAGTTCAAGAAAATCAACAGTTAAAAAGACTGTTAAAGTTCAACAAATGCGGGCACAATGCGTAGCGCAGGGGTAAAGTTCCTGCCCAGCACCCCAGAGTTTTAAGGTTTGACCCGGAGGCAGCCCATTATTCCGAAATCCCAATAGTCAAACAAAAATGTTAGGTTAGTTGTTACTGTGAGGTTAGGGTTATGCTTAGTTATAATAAACACTGTGGGAACAATGGTACTTGGGACTAATGGCATGGCAGCATTTGGCCAAGCATCTAGACAGGCACTAATGGCGATGTTCGGAGGAGGGAAGCCGGGTGGGGAAGGTGATCTTAGTCGCTTCACATACTCCTACGGGCCGGGGCGGCACCTGTCAGTGGGTCATGTTGAACAGGAGGAGTAGGACAGAGGCGCTACATCCTCCTGGTGGGGGCTCCTCACTGGCAGGTGAGCCACTATACGGTACAACAGCAGTGGCAACAAAAAAGGGGGTCAAAATATGTATACAAATCTATAAATGCACAATGTTTCCAAAGTCAATGAGTAATTGTGTAAAACAAACATGATTATATGTTTTCCATAATTGAGCAGTACATAACCCATATTTTGGGTTCATAATAGACCTCACGTAACTTTGCCACACCAGAACATACGACAGATTTATGGAGCAAGAATACACAGGCGTTGACCCACAGAGAGTAAGCTTATTACACAGGAAGCCTGGAGGGGGGGGGGGTGTCTGTCTACAGGTGCAGTGGTAGGTAGAAGACAACCAGGTTATTTCCTCAGGCAGCGGAGGAAGACAAGAGAGCACTTAATTGACATATAAACAGACGAGACCACAAGAGGCATCTCACTCGGAAGAACATATGGATGACAAGAGCTTCAGGGGGAAAACCAGAGCGCATTACATACCAGGCAACAGTAACAAGTGCTGTAACTATAAGAAGTGTAGTCTGCAGAGAGAACTGTCTGACCCACACATAATACCTCCTTAATTAGTGAGTGATAAAGTGATTCAATTATTTTTTTATCTCCCACCAGACTTGTAAAACAAGACTTAACTTTCACAAAATCTGACCCTTCCAATTTTCTAAAAGAAAATACAGTATCTGGCCTTTTGGTGGAAATGATTTTAAAAAAAGTCTGTAACGGTACTATTAATGTATACTGTTAAACCTGGAAGCATTTTATATTACGCTTTAGTCATATCAACAGTGGGTCCATAGTAAAATCCTCAGTTTTCATTTATCCATTTGTAACTTGGTTATATTTGAACACTCTCAGAATTAAATGATTTTACAGTGAGGATTCAAAGCTTTTTGTGCAGTGACAGGGACTTTCTCTGTACACTGATCCTCCTCATGAAAGTATCTCAGGGTAAGTGGATATTAACAATGGGACGTATCCAAGTCACACAGCCATGAAGACAGCCACTGACAGTGACCCTCAACTGTCTCTATATCAATACAAGTCCGTACCTGACACCACTGCAAGATCACATGGCAAACAATAGGATAGAAGCACAAGATAGTTATTTTTGAACATATCTGTATGTAATAATAAGCCTCAGGAGCCAAACACAGCTGTTGTACTGGTACTATTTAAAATATTTAGAAGTTAGGTATCAATTACATCCAGATTAATTACATCACACTGAATCAAATAACAACATGCTCGTGAAATGCTTATAGGTCATCCATACTGAATATTCATACGACATAATGATGTCAATAAGGACTAGGAAAGAAGAGAACGAGAATGAAAACAAATCCCTTTGATTCGCCCACAGAAAATTGTGTTTGAACAGCGGGACATGTGGCTTGGTAACGTGCATGTGGGGATGCCTTCCCCTGCGGTTGGACTTCTCACGGGATCTCTTTGACACAAATTGCTTTGGACCAAGGCATGACTTGGACGGTACTTTCGGTCACACCCGGTTTAATCTCACCCTGCCTGCCGCTCCCAGTGTTAATAGCGTAATTGAATTGGAAATCAAATTAGAGAGATATCAGGGGCATGTGTTAGCTATCTGGTCGTGTCTGTAAGCAGGGTTTTTCAGACAGCATATCACTGGTGGCCCATGGCTGCAAATAACCAGACCAAACCCAAAGGGATTGATCTGATTTCCCTGACGATAAGATCGATGATCTGCCCCACATTGGCCTTCCTGAGCCATCCATCAATTACACTATAATCTATTAAGACTGTTATGTCTACAACTCAGTCAGAATCACATCATCTCAGCAAAAACACTCCACATCATAATAAATAATACTTGTAGAATTATGTCATTGTACGTTTTTCCTGTCATGCCATCCAGACTGTATTGAAGAGGGAATACATAGATGCGTAACATAACTGACTTGGATTATGCACTGGTAAATAAGATGGAGCTAGCCTAATTCAGCTAATTTAGCAATATATTTTGAATGGATGGGGATGCATCCATGCAAATTGCATCGAAAATCCTAGGCAATAAACTGAAGTGTAAATTGAAAACTAACTTTGAAATGTTACAACAGGTACTGGGGTTAATGGAAGCAGTGATATTATAATATATATTATAATAGACCAATAAAATAGCTATAATACAAGGGGGAAAATATCCTTCATTATGTGAAAGGCACTAGAGCTTGGAAATGTCTCCCTCATCGTTCAGTACCTGAACAGGCTCATCAGTGATGCTGGCAACAGAGACAGGGCCTGATAAGCAGCAGCATATACTTTCTTGGTAGTCTCTGTCTCACATGGCCAGATGATCAGAGATCTCTGCCTAATGATACAGGATATGTCTGGTGAAGTCAATGAATGGGATAATTTAATGGGGACATTAAAGAACCAATGCAAATACTTCAGAGGGTCCTTTATACTGGGATAGTATCCGGATTGGTTTTGAAAGCAGTGGGCGTAGGTTTGTTACTGCTGGTTGTCTCTGGCGTCCAAGCCGGATTGAATTTTGATTTCCCCAGACATATGAGTGGGAGAAGATCACGTCTGGCTACGCGAGACTACTTTCTTGGTAATCCGTCTTAATCCTGACAAAGGCTGTAGCCTCAGCGCAGGCCAGCCTGACCCGAGGAATGAGAAGTGTCACTCAGGCAGGCTGACACTATCACAGGTGCATTGCAGGACCTCAGACAGAGGAATACTGTGTATCTATCACACAGAGACAAAGACACCAATTTTGCTACTAGTGTCCATGAACTTGGTTCATTAACATAGGAATGAGATAACCTCGTTCCCAGGCTTCTGGCAAAGAACTACAGCTGAAAGTGTCTACAGGGCATAACTTCTGTTGTATGTACTTCCCCCAGAAGCTGTCTTTTTTCAACAAATCATAACCCGGTTTTCATGCCCGCAGAGTGCAAACAGACCTAACAACATAACTTCCTTGGGCGGTAGGCTACTTCTGTACTTACACTATATAGGCCGATAATTAAAATGTAACTGGTTGGACCAGCCTGTACAACACAGAAATCAATGCATAGATTGTCTTCTTTTTTTTCCCAATGAAGTGTTGGCACACCACCATGCTTTGGCAACTCTATTGACATTTATTTCAACAATAGGAAATGAGCAAGGGTTCGCTGATTACAAAGTACGGCCAATGACTACGGATTGAACGCTGGTCTCGTGCTGTGATATAATGATTGCTGGCAACCCCACAGCTACAGGGTATCCCAGCCCATTGACTATAATGTGCAAGGCAACAATGAGTACGATTTGTGTTGCTCATGCACATGTGAAATGTAGAGCAGTTCCTCACTCACGTGCACAACAGCCAAACCCCATCTCCACTGTCAGTGTACTGTAATTAGACAGTAATTGAACATTGGGCAAACTCCCTGTCTGCTTAATATAAAAGTGGTGGGATGTGTATAGGCTGTTATTATGTTTTTTTCTAATAAAGCTGATTCGGTAAGGCAATGTCAAAGGAGGTGTGTCTGACATGTGTTTGGTGTGAATGCTATTAGGTCTATCCCCGATTACTCACATCCTCCTTTAGCCCATTTAGTCCTGGAAAGAATCTGTGTCATATTAAGATTTCTTTGGGCTATTCAAAAATAGCAGATCTATAAGATCATAGTGCGGCACTGAGTGCCGCGCTATGAGGTTGTAGATCTGCTATTTTTTGAAAAAAATCGTGAAAATGTGTGCAAATCTTTGAATACATTTTTGATTTCAAATCTTTGCTTCTGGGGGTCCCTGGAACAAAATATTTTCAGATGGGGGTCCGCGGCAAAATACGTATCATTTCAGATGGGGGTCCGCGGCAAAATACGTATCATTTTGGGAGGTCCTTGACATGAAAAGGTTTAAGAACCACTGATATAATAGCAACATAAGTAAAAAGAAAAAAATATATATATATTTAAAAAAAGAAAACTGCAATAATATTTGAGTTACAAATGTTCGCTTTAAAGAATATATATATTGAAAGATTTTCACGATTAAAAAACAAACAAACAGATCTACAAGCTCGAGTTCCGTGCTATGAGCTTGTATATCTGCTATTTTTTAATAGCCAAAGAAATCTAAAAATGACACACAGATGCGTTGCCGGTCTTAATGGGTTAAATCACACAGCCGTTGAAATGGTTTGTCCTACCCTATCCCAACCTTTAGAGATAAGTCAGTCCCATGGGAGATAAGGTTACTTACAAGACACTGCACTAAGTTAAACTAAGTGAAATGAGGGTCCCAACGCATGGGCAGGTAACACCAGAGCTGGAATCTAAGACAATCACATGTCAACTGTGTCATTTAAGGGCAGAGACTAGTCACAATGCAAAAGTATTTGGGAGACATTTAAAGATATACACTCAAAACTTTTCAAAAGACACGTATGAACCGCATTTCACCTTCACTGAGTCAACACTGCATCTATACGAGACTTTGTCAATACAATGGTGCCATTGATGGCACAAGTTGCGTTAAGACTTCCTTGTGCACTCCTTTTCTAATCTCCTTTAGATCTTAGAAAAGTAAACGCGTTCAGAGAAAACTCTTACAAGGAAACAAAAACTTCAATTATGCATGGTTGTTTTCACCTTTAATCTCAGTCCAGGTTCATTACATACCACTAACTGGAAAAGTTCTGGACATTCAAACATGTTCAAAGTAAATGACAACAGTCCAATTATCAAGCGGATACTAGCTCAAATCTACAGTCACTTTTGGCTGTGTCCTTTCAATGTTAGTCCATGACTGTAGCATCAGTCATGATTAAAAAACAGCAGCCGTCTCACTCACTTAGAAGAGTTCTGGTGGTTCTATGATAGTATGAACCAACATTTCCTAGAGTTGACTAGAGTAATTAGTATAGACTACTATGACCAGGATACTGAAATATATATAAATGACTTATGGCATAGGTTTCCTACTCACTATCATAATATTGGAGGGAACATGACATATTAATGATGATAACCTTTGACCAACATGCCACCCAAAGCATACAACACTGTTAAAGAGACACTGAAGCTGAAGGAAAGCCTTTATGCTTGTTTTCACCACTGTGATCGCAGAGTAGGCTACTGCAGGTCTGTCCTGAAAGCAACATATTTTTATGTAAATGATAACTATATGATTTGATCAACTAATGGACAAAACTGCAATGTTCTTATTGAATGCTGTGTACCAAAAAAAGTGCTGACCTTTTTTAAATACATGCAATTATGTGACCGGACATTAGATGTTCTGTTCTTTATCAATAAATACATAGTATGGGTGACTATTAATCTGTTGCCCAGAGGTGTTCACATCATTTCAAGGGGAACAGCTAACATTGTTGTATGCAACATAAGTAAATATATATAAAAAAAACGTAAGCTTTAAATTGACTGATCAACTCTGGATGTAGAATAAACTGCCCAAACTCTGTTGATTGCTGTGGTTTTCAGAATACATGCAATCTGAAAATCATTTGTGGACCCAGGTTCATTTCACAGCCTGATGCGCATTCTCTTTGAATAGGCCAGTTGGTTGCAGGAGGGGTGTGGATGGAGTGCAGATGTATAACCTACTCTACATGTTGATATTACAGACGGGAATTAGTTAATAAACTATACAGTAGGCTAGCAAAGTGAAGAGAAAATTGCCAAAGTATCTGATCCAAATAATACCAACCCTCGAGCCCGTTTGTTTCACCCCAGAACACTGTATTGGTTCATCTTCAATCCACCCTCAATCCACCCTCACACACACACACACACACACCCTCGCAAACCAAAACAGGTGCATCTTTTGTCTGAGACATTCACAACGTTAAGGGTGATGGAGGGACCCCCTCTATAAGGAGAGGAAAATAAAAACACACTGTTGAACTGTTTACTGACCATTGTTTTCACTGTCCATGCAGTATAACCATGGAATCATGTTTAATTGTTGGGTAGATTCGGTAAATCAAACATAATTCACTATCATTTGACAGAAATCACACATTATATAGAGCATAATATGCTGTGAGCAAAAATGTAAACAAAGGCGCAAGATGTATATTACAGCCTTTGGAACAGCATCGTGCAAAGAGCAATGTCTATTATAGACTGAGATTCCTATTTGAATGTTATTATCAGAAACAGATGTTTTGAGGGAGGAAATTATAGGTCCAGAAGTGGTTTTGCTGGGATGCTTCACCAGCTGTCCTTACCTTGCCTGAGGCGCAGTGTTTTTAGCTGAAGTTCCAAGTAGAATCTCTCAATCCATCGATGTGGTTCTGCTTCTTCTAGGCTACTTGTCCTCTAGTAGGATATCAATGCTTATTACTTTAAGACTTCATTGCGTTTCTCTTGTGGGAAATTGATAACGTTTAAATATAGCTCTACGCAGGTAGTGGTGCCAGTTTATGTTTACCGCGAACTATGTCCATTTCTTGTCAAAAATAAAACCCAAGAAAAATCGCGGAAATCCGTTGATGTCAGCCTTCATAAATCATCCTTGGAGTTTGTGTGGGAAGAAAGAAGAAAAAAAAGGTTAGCCTACGATCGATTTGTGCGCAATAAGTCCATTTAAAGTTCCCATGCAGTTAAATGTCCGTTCACTAGCTTTGTCCCAAGTTGGTGGAAGTAGACTAAGTTTTTATAGAAATAGTAAAAAGCGTTTCAGTGATTAATTTCCTAATTTTTCTAGTATCTAAATAGTGGTTCTGCTTTAAAAATCCTCTAAATAAGCGCACACTTCATAGAGAAAGCAAGCACGTTTCTACAGCCCTACTGGTGATACTACCTCGAGGTGGTCTCTCCTCCCATTCCTCCTCCTCCTACTACACACGCACGCGCGCGCATATACACGCACGCACGCACGCACGCACGCACACACACACACACACACACACACACACACACACACACACACACACACACACACACACACTACTGTGGATGTACAAAAATTCGAGCGCCTCAGACAAAAGCGCCTTTCCGTGGGAACGCAGGCTACATACTATAGGTTCTAAAGTACAGAGAAAAGAGAATGATATGGGGGGACCCAACAAAAGAAGGATATGGGGGGGACCCGACAAAAGAATGATATGGGTGGACCCAACAAAAGAATGATACAAAAGGCTTCGATTTGTAGCATGGTCCTCGCACCATGAAATATGTCGGGGTTCAGGGTTCTTAAGCTGGCTCCAGACCAATCCAAATCGGCCCGACTTTGGGCCGATTTGGCTTCGGGAAGCGTCGGCCAGTCGGTTAGGGGTCCGTCGGCCAGTCGGTTAGGGGTCCGTCGGGACCTTTTCGGCCGACCCAGAGCCGACCGAACATGTTCAGCTTTTTAGCCGACTGGCAGAGCAGTGGCAGTGACAACAAAGGGCTGTCGGTGTTGCCAGATTATGTGAGAGAAACAAGCGACCATGTCTATGAAAACCTACATTCACTGTTTCTCGTTGTTGCTCCCAGAGAGAGAGAGAGAGATTGATTGATTTGACCTAGTTTTGCGCAGTTTTGGTGCGCAACACAACCCTCGTTTAAGTGAATTGCTTTCACCTGCTGCTGCTGTGTGGAGCGCAGTGGTGGAAAAAGTACTCAAATGTTTTACTTAAGTAAAAGTATCAATACTGCAATGTAGAAGTACTCCGTTACAAGTAAAAGTCCCGAATTAAAAATGTACTTGAGTGAAAGTACAAAAGTATTGGTATCAAAATGTACTTAAAGTACCAAAAGTAAAAGTACTCAAATGTTTGAAAATAGCAGATCTACAAGCTCACAACGCGTCGCTTCGCGACGCGTTGTGAGCTTGTAGATCGGCTATTTTCAAATAGCCTAGGTATAAAATAGAGCTAAAGTGGTTACTGTATGTTTTATAATGTAATAATTTATATCTGCAAAGTAACTAATAACTAAAGTTTTCAAATAATTGTAGTGGAGTAAAAGTAGAATATTTTCCTCAGAGATGTATGGAGTAGAAGTAAAAGTACTGAAAATTAGAAATACTCCAGTAAAGTAAAAAATCCTCAAAAGTGTACTTAAGTACAGTACTTGAGTAAATGTACTTAGTTACTTTACACCACTGGCGGAGTGTGCGCTACAGGGCATATCTCCAAGCCAGGGTGACCTACCCAGGCACATGAAATTCATATGCAGGCATAGTAGCCAATTGAATGAAATCCGCAAAAACGGACTCATATACTGATACAGAACCATATATTGGCTATTATATTATGGCTGTCGGGTGGAAATCTTGTATGTTCCTTTTTTATTATTATTTAAAAACAATTTAAAATCGTGAAAATAGCCAATCTACAAGCTGTAATTATTAATAATTAAGAAATACTATATTTTAAAGAGTGAAAAATCAACTAAAGTCATTATTAGTGCAAGTTCATTCACATTTCATTTGAATGAAAATAACTTGTGGGTAAAATACATTCTGTGAATCTAATGTGATTAATGTGACCCCTACTTCAGTCAGTGAAGTCCAGGGCTGAATGTGACATATTGAGACCTATATAACTAAATATTGGTCATTTGCCAACACATTATTTTGTGAAATAAATGGGTTATATTTCACAGATAGTTATACTATTCTTATAATATATTAAAATACAATGATCCTTAACCTTCAAGTTAAATGCATTATTTCCGTGGACTTAAAAATCATTTTTGGACTTAAAAATCATTATTATTTTTTTGGATGGCCTTCCTGCCCTGGCAGGAAGACCGGGCAGGGCCTTTGTGCCCTCCAAAAAATTACAACACCAAAGGCCAAGTGGCCTTGCCCCTAAAATGACGAAATTCCAGGCTTGAATGCAATAGATGTACTCTGAGTCTGTTACAAGTAAAAGTCCAGAATTCAACATTTACTTGAGTAAAAGTACTAAAGTATTGGTATAAAAATGTACTTAAAGTACCAAAAGTAAAAGTATAAAAATGTTTGAAAATAGCAGATCTACAAGCTCAGAACGCGTGCATCGCAACACGTTGTGAGCTTGTAGATCTGCTATTTTCAAATAGCTTATAGGTATAAAATAGGGCTAAAGTGGTTAATGTATGTTTCATAATGATTTATATCTGCAAAGTAACTAGTAACTAAACATTTCAAATAATTGTTGTGGAGTACAAGTATAGACAATTGGAAATACTCCAGTAAAGTAAAAGTACCTCAAAATTGTACTTAAGTACAGTACTTGAGTAAATGTACTAGTTACTTACACCACTGCACGTCAGTGAAGAAAAAACGCTGGGAACATCCCTAAGTGGCTTTGCAGGGAAACAAGCCCAAAGTCGCTTATAATAAGCAGACCTGGCAACGCTGGCACGCTAAAAGTCAAATTAGCACATGAATGGCCAGTCGGCTGACAGACTTAAATGGTAACTTTTGCCAACCGAATACCAGTCTGTTGCAGTCTGGAGTAGTCTGCAATAGTCTGGACGAGTCTGTTTGGTGCGGAGTTGCCTTATTGTTTTTATGCACACACTGTAAAAAAAAAAACATTACAAAAAAACAACACCGCACAATTCCATACGTTTACTTATTTCCCCCCCCTTTTCTACTTTGTACATATTTTTATACATGTTTTATATGTGTTGATGATATTGTATTTTGGTGTTATTTTTATGCTATGTTGATGAATTGAAAACATAGGACCACAATGGAAACAAGTCCCCAGGACTTTTTTTGTGTGTAAAGTATTCAATCATCAATCAATCAATCAAATCAAAACATTATACTTAGCCTATATAAGTAGGCTACCATTAGGCTAATTACAAAAATGATCAAGCCAGCAAAAGGCAGTTACATCATTTATAAATTTACCCCCCTCGGGGGAATTGTGGAGCATTGTCAGGCTCTAATTTGTTGAACTGCCCTGCAATGCTGCTACTAAATTGATTCTTATAGTGATATTGTTTGCCCTTTGGTGGCCTATTGAATTCTAGTTCCAAATGAAATATTTTGAATAGAAATAGGCTTCAACACCACAAGGTGGCGATAAAAGACCTGGAACAATAAGCACTGATTTAGTGTTGGGAACTTTTTTCAATGTCAAAGCCAAACTAAACTAAAACAAAGGAGTATTTAGTGAAAGTGAGAATTAGAAGCTCTTTATTGCCAAGTCCAATACATGTACAAGGAATTTAAATAATTTATGACATACAACAAGCAAGCATAAGTAACAAGTGGTCATTACTATCCATAAAGAGAGAATACAAAGATTTAACTCCCAGTAATGTGATATAATACAGACATATGTCTTCAGATGGTATAGCCTTACAACACAGGCCTGATCAGCACACCCTAATTAATTTGCAGGGGTTGACATCATGACAGCCAAAGGTTGCAAGTGAAAAGGCATTTGATGTAGGGCTGTAGGTTTGTCTACACACTTGACAAAGTTTACTCCCATAGGCCAAAGTAACAATGTGGTGATCAAATGATTCGAATTAATGAGACGGAACACATCTGGAAGGTAGAACAACTATTACACCTGAACCATCATGTCTGTGTCACCCATCACACGACTGTCACTCCTCTGGATTAGCCGAATTTAAACTTTGTTGCATGACCGTGTTACTCGCCAAAACAGATTTGCTTTTAATTAGAGGTCATGATTTGGTTTTCTTTGGTGTAATTTGTGCTTATGGAAACTGCAACCAGGTATCTCTTGAGAATGAGACCTTGGGTCTCAATGAGATTACCTGTATAAATAAAAGGTAATCAACTAATAATCTAATTATGAATTTATAAGCAAAGATAGCCCCCCACCCAGACAAACAAAACAAAACAAAAACCATACAATATTTTGAAAAAACTAATTTCACATTTTAAGAATGAAATGATGAAGATTAAAACATAATTTAATTATCTGAAAGGAAAACAAAGAAGAGTTGGCTTTATACAAAAAAAATGGCATTATCTTGGGGTGATAAAAAATGCAATGAAATAAATTACAGGAACATAAAATCCTTTAACACAAATGCTATCTGGTGCCAGTTTATGTTGGTAATTGTTACAATTATAATTAGTTAATTTAACCACTTAAGCCCTATTTTATACTTTGTTGTGGCACAGTGCCACGCTACGCCACATATTTATTTCCAGCAGACTTCTGCAATGGCTACACTACACCAAGGTCTACTGTGGTTTAGCAGACACGGATGTACTGTAGCAGACAGTGCATGATTCTGATCAAGGCAGGCATGCTCTGGCTGGCCGAAACGTGATCCCCCCCCACCAAAATTATGACCAAATGGTCTCATGAGTCATGTGACAATGCCTTTGTCTGGGAAGTGGACATTGCAGAAGTATTCTTGAAAAAATAATGACGCTGATGCGACATGCTTGTAGATCTATTTTAGCCATTTTGGAACATTTGTGAATATTTGCGCCTACAATGGCATGCCCAAAATAATAATGTCAGGTTGAAAGTCGTTAAGCTTTGGGTTGACTGAAGATTGGCAGCATCTCAATCGAAGTCTGGGATGTCGTCATAGGAGTAGCCTCTGTAGCCTTTTGATGCATAGTAAGCTATCCGTAGATGGTAGAATCCAGGTAGGAAGACAAGGATTCCAATGATAAGCACAGGTATAGTCCGGTCTGTGTGCTAAAAACAAAAGAAAAGAAAGAACATATTGACATGTTGGAGCTTTGAATTCACAGACACAGCAAGACACAAGCAAATTGGTTGATAAATGTTAGGCATAGAATGTAAGGCAGGTGTTTTTCATACTGTACTACTGTATACTCACTGTGCCAACGCCAAAGTATCCAGCGAGGAGGAGAGAGCCGATGATAATTAACAGGGAGCCAATTAAGAAGAGAACAGTGGCCAATGCTATGGCTTTGTATGGGACTTTGGGTGGGTCCTTTTTGAACTGCAGAGGATGACAAAGCACATTATTTCAATTGTCTGTGCTTTAAGTGTGATCATGAATGTTTTATTATCCCTGTTCTCCCCTCCTAGTTTATTGTGTTAAGACTGTATTGGCTACAGTCTACTGTCTAATGGAACAACATGGACAAAGTGAAGTCCTGCGACTACCCCATACTGTACGACATATTTCCTCTTATATCAGTCACTCACTCGTGATCACTTATTTCACTTAATCGATTATTCGCCCTCAGTGATTGGCTACAGTATTTCTTTGGCTACTGTTTTTTTTCTTGTCTATTTTACTTGTCTAGTACTGTATTTATTATTGATTTTACATTTCTGTACAAACAAAAAGAACATGACACTCAGTTTGCGCATACATTCTCACTTCAGGCACTACAATTGAAATAAGCTCTCCTCTCAAGCTTTTTTAAGTTTGAATCCTTCTGACAGATATGAATAAATATATGTTCATATGGATTTCAATCAATCGTGTGTGTGTGTGTGTGTGTGTGTGTGTGTGTGTGTCCAACCAACAGGATAGATCATCTCAAGATCAACAAGCTAAACAATGGAGAATAATGATTTGTATGGTTACACTGAGAATAGCCTATCATTATTGTTAGTGATTTCAAACTAGGTTTCAAATACATTGCAACATGCAGTTAGGTTTCAAATACATGCAGGGCGACAGACATTAAAACTGCATTCGTACATTGACTTTTTATTTTGTTCCAGCCTTACCTGTAAATCAATGTAGCCGTCATCAGCACTCGATAATCTGGAATATCTAACATTACTGTGAGGACTGTCACTTGACACAATGTTACGAGCTGGCATTGTAATGGCGTTAACGGATCACAATGTTATGTTAGCAATCATGACTATGTTGCACCCATAGAGTTGGTTGCACCTGCTGCCTGTGTTGGATGTCTCCTGTCTCGGTTGTGTAGCCACAAGCTTGTGAACTTTAATATACCACAGAGTAATAGAAAGAATACATATAAATACCGACTCAAACGCTTAAAATAACGTTGAAAATCAATCAAATCACATGTAGACTACTCCTAATCTTCCGCCGCTACATGTGAAGTTCCGCGTTGTTGCCAAGGAGTACATTGAAGAAGGAGTGGTCACCCAGAATCAGTCGTGGAAAGTAAGTAAGTACGTACGTACATGTACTCAAGTACTGTATTTAAGTACAATTGTAAGGTACTTTTACTGGAGTATTTCCAATGTTCTACACTTTTACTTCTACTACATTACATCTCAGAGATTGATTGAAAAGAGATGATTTGAAAACTTTTGTAAAAATAATAAAAATCTACAAAGTAACTAAACGTGCATTAACCACTGTATCTATTTTGGCTATTTGAAAATAGCAGATGTACAAGCTCACAAAGATTGGTAGGCCTGTACATTTTGAACACATAGGACATTTTGCATGATGAGTACTTTTACTTTTTGGTACTTTAAGTACATTTTCATGCCAATACTTTTGTACTTTAAAATTTTGAATTCTGGAGTTTTTCTTGTTTACTTATTTTACTTTGAGTATTTCTATAGACCAATTATTTGTTTACCAACATTGAGACTGGATGCACAGGTGATTGTTTCATGCAATCAATTCTCAACCTGTTGTTTCGGGGTGCGCTGGTTTCAGCACACCACGACCTCCTCTTGTGTGTTGGCTAGTGCTGCCTGCGCGCCCTAGCGAGACCTGACAGAATGGGTTTCATTTGCAACCGGTATGACGCTTGCAACCAATGTGACGTTGTCTGTTAAGGGGTCTATATTGCAGTACTGTACTGATACTTTTACTTAAGTAAAAAATGTGGGTACTTTTTCCACCACTGCGGACTCACCCATCAATGTTTCATCTCCAGTTTGCCTCCCAGACACGGCGTGCAGTGTGACGTATATGACCTCTCCTTGGTTATCGATCGCCACTGTCCCATGCGCTTGCGCGACTTGCTCTCTTCTTGTTCTACGGCGGTTGGCATCCATTTACCGCCATCTATTGGAACTGGGTGGACATCTGCTGCAGGGCAGGTTACAGTGTTTTACTGTCAATGGTCCACGCCTTCATTTTTACGGTCTATGGTCCACAGTCCCACGGTGGTGGAAAGTACATTTACTCAAGTTCTGTACTTAAGTGCAATTTGGAGGTATTTTTTACTTTACTGGAGTAGTATTTCAATACTTTGACTTCTACTCCTCAGAGGCAAATATTGTGCTTTTACTCCAGTACAATTATTTGAAAACCTATCTGCTATTTTCAAAAGATTTGTTTGAAAACTTGTGAAATGAGACATTCTGCATAATGAGTAGGCTGTAGGCTACTTTCTACTTTTGGTACTTTAAGTACATTTTGATGCCAATACTTTTGTACTGTTTTACTCATGTCAATTTTGTCACAGACTTTTACTTGTAACAGAGTATTTCTACATTACAGTATTGTTACTTACTTGTTAATACAGTCTGGATGGCCGAGCGGTCTAAGGCGCTGCGTTCAGGTCGCAGTCTCCCCTGGAGGCGTGGGTTCGAATCCCACTTCAGACAGTAATTTTTCACTATGAATTGAGTACAAGAGGACTCCAATTGTAACAAGCTGATGGCTTTTTAAAATCCTATAATTTAGTTGACCTTGTAACTGTACTTTCATGTGCTTTTTGACTGCAAACTTCTAAATAAAGTATTCAATCAAACCTCATCTAGCTAAAACCACAAGTAAAATAAGGAGACAAAGTAACGCAACTCACAATAATCTCAATCTGCATCACTTCATATTTGACACAGGAGGGCACTATCGAGCTAATTTCTTAGTACAGGGACAAACGTTCAAGGTGGTCTAGTGCAGTGGTTCTCAACCTGTGGGTCGGTACCCCCAGAGGGGTCACCTCATGATGATATGTACTCAATTCATAGTGAAAAGTTACTGTCTGAAGTGGGATTCGAACCCACGCCTCCAGAGGAGACTGCGACCTGAACGCAGCGCCTTAGACCGCTCGGCCATCCAGACTCTATTATGATTAAATAAGAATAGTTTAATGTAGAAATACTCTGTTACAAGTAAAAGTCTGTGACAAAATTGACTTGAGTAAAACAGTACACAAGTATTGGCATCAAAATGTACTTAAAGTACCAAAAGTAGAAAGTAGCCTACAGCCTACTCATTATGCAGAATGTCTCATTTCACAAGTTTTCAAACAAATCTTTTGAAAATAGCAGATAGGTTTTCAAATAATTGTACTGGAGTAAAAGCACAATATTTGCCTCTGAGATGTAGTGGAGTAGAAGTCAAAGTATTGAAATACTACTCCAGTAAAGTAAAACATACCTCAAAATTGCACTTAAGTACAGAACTGTAATGTAGAAATACTCTGTTACGAGTAAAAGTCTGTGACAAAATTGACTTGATGACAGTGAAGTGACAATTTAAGGACTTCTAAGACCATTTTAAGACCTAAAAAAAAAAGGTCATTAATGCATCAAAAGTAATCAACAAACTATACAAAAAAAAAACTGGTGAAACATTGTCAAATAATAGCCTATAAGCAGAGAAAATTGTGAAAATAGCAGATCTACAAGCTCTCAACGTCTCGCAACGCAAGGCATTGTGAGCTTGTATAGATCTGCTGTTTTCACAATCATTATCTGTGGAATAGAGTCAAACTAAATGTGATGCCTCAACTCCTACATTCCAAGTGATTGTCAAGGTGGGAGGTCCCCAGTTCAGATATGATTATTTTGGGGGGTCGCGGCCTGAAAAGGTTGAGAACCACTGGTCTAGTGCAGTGGTTCTCAAACCTCTGCATGTCAACGGTCCGCCAAATTGATGTGCATTTGGCCGTGGTCCAAAAATATGTTTGTTCCGCAGGGACGCCCGTACAAGATTTGTGTTGTTAAAAAAAAATCTAAAATATTCTGAATTTGTCACAACCTTGAAAATAGCAGATCTACAAGCTCACAACATGTCATGATGCGAAGCCTTATGGGCTTGGGTTAAATCAGTGTAACCACTTTAAGTTATTAAGTGGTTAAACTGATTTTTATGGTATTAACTAATTTGGTAGGGTAAGGACCTCCTGGAACTGCCTCAAGGACCCCTGGGGGTCCACTTTGAGAACCACTGGTCTAGTGGGTAGGTCAGGATTTGGCTAGGGGGAATCCCGCAACAGGATTGGTCGCGGAATGTTAAACATTCTCCCCCCTTCTCTCCCATTGGTTCAAATGCTTAGAATGTTGGAGGGGGATTATTGGCTTCATAATAATAGTAATAATAATAATCATAATAATAGCCTATTATTGACCTGCTCCCGCAGGGGAAATTCGGTTTCAGCTCAACCCAGCTGATCACTGCCCACAAGGGGCGTGGAGCAGTTAGGGGTTACTGTAGGGGTCTTGCTCAAGGACACTTCGACCAGTCATATTGCTGGCCAGGCCTGGAATCATAGGGACAACCGGGTGACTGCAATTCCCCAGGCAGGCTCTCTCACCATATGTCGCTCCCATTGGGGGCGGTAAATCCTATTGGCTCCGAGTGCCAAATATTTAGATATTTTGGGGACTAATTTAGTTCCTGGTAATTAATAGATCATATGCCTACTTTATATATTTTCTTCTTCTGCTGCTACTGAGAAGGAAAAAAATGGTTGTACACATACTGTAGGCTAGTGAGTGTAGTGAATGGCTTGGGGCACCCCTATACATATTTCTTCACAGCACCCCTAAATTATATTACTTTTCACTCTACCACCTTATATTTATGGCATCTTTTACTACTTTGACATTATCATAACAGTATGATAGGCTCTGCTATACCTATTTGTATCATAATGATTATTGATCTCCACCAGGCCAAACATTCAGCAGACCGGTGAATGTGTCAACAAGACAAATAAGCACACTATGTAATGCTGCTATCCCCACTGCAGTTCTCACGGTTAATGGTCACTGCGTTTTTACTTCTGCCAACTCGAAAAAGTGCTCCTCGGAGCACAGGTCTCCGCCAGCTCAGGTACGTTTTTGTGGTCCAGCAATGTTCGGAATACGCCAATCAGAATGGAATATATAAAATCGGACAGATCCCTCTTGATCACATGACTAAAGAGATAATGTGTACCGATTTGCGTGATGTTTGGACAAAATCTGTAGGAGTAATATCAAAACATTCATTCAGCAAAAATCGGCCTTCTGGTGAAAAATGCAGGGGAGATTTTTCCTTGGCCTCTAGGGAGTATGCATGCAAAGTTTCACACCGATCGTGCAGTTATAGGTAAAAATGTGAATGGCCCAACATGAGGCTGATTTGAAAAAAATAGGGTGGCATTTCTTCCTTGGCCTAGTAGTGGGAATGTGCATGCAAAGTTTCACGGGAATCGTACATGGTTTGAGGCATTTTGTTCAGAACAGACCACTCCTGCAAACTTTGGAAGCCAATTTAGCCAATCAGGATGGAATATGAAGAATCGGACAGATCCGTCTTGATCACATGACTGTAGAGATACTGCTTACTGATTTGTAGGAGTAATATTTAAAAAATTGTTGCGCCAAAATCGGCCTCCTGGTGATGCAATAACAGGCCGATGTGAAAAATGTGGGGCAGAGATTCTGCTCTGGCATCCAGGGAGTGTATGTGCACAGTTTCATGTCGAATGGGCCAATGGTGCCGGAAATTAGCGGTTTACAGACAGATGGTCGGACAGACAGACAGACGGACGGACGGACAGACATGGCGGAGAAAACAATATATACGAAATATCTAACTTTTCACTAAACAGGTCTCTCTTGTGTTTAAATTGATTTTTATGTTGTTACGAACATATTTCACAATACCAAACATAGTCTATATCTTATATAAGACCTATCAGATTCATCATTCTGTATATCAGAATCTCTGCATCACCTATATCTTCAAATGTTATATTGAATTAGAGGAGAAGCAAAGTTAAACAATGTACAGAAATGGGATCTTAGAAATCCTTCTATAAAAAAGCGTGCTAGATCAAATCACAATAAGGAGAAAATCACATCTGTCGTTTTTGTTGTAAAATCAACATCTTTATTTTTATAGATATGGTCACAGTGTAGAAAAGAAACTCAGACCTCTCGTTTTAAGAGTATGGAGAGTGGAAGTAAGAGCTTATTTTAATCACCACTTCTCTGAATTCGTGTGCTGAATGCCAATGTATCTGAAAGAGCCCACTGGGTGATTTTCATTTCTGAAATGTTTCGTTGGTCCAGAGTCCCGATGCAGCTCCTGAGCTTTGCTATCCTGGTTATTAGTGCTCTTTCCTATTATGTAATCGACGTGGGCATTTCTTAAAGGAGTAGTTCACCCAAAAAAAGTACTTATTTTCTATCAATTACACACCCCATGAAGCCTTGAATTCATGGAGATGTTTTAATTTTTTCGCATTCCTGAGCCAATAATTTGATGACCGGGTCATCGGCCAGTAGGAGACTCAGTAGGAGACTCTTTGACTCTTTGAGTCTCCGGTCATCAAATTATTGGTTTAGGAATGTGATAAATCTCCATGAATTCCAGGCTTCATGGGGTGTGTAATTGTCAGAAAATAAGTTGTTTTTGGGTGAACTGCTCCTTTAAGATGGATAACATTTCTTGTAGAGCAAGTGCCCCTTACTTGAATTGATTTAGCTGTTTTCGGGTGGGTGTGCTCATATGTAAAAATACACTGTGTGCATCAACCTCACCGATAATTCTCTGGTGGGGGATCCAGGAAAGCAATGTTTTTTAACAGGGAAGAGGTCAGATTTCACCAGCATTTGTCTCAAGTTGACTTGGGTAAGTTTTTGAATAAATCTTTCAATAGATCAGAGCTCAAAATATGCCTGTGTTATCTTAATTTAAAAAGAAAATCTTTGTTTTATTTTAGGAGGTTTACCACACACACACACACACACACACACACACACACACACACACACACACACACACACACACACACACACACACACACACACACACACACACACACACACACACACACACACACACACACACACACACGCACACACACTTTTCATATTTTCATATTTCCATACTCTACTTCAAAAGTAAAAACAAAACAAAAACACAAATTGGGTAGTTACAATGTTCTCTTGCCCTGGGAAAACCTCTGTGCCAGTGGAGTGATGATGCTTGACAGATTCTTGGATCATGGACAGAGCTAGACCACTTTGCTTCGATATTGGATATCGGGCAACTTCCAATGCAGATCATCTGACAGCATAGAAGGTGACCTTCAATGATGTGCATGCACACTTTGCTTGGCAGAGCACATTTTTAAATTGCTCAGCATTACGAAGGCCTAATACAGTGGTGTCTTTCAAAATGTGAAATCTAGTTCAGAATTATCTGAACATTTATAATATTTCAAATCTGGTTTTGCAGAGGACCTATGAAGATACATGTTAAATGCTATGACTTACAGTAATTGTTTAGGAAAGGAAATGCATGATATTCCTTTTAATTTATCTATCTCTGCTCATCTTCTCTTCTAATATTAAAATTGGCTTAAGGGAGGACCTGAGAACACCTACGCCAGGCTCCTCTTCATCGACTTCAGCTCGGCATTCAACACCATAATTCCACAACAGTTGGTGGAAAAGCTGCGGTTGCTGAATGTGGACTATGGCACCTGCACCTGTCAACTTCCTGTCTCAGAGGCAACAGAGAGTCAGAGTCGACAGCCAAAAGTCGAGGACCATCACAGTGAGCAGAGGATCGCCCCAGGGATGTGTCCTGAGCCCTTTGCTCGTTTGTTGACCCAGAACTGCACTGCCAAATTTGGCAGTAACCACATACTGAAGTTCGCCGATGACACAATCGTGGTGGGACTCATTAGTAAGAACGATGAGTCTGCTTTCAGGAAGGAGGTGGAACTATTGACATCATGGTGCAGTTCACACAATCTCTCCCTGAACAAAACAAAACAAAATAGATGGTAATCGATTTCAGGAGAGCCAGCAACTGCCATCACACACTGCTGACCATCGGTGGCGCCCCTGTGGAAAGGGTTAATACTATCAAGTTCCTGGGGGTTCATCTGGCAGACGATCTGACCTCCACCACCAATGTAAGTACATAGGGAAATTTACAAACAAATCAGTCAGTTCCAAAGTGAGGACTGTATTTGCTCTCCCCCAGGACTTCAGAACATATATATAGTTTGCTGTGATTTTTATTTGTATATATTTTGCACTGGATTTATATTATTATTATTTATATTATTATTTTGCACTGGTCATTTGCACTAAATTGTTGTGATTTGCCTCTGTTTTTGCTGTGATTTGTTTACATGTGTTGTAGGGCATTAACGAATAGTGATTTATGGTATTCGAATTATTCGACCCAAAAGTATTCGAATAGTCGATTATTCGGTTTGATTATAAAAAATTAAAAAATTAAAGAAATTTTAAAAAGTTTTTTTTTTATTATTTTTTTTTTCAATGGCATTGATGACTCGACTCAAGGAATGCGAGTTGACGTCACACCAGAGCTCACAGCTGCGTGTCTGCTCTAGAAAAGGCACTAAAAAAAAAAAATCTAAAAAAAAACACTAAAAAAACTTTTTTTTTTTTTTTTTTGAATAGTCGAATAGTTGTTTGATAGTCGAATAGTCGGTTTGATATTCGAATATTCGACTATTCTGTGAATGCCCTAATGTGTTGTTAATAAACAGCTTTATTAACAACATCCATTTAGTTCAATTTTTACACTCTGAGTTTACAGACCTGTAAGGGTCCATTTGGTTCTTACCAATAACTGGAGTACTCACTGCACGGTTTGATTCGCATTTGTGACAGTTGGCCAAATTACATTTTTAGGCAAGAACTAGCAATGACCTCCACCTATGTACATTACAAAGGAGTGTCAATGACCGGAGTCTGCTACGCATACCTGTGGATTTGAGAGGGAGTACTTTTGTGTACTGGAAACCGCAAATATTTTGGGTGCATGGGCCATGCGAGGCCAAAAGGTCCGGTGTGGTGTGGTGTGAGTCTAAACTAGCTGTGGAAACCCAGCATGGCCCGAACTCTAGATGTGAGGGCTGCGGCCCGAACCTCTAGTAAGGTAAATATATACACGATCTCTGTAGTAGTCTGTACAGGATTTAAATCCAAAGAAGCCTTGACATTAAAACTAATTTCATATCACAGATGTGCACATTTGATCCAAATCCAATTATTACTATTCTACCTGAGGCTGACAGTGTGCGGACTGCTTCCCCTACATACCTGTGCATTTAGGCTATAAAAAGATTTCTGGTTGACATAGTCTGCCTGCAGGTCCAGATTGGGCCTGGATACATGCATGGGTACTGTACACCCTATTGTCCTTATGACATTGGGGAAGCCTGAAGGAGAGGCTAATACACTGCCACATACCTGCAAATCAGTGCAAGTCAGTGTGCTCCTTAAAACTGTACCCACAGTTTTAAGGGACAATGTTGTACTGCATTTTGCCAGAACTTCACCGATTACACAACTACAGTATGCATAAAGCAGTATTTTTGTATTAGCTTATCAACATAATATGCACATTATTTATTTTGGCATAGATCCACGCGGTCTTGGCTAACAGAACGGAGGCAGAAGAAAGACTGTCCAGGAACAAGACGTCTGTTCCCTGGGAGATCTGTGAAATATCCTCTCTAATGTTAACTTTCTTTTCATTCATATATAGTTTTAAATAATATATATTTTTGTATAAATACAGTCGTGTTAAAAGTTATTACATATTATATAGTTAAATGTACAATAGCACAAGACATTTCTTCCATCATTTTAGTTGCTCTTCTTCACAGTGTATTTGATATGTTGCCTCCTCTAACAACAAACTAGCCAATCCCCAGTGTGGCCATATACCTTTGGACTAGGGATGTACACAGTAGACTAATTATTAGTAAAGCAGCGTTTGCCATGCAATGCTTAAACAGAGATAACTCCTGACTACAGTTAAGGTGCTGTAAGTTATATTTTATGATAAAGAGAAAATACATTTTCAGGTGGGTCACCGATGTGATCCATACTATACGTTTGTTCATGTTTGAAGGGCCATAAAAAACTGCTCAGGTGTACCTTTAACGTGATTAATCAAGTCCAGAATACATACAGTAGGCTACTGTACGTACTCCTTGTCCCCAGGTATAAGAGCAACTTGGTTAGCGCTTTGTACCCTATAGCCTCATGCTCCACCAAGCCCCCCTACTGTCCTTTGATTAATGACTCCTGCTCGACTCTGGCACATTTTGCACATGGACTACTGGGATGTACGGACCACAATGGAAACAAGCCCTCAGAGGTTTTTGTGTTATCCTTTTGAAAAGTGTTTCTGGTCTATCCCTAGCTTGGTTCCAGACGAATCTGCCTTTGCAAAATTGCATTGCACTGTGTGATATTGTCTAGCCACGCGAGGCTAGTCTACCTCCAGAGCTGACCCTGGCTCTTTATATACAGGACTATAAACACACCTGAGCCTAATCAAAGCAGCTGTTCTAAATCCCTTAAAGCAACAATTAAGCACAGTTGCATCATGCACAGTTCTAATACTATCAAAATAGTTAACCAAACACTGTCAAACCATAAACCTTATTATTTCAAAACTCTCTCAACACCCGCTTCCACACTGTGGGTTTGTACTTGCTGTACTGTTTGTTTGTTTGTAAGTAATGTACTCTACACTACTGAACCATAACAGATGCCTATTAAGGATAACTGCTGTAAATGTCTAATCATTATATTAATTATATTCACTGTTAGACCGTACTTATTATCCATTTACCCAAATGATATATAACTTATGCTTATATACTGTGATGACCCCATCCATTCTGTGTTTGTCTTCTCTTTTTCTCTTCCTGTGTGGGAGGCTGCTGGCCTGCCAGAGGTGTGTTTGGGGGATGGGGCGCACCGTATGGGCGCACGTGCCTGCAGTCATTTTATGGTGCCTATTTAAGCAGGTTGAGTCAGTCTTTCTCCTACCAGGCAACAGCTAGGATATGTTTGTTTGTTTGGTTCATTTGTACACCTCCACATTAGATTTGTACACATTGCACTCATACTGACACTACTGACTTCTACTGACAATGAAAGACATTGTATATAATTATAATAATTATGTATAATTGGTTATTAGTTAAATACATTTGTTTTTGTGTGTGTAGACTCCCATTTTTGTTGTGAATCACAGCCAGTTCAGGACAACTTATTAATATTATGTTAGCCTCGATCTCCAGGCTTTTATTGTTTAGTAGTCAAGCCAAGTACAGATGGCTAGCTAGGTCTAGTTATTAGATTTTCATTCAATCTTTCTTTTTAATCTTTTTGTGTCTATGATAAAATTGCATAAGGTTTACACAGTTAATAGATCACCTTTTTGTTTTATAATTGTACAGAGAGGAGTAAGTTAGATCTTTATATGTGATAGGCCAATTAAATAGATTGTGTGCTTGATAGTTTGGGGAGTGTGTGACTGAGTGTGTGACTACTACTGTAGATTAAGACCTGATGCGCCGAATTGTTTGTCCATCACTCACTGGGGTGACTGGGATCTTTGATGATCCTCTGGGCTTTCACCCAGCTAATTATAGGAGTTGTGATCCTACATGGCTGGCAGCTCTGTCCTGGTGGTATGCTGTTCTCTTTTGACCATCCTCTGTAGGGGACCTTAAATTTGAGTGTGGAACATCTTCCGTACCAGGCAGTGATGTGGTCAGTCAGTATACTCTCAGTGTGCACTTGCTTTTTATTTATCAACACTGTAAAGCACTTATTTTTTTATATTTTCAGGTCAATAACAAAAAGCATACAAAAACAGTGTATGTTACCCCCCCCCCCCTTCCCGCTCCGAAAGAGCCACAACCCTGGTATCTTATTGTACCATTAACACAAAGGACAATACAAACAAATAAGACACAATTGCAATGAAAAATGAAAACAAGTCAAAAAAAAAATTGTAATCACAGTAGAATATATACTGTAAAGCACTTTGAGCTACATTCTATGAAAGTTTATTATGAAACATCTACAAATTGACCTTGGTGGGCTGAGATGATTGGAATCCATACATTATTATCGTTGTGTTCATGCACATAAAATGGCCGGTGAACTGTAGACGAGAAAATTGAGAAAATGCACAAGAAAAACACCTACTGACATTTCCCCTGAAATAAATAATTAAAGCTGTTGGAGTTTCCCATGGTGTTCTTCACATTGCCTTGCTAGTACCTGGGAAATTGAACTGTCAGATAGACAAAATACAGACAATGTCCTGTGGGCTGAATTCAGATAACAGCATGGCGCTTCAGTTACAGACAAAGGCCAAGTGTCAAGAGCATTCTGAGTCCTGCTTTCACTGCATTCAGCAATTACATGGCCATGGATTGTGAATAAACCCTGGACCAGTAGTGTTTTGGGAATTAAATAATTGTATGCTTTTGTAAAAAAAAAAAAAGTGCTCTCAGCATCAGAAATAAGCACTTGATGTCTTTTAAGAACAGTGCAATGTAAGTCTCAAGTGATCATTGCTAAGCTCACTGACCTTCACTGCCAAACGCATACTGTAGATGTTTTTGCTCTTGGCTGGAATATTTTATCTTTGTATTTCATTATTCTTGTCTTCATTTTAGAGTTTTATATAAATCATTGCACATTACCTGTCTTCTTATTACATTTGGTACATTTTAATTTACCATTATGAATAATTCATTGACAGAGACTTTAAGGACATTATCTCGCCAATTGGTTTCTGGGTCTGACTGGATTTCATATTTGTTATTCTTTTGGTTCTCATCATTGACAAAGTAAAGGGAAAATGAATGTACAATGAAAAATAGACAGTCAATCAATCTCCTTCAGCACCAAATCCTACATTACCTTTAACAGTAGGCCTATATGAAACGGGTCGCCCCTTTCCCTTCCAATAACTGGTTATATAGATGAATATTTATGAATACTGCATCCTCCACGTCACCTTATTGACAGAGTTTACATCCATACCCTTTGTTTTATTACTACTGCTTGTTCTCTTAGTCATCGATGATGACTCATACTGTAGGGTGCTATCTGGATCTCATTAGCTAAGGACAGGTTGCATCTTAGGTGTATAATCTGTTATAAGGCAAATGCTTCCACCTTATGTTTACTTTTGGATCTCAAATATTTTTACTACACGTACATCAGAATCAGAGTTTATTGGCCAAGTAACTTCACACACAGTGCTGTACAAGGACATTTACTTGGTGCATTGCTCAGGAAGAAATTATATATAGCAGATAAGGGAATAAATAACGGTATAAAAAAGTTAACATATTAAGTAAAAAACGTATATAAGGAATATAAGGATCAAATGGCACAGTATCTATCCAGCGGGCATTACCAGGCTCAGGATTACTGTTATGCACTGTTATCCACATGAACTCAATTTAGTACAGGTCTACCGAATTACAAAGTAATTTGCACTTACTTGCACATTGTCCTCACATCATTATTATTAACGTCCATAATGATGTCTAGTTCCACCTAACTAGATTCTTTGCCATTTTGCAATTTCTTCAAAACACTCTTTTTGTTACTACTTCAACAGATTTGGAGTCATGTGATAAACATGTGTCATATCCATTTTTGATACACCATGATGGCTATAATTCGTTTCATTTGTAGGAGGGGACACATTTTTATACATCGTCCGTTCCCCAAATTTGAATCACACACTGAGGGACAATTTTACGTGGACCCATTGGGGGTGCCACAAATGTGACAAATATCACATATATATTTTTTACCAATTCTTTCCAAATTAGGTGCCAATGTCAAACAGTGTTTTGATATTCATGTTGTTTGCCTGAAATTGTCATCAAAAATGTGTGGGATGTGCCTAGTCCTTACAAAAAACGCCATATCCAATCAACCCCAATCGCATGTTGAGGGGCCTCTACTGAGCACACCTCCAAATGCACTTTCACTTCTGCCACAAATGTGAAAAGTTTAACCGTATGTATTGAAACGCAGCCTTTTTTCCTCTCAGCATCCTTGGGTGCTAGAAGCTGCACCCCCAAAATGACTAGTCAGCCCATGGAGACTTGAATTCATGGATCTTTTTTGTTTTTGTCGCAATCTGTTTATAAGGCCTTGTGTGGTAAGCTTCCTTTGTACCTATCTTTGCTTTTAGAACCAAAGGTTACTGGACATTCAACACGTTCACAAACACACATTAGATATACCAGTCCACGTAAGAGCAGTGAACAAGGAAAGACTGCTTTCATTTATTATGCTCCACACAAATGGAACAAACTTCAGGACTTTCTGAAACTGGAGCGATTGGTCTCAATAGAGACATTTAGGGTGCTTCTTGAGGACACACTACATAGTAACTGCAACTGTTTCATGTAACACTTTTTTTCATTATGTATGTGTTTTATATGCTGTTATCAGGGCGTCCTTGAAAAAGAGAGCTTAATTGCTCTCAATGGGCTTCCCTGAATAAATAAAGGGAAAAAATAATAATAACTGAACTGAACTGAGCTGAACTGAACTGAACTGAACTGAACTGAACTGAAATGAACTGAACTGAACTGAACTGAACTGAACTGAACTGAACTGAACTGAACTGAACTGAACTGAACTGAACTGAACTGAACTGAACTGAACTGAATAAAAAGGTTCATAAAGGTCAGTGTGCATGGATGAAATGATAATAAAAATCATGTTAGTGAAAGATGAATATAAGCTCTAAGTAATCATGTTGTTTTTGCTACCTTGTAAAAGCAGTCTGTGTAGAGGCATAACAGCTCCTGTCCATCTCCATATGTTTATTCTTCGAAATGGCGCTTGTTTCAGTGCAACTCCCCTATTTAAATGAAGGATTGATGTAAATATAATCTCAAAATGGAAATAAAAAGGAAATAGAATCTATCATATTATGTAGAGTGTGTTGTCATATTGGATAATCTACAACAGGAGAATAATGCCTCAACAGAGGAGAAAATGTACAAAATGAGAACAGTTCCGGGTGTTGAGTGCGTATAATGTGGTAAGCAGTCAGCAGTAGCAAGTTGTCACTTGATGACCCTGGGGCATGACTGAACAGTAAGAGAGAAACAGTCGGTACCATAATTAGAGAGCTGTGTTCTGAGTGGGGTTCTAGCAGCAGGGATAATTAGGTCCGTCTTCATTACAGCAATTCAGTGCTGTATATGACTGGGACCCGACAACGGGCCCCAGCCATTATACCATTTGAACATTATGCAATCTCCCTCTGGCTGAGCTTTCACTTTTAACCAGAAAGAATAAAATGAGACATGTAGGCTACTTTAGCTGGTGCACAAGTGCTACGTTGTACAGGGCTCTTGTAAATGTGAAATAATCTACACAGGAAATATGTATATGGGGGGAAATTCCTCGCGTTGGTATATGTTTCTGTCTGTGGGGTGGTGTGCACTTGTGAAGATACAATCAACAATATTCTGTGGCTGGTGGAAGATACAGTTCTTGACAGGGCAGCTTGATAGTATTCGAGTAAAATGGTAGGACTGGATTCACCAACCCGTACTGTTGCCATACAGCAAAGAGGTGCTAAGTTAGAAACAAACTGGACCTTTCTCTGTGGCATTTGCATGTTCTCTTCATGTTCATGTCATGTGGGTCTCCAACTGACACTGCCCATGAAGTCACTGGCCACAGTGATGAGTGTTTAATTAACTCTGAGAGGGTACAAATGTAACCAAATGGACTTGTAAGGTTGCATTTGGTTACATTTGTACCCTTTCAGTGTTAAATGAACACTCCGGATTTCACAGTGTAGTAGTTAGTTAGGACAGGTCAAATGCAAAAAGTAAAAATTATCTCAAGGGCTATGACTTATAACTTCTAATACAGATCCTTACAAGGACAACAGGATGCCAAGTACAATCCATATAGTCAATCAATAATACAAAGTACAAAGGACAGTAGGCTACACTACTAGTAGTATAGTGAACCTGGGTTAGCAGCCTATGGGTGCGTTGGAAGCAATGACAAGCGTCAATCACTGACTGATGGCACTCACCTGATTGTGACCAAGAGACTGAGAGCTGATCATTCGCGGCTGGACATGATTGTTTGGGAGAAGGCAGGGACACTACTAAACTGTGAGTTGAGTAGGGCTAGGGCTTAAGTGACATTCGTGTCTGGAGAGTGGAGCTCAGTCAACGTTAAAGAGCGAAGCCCAGCTGAGCTATCAGTCTTGCACTCACTGCTGGGGCTGCCGGCGGTGAAGATAGACAGGGGCTAGGGGTCTGAAACAAATTAAGGCTATCAATTTTATGTGACATTTGAAGTTCTGCCTCTATTATTAACGTTCCCAGTAGAAATATTCTGTGGGCGGGCTCTTCACATTTCTCATACCTGAGACGAGGTTTATTACAGCATACATCAGTCATATGTGTCCAGTGTTGGGCAATATTACTTAGGAAAGTAATATTATTATGTTACTTATTAATGTATGTATTATGCTACACAAAGTCTACAATGGCTCTTAGACAAACTTAAAATAATGACAATAGCCTTAGCAAGGGCTGTATTGGTGATTTTACTTCTGGCAGAATGCTATTTTAATGACGTCACGCGTGCGGATCTCTGACGTCACGCTCATGTCATGACGACCAAACTCTAGATGCCCGAACCTCTAGTCACTAGAGGTTCTAGAGTCTAGTGCTTAAAAGAACAGATCTACAAGCTAACATCCTGTACCATACAGTAATATATTACTAGCGCGTTACTGCCCAACACATAATGTGTCATACAGCATAGAGCATAGATGCGGAAACAGCCTACGCATAGGCTACTACGTATTCCAGTTCTTCTTGGTCTTGACCTCTGCCACTGAAAGAATGAAATGAAGCTAGTGATTTGCTATGGTGAGTGGGCAGAGAACTGGGGTGCTGGACACTTAAGTGATTAATCCTTGGTTCACAGTGCTGAAAATAACTCTTTCACTTTATCTAATACAGGTCAATCAGTTCAAGTCTTTTTCATTGTTGTAAACAAATGTTGGTCAGAGTCTGTACGCACGCATACGAAACAAACCTAAAAAATGATGCAGAAAGGCACTCGAGTGGCGTAACTAAAGTAGTGGCCTTGAAACCGGGCAGGGAGGGAGGGTGATATAAACCTACAGAATGATGCAGGCAAAACGTAACCACATGTCTGTATTTGCTCACATGATGCAAAATATTTCATAACAGTTTTTTCTGGAGTTGTAGCAGGAGAAGGAGAAGGAGAAGGAGAAGGAGAAGGAGAAGGAGAAGGAGAAGGAGAAGGAGAAGGAGGAGGAGAAATCCACTGTTGACTGTTCTATAAACCTATTTATGGCTGTGATTTGGAATGGATCTCATCAAGTCAAAACCACATGAAAAGAACTCTCCTGGTATGCAATTAAACTGAATGTCACTCTAAATGTCAACATTAGTTTGGATGCTCAGTTATAAGAAAGATGCCTCTGTAACAGGAAATGTGGGAAATGTTTCTTGTGCAGGAGTATTGATTTCACCAGCTTTCAAACCCAGTCAGCAGTCTGCCTCGCTGCGTGGATCTAGCTCACCCAGATAATTGCTTTTCCAACAGGTCTCCTAAAAAAAGGTTAGCATTTGGCAAGATGCAAAACACACAGAAAGCATGAGGCACCAGGGACACACGGATGGTGTGATGGTGTTAGTCACACTGTTTCAATATACAGTTTCTAAACTGCAGAGTTCCCTGTAAAACTTGGCAACTCTCTGAAAGATAATAGTAACAGATGACAATCTCCATAATGTCTGTGTTCTGATTATAAGAATGTAAAAACGGAAGTCAGGGTCAAAAATGTGCTAAGTAACAATGAAGAAACACAGGATAGACTTCCTTGCATTGAAAAACAACCTGCCTGAGGAAGAGCTGCATATGTAGTAGTGTTTTTTTCTTCCTCTTCTTGTACCTCATATTTGTGATATTTCCAATTAAGTTATTTCAGGAAATTATATGTTTCCAATGCAAGGAAGCCCTCCCTTTGCTTGTTCATTATGAACAACAGTTTTGAATGATGGAAATTGTTCATTTTGATTTTAAATTGGTTCACGTCAAGAAAGAGACCCATTTATTCTGTGCACAAAATGGTAGGGTATAGTGTACAAAGAACCACATGAAGATCCAGGTTATGGTTCAAATCCATGCAGTATGGCCAAATGTCCTAGAGCCCACCTGTGTCACTGAAATCTTTGAACCAAATGACTGATGCGATTAATTCTCGATCCCTATAATAAAACTGTGTGTGTGTGTGCGTGCGTGCGTGCGTGCGTGCGTGCGTGTGTGCGTGTGTGTGTGTGTGTGTGTGTGTGTGTGCGCGCGCTTGTCCCAGCAACCCCGGTAAAGAGAAGATTTGTCGACATTTTTCAAAAATAGCAGATCTACAAGCTCACAATGTACGTGATGCAATGCCTTGCGAATTTGATTAGCTGGAAAATCAAATAGGGAAGAATTGTTTAAACCCTGAGAATCCCCCTGGAACCCCCCAATGACTAGGCTACTTTGAGAAATGAAGCATAGCCTTATTTCCCAAGCCCCCAGAACCCAGTGGTTGCATTGAAGCGAAATGGACATGCTGGCCATTCGTAGGTACTGCAGCTTAAACGGACGGGGCCACTGCACAATGTACGAGCGAAAACTGTTTCGACCAATGGGCTCGACTCACGAGCTTGCGCACAAGCTTGCGCACGGGGCCGCGCACCTCTGTGACGTAAAACGCGTCACTTCTGTGACGCAGAACGTATCACAGTGGCCCCAAATAGGCTACGCCCATCACACTTTCCAACCCGGAAGAAGGGGTGAATTCGCTTCATGCGCTGGGTGAGCAACTCAATGCAAGTGGATGGGAGGGGATTTCGGGTGCCCTCTCTGATTGATTGATTGATTGATGTAGTTTATTTAGAAAGACATGAGAATAGTACATGACAGTACATAACAGTACATGGAAGTACAAATTCACAATACAAGGTCTACTAAACTGGAAACCCTCATTAAGCATTACGCTTGTTTAAGATGAGGACCCCATGCACACAAATCATGATGAAATATAAGAGGCAGGCAGATATACACACTACTATACAGAATGTCATACAATCAGCTTTCAGGTTACTGGTATGACGAGAGAGAAAAAAATAATATATATATATACAAAAGAGGAAAGTGAAAGAGGGGGGGGGGGGGGTAGGGAGGGGTAGGTTAAGACTTAGACAGGGGCCATTTTCGAATTGCAGCCTCCTGAAGGTGTATCTTTAGGGCAGTTTTGAAAGTGAGTAGGGTTTTACACTCCTTTACTCCTTTTGGTAGGGCATTCCACATTTTTGATGAATAGCATGAGAATGAGTTCATACCCTTAGTTGAGCCAAATCTGGGTTGAACATGATCAGTGGAGCTGCCTCTGGTGTTATGATCATGGACTTCATTAACATTTTTTAAGTATTTTGACAAATACAGGGGGATCCCAATGTTGTGGTGTATCTTGAAGACCAGGCCCATAGCAAGTTGCTGTACTCTGTCCTCAACCCTAAGCCATCCAATCCTAGCAAAATGAGCAGGGGTTAGATGGGTTCTGTGATTGAGGCCAAGAAGTAGCCTTACAAGTTTGTTTTGGGATGTTTGGAGCCTTGTTTTTAAGGCCTTGGAGGTGTTGTGATACCATGAAGTGCATGCATAATCATAATGACCTTGAATGAGGGCCCCTGCAAGAATCTTCAGAGTATTCTTACTGACTAGGCGATCAATCCTCCACAAATAGCGTGTTGTTCGGTTGACATTTTTGATCACTTTTTCGGCGTTTTTGTTACCGGAGAGGTTTGCCTCCAAGATGGAGCCCAGGTAGGTAATTTCATCCTTTCTTTTGATGACATTATCACCCACTTTGATCGTGAAACTCTCTGCCTTGCTAAGGTTAGGACTGGACCCAAAGAGGATGGATTCAGTTTTACCCAGGTGTAATGAAAGTTTGTTGTCAGAGAGCCAGATGCAGATCTTGTTGAGTTCGGAGCTGAGAGTTTTCTCAACCTGCAGCCTGTCCCTGTCCGAGACTAGCAGGGCCGAGTCATCTGCGAACAGGAACAGCTTGCAGTCGCAGGCCGATGACATGTCATTCACATATATCAGGAACAGTAAAGGTCCTAGTATACTTCCTTGAGGGACACCACAAGTCACAGGGAGGGGGGGGGACTGGGTGCCGTTTACTTCCACCACTTGCTCCCTCCCTTCCAGGTAGGATCTCATCCAGTTCACTGACGTATCATCAAAACCTATTGCTTTGAGCTTATTGATCATAATTGGGTGATTGACGGTGTCAAAGGCCTTTTGGAGGTCCAGCATGACCATGCCGCAATATTTGCCCTTGTCGACATCTTGTTTGATAGAGTCGTTCAAATAGAGAAGGCATGTGTCAGTGGAGTGGTTTGTTCTGAAACCAGATTGGAATTTGTAAATTAGATTTTTTTCGGCAAGATACTTATCGACCTGTTCATAGACTATTTTTTCCATGACTTTCGAGATGGAGCTAAGAATAGAAATAGGGCGGTAGTTGCCAGGGTCTAATTTGTTTCCTTTTTTGTACAGAGGGGTCACCCTTGCTTTTTTGAAATCGTTAGGGACCCGTCCCTGTATGATGGAGAGGTTTATTATGTGGGTAATGATTGGAGCAATGGAGGCGGCCGAGTCTTTTAGAAATTTGGCGGGGATATTGTCGAGGCCTGTGGCTTTGTGTTGATGAAGAGCACTCAATTTTTTAAACACCTCTTCTGTTTTCACAGGGGAGAGTTTAAAATCATCTTTCCGTACACCCTGTTTTTTGTAAAATGAGTCTACTCTATTATTTTTAACTCTATGCTTAGTTCATGCAGGACACGGAAGTCGTGCACGCCAAAGCTGTAACCAGCGGTCAGTCAGCTGATGTATGCATAGAGTTAAAAATAATAGAGAGGGCACCCGAAATCCCCTCCCATCCACTTGCATTGAGTTGCTCACCCAGCGCATGAAGCGAATTCACCCCTTCTTCCGGGTTGGAAAGTGTGATGGGCGTAGCCTATTTGGGGCCACTGTGATACGTTCTGCGTCACAGAAGTGACGCGTTTTACGTCACAGAGGTGCGCGGCCCCGTGCGCAAGCTTGTGCGCAAGCTCGTGAGTCGAGCCCATTGGTCGAAACCGTTTTCGCTCGTACATTGTGCAGTGGCCCCGTTCGTTTAAGCTGCAGTACCTACGAATGGCCAGCATGTCCATTTCGCTTCAATGCAACCACTGGGTTCTGGGGGCTTGGATGTATGTGAACATCAGCTTTCTATTCCCCATTCATTACGTCACACACTCATTATCCAATCACAGCTCACGCATGAGCAAAGAGGATCCTTTAAATACGGCTTCTATTCTATAGGTCTTTCTTGGTTGCTGAACTAATGCATTTTGCTAGCTCCTCCTCCACCCCAGCCTCCACCTTTTGATTAGAGTCTGGCTTAGGCTCAAATACTTGTGGTTATCATGTATATCTGCTTGTTTAGAGTCTTGCATATAGGCTCAAATACTTGTGTATCATGTATATCTGCTAATTCTAACTAATATGTCAATGTGCTGCTATTGTTGTCATTGTATCCCTATGGGGATTTGTATAAGCTTTCTCTGAATATATGCTTAGCAGGCTGCTTCGACAAAATTCAGTGAATATTCTCCCGAGAGCGGAGCGTTAACGCCAAGCTTAATTGTTTCCATTTGTGTCAATAAATGGTGAACTGAATCTACTAAGACGAGAGTGTTTCTGATTGAACCAGTGCCGACCCCACTTTGAGAACCACTCCCACTGCCCCAATTTACATAATATTTCAGTTTAGGCTATTTCCTGAAACTGTAAAGAGAGCTTGGCACATCCATTTGCTTTTTGGTTTTAGTCAATAACTTTAGTTGAATAAAATGTCCTATAGTTAACCACTTAAAGTACCCCAGCATCCATATGTGGGGAAAGCTTTTGCAGAAAATAGCAGATCGTCAAGCTCACAACGCCTTGCAGTGTGAGCTTGTCGATCTGCTATTTTCTGTTAAAGCTTTCTCCACAATAACAGAAAACAGAAAATACACTAGTATAGCCCTGAGGGACTCCGCTCATTGCGCTCAACCATATGCGAACGATGTTCCAGGCAGAGACAATAGTTTTGCTTTGATGACGCACCGGTTGTGATGCTGAAGAGGGGATGAGATGAGATGAAATGTGCGCGGGGGCAGGAAGAGGAGGAAGGGGGGGGGGTGATGGGGTGAGAGAGAGAGAGACAGGACGATGATGGGGTGAGAGAGAGACAGGACGAAAGGGCAGACTGTCACTGAAGTGAGTCATTTGTCACGTTTCAAGAGAGTTGAAGCACCTGAAGACCTGTGTTTATATTGAGGGCACTTTGCTTGATCTCGATACTAGTCTGATACGGAGCAGATCTATTGTCGCAAGATCAGGTCTACCTAACCGTTACCGTTACTCTACTGGTTGCATTCATTTGAGACGGACAGTCGGACACATCAACTCAAAGTTTAGGTGAGTCCTATTAAAATCGCTTTCATGCTTCTTAATGGCCGGCCGTTTTCCTCCCATCACTTTTAAATCGATAAGTTAAAAGTTGTTTCGTGTTTGCATGTTGTCTAAACTGACACTCCATAAACATTCAAATATTAATAGGGATATTCCGCGGCGGAATATACCTATTCATAGATGAATGTTTATGGAGTGTCCATTATAACGCATGCATATACAAGTCCAGTCGACAGCGTTTCAATTGTTTATGCCTCGTAAAACAAAACTGAAAGAAATATCTCTAAGTAGGCTATGATAATAACTGATTTAGGAGTAGGCTATAGAGAAAAACGATGCCAACAATTATAGCCATATTGGCAAAGTAGTCTAATCTCTTAATCTGCCCGTGTTAATATCTGACGGAAAATGTAACTGAGTCCCATATAGTTCTTTAAATAGTCGTAATGTTGCTGTGCCGTTTTCCTTGTATGATTGATGATGAGTGAATTCTCTGTCACTCTCTTACATTTAGAGAGTTTTGAAGTGAAGGTGATTATGTGCATTTCTTTTTTTAATGCAGCCAAAACGAGTGAAATGAAATGCTCTGTGAGAATGTCAGCTAATTGGTGTGTAAGTGGAGCCTTAAGTGTTCTAAGTCTGAATACCACAGCTTGCCTTGTAATGTAGACAGATGGAATCTCATCCCTGAGATTCTCGGACAGAATGGGCGTTTTCTTGTTGCAAATAGTTGCAGAGATATGGGCTAGGGGCTGTCTGCAGCATTATTAACCAATAGTCACTGCATTTACTCATGCATTCTGGCCTTTGAACATCTGCATCTTCAGAGGTGGGAATTGCAACCACCTCTTTTTGATCTAGACTGCTAGATTGTAAATTGGGCATAGCCAGGCCTACTGCAGTGATCAATTAGGCTAAATTGATTAGTAGGCATATACCATTATTGTTTGATGTGCACACAACTTTTCTCCCCAGATAGACAGAATTGATCTTACCTTTATTATTCATATTCAATTATTCACTTTTCTATGCTTAATCAGCAGCTGTAAGCAATAATGGTTTACACTATCTGGCATTGGGTGATTGCCAGCCTTGGAAAATGCCTAAGTGATCATGTTCCCAAAAAGGCTGCCCACCTACATTGTTTTTAAATGTAGCCTACAGTTAGAGTGGTTGCTGTATTGTGCGCACCTCAATGTTAAATTGGCTATTTCTTTCCAAAATGGAAAGAAATTGGATATACATGATTTGCATACATGCATGGTAGTCTACATCATTATCAGACCTAAATCTACCCTTCAACCTCTTGTTTATGCCCATAATGATCATTTTACATTGAGTCTATCGGTTTATTGATCATTTCTTTTTTACCTTTAAAAGTTTCCCCCTCTTTGAGCATGATCAAAATAAAATGCATCAATCAATCAGTTTTAGCATGTTCAAAATAGAATGAATGAATGAATGAATGAATGAATCAATCAATCAATCAATCAATCAATCAATCAATCAACTATTTTACTTTACAGGTCCTAAACTAGGTCTACTTGTCAGTATCCAAAATCCAAATTTCCCACCCCATAATGTGATGAGCTCTGGAAAGGGTTCCTTTGGTAATCATACAGAATAAGTAACACGAATAACACAGAGGAACAAACAAAAAATAAAACGAACAAGAATAGGGCCTGTCTTCCACCCACTGCTTGAGTGGGTGGAAGTCAGACACAGAGTGAGTCACTTTAAGTTTAAAAGTTCTATGTTTGATATTATCACAGCTGAACAAAAGTTGTGTTCCTTACAGCAAGCAGGCTGCGCAGGTGTTTGTGATGGCTTGGTGACAGGAGCTTGTGCTGGGTGCGTGCTGAGTGCGTGCTGAGTGCGTGCTGCCAGGAGCCCATCAGCCAGCGTGAACAGCTGTTCTGTGTGGGGCATATAGATTTGTAGGGCACCCGGTGAAAAGGTCCACCAATTAATATTGTAAGGAGAAATAATAATACTAATAATAATTAGGCCCCGACTGCTTTGAGGTATTTCTTCTCACAGTACATGTGCACATACATGTCATTTGTCCTGTGATGTGCTTAACACATCCCAACTATCAGGAGCAGTGAGCAAGTGCCATTAACATACTGTAGCTCCCGGGAGCAGTTACGGGTTGAGTCTTGAGTGTCTTGCTCAGGGACACTTCGACACATAGACCAGGGTCGAAGGCGAACCACGGACCTTATGTTTCCCAGGTGGCATCTCTACCCATTGAGCTATGGCGTAAAGAGGAGTTAGATAAGATAATCCTTTCTTAATCCCACAGTGGGGTTACTGCAGCAAAGGGGATAGGTCAATAGCAAGGAGCGTCAGAATAAACCCATGCTGTCAGGCAGAAACCTTGTATCTCTCATCTTTTTATGTTTTTTTCATATGTTAATGCCCATATATTGAGGATTCTGCACTCTGCCCTATAGCATTTATGACAGTGTCGCGCAAAAATAGCAGATCTACAGGTTTTTGAGATTGTTACTTTCACTATTTACAAAGGGTTTTTGAAAAAATCTGAAATTCTTAGACATTCTTTGCTTATAATGAAAGGCCAGACAGTGATAAAATAGTGAAGGCATGAGAGGGTGTGCAGGGCTACGTCATGTCCTTGCCCTGGTATCAATATTATACAAACATACACAAACCCATGCACCGAGAAACATGCACATACACACCCGCACATGCACACCACCAGAGAACCATTTTACTTATCAGTTACAAAGCTCTCACTCATCACTGAACATTGTTCCACAGGGCCTTTTGGCTCTATGCAGACTCTGGCATACAGTAGGCCTACATGCATTCATCATTTAAACACATCACCCCGTCATGTAATTATGTAACTGACTCTAAGGCCTTTAAGAAACTGAGGTCAGTACTAAGATAATGATAACTGGATCTAAAGCTCAGAGCACAAATAGTTACTTAATGATCATAACTTTATATAAATATTGTGAAAAGTGCCCCCTCTCTTGTTAGCTATCTGCCATTTCTAACATTCTCCTCTTTCTTTCTGTTTTTGTATTAGGCACATTTTATGTTGTCAGACAGACAGACAGACAGACAGACAGACAGACAGACAGACAGACAGACAGACAGACACAAGACAGACAGACAGACAGACAGACAGACAGACAGACAGACAGACAGACAGACAGACAGACAGACAGACAGACAGACAGACAGACAGACAGACAGACAGACAGACAGACAGACAGACAGACAGACAGACAGACAGACAGAAAGACAAAGCAGCTTATGAAAATCTTTAAACAGTTGGTGTGGTCTCACTTTTATTGCTGTCATGTGATCATCCATTGTACTTAAGGAACATCCTCATGGCAAATGTCAGTAATCTGCATTGACAAAATTACTTTCACATCTGTCAAACAGTGGGACTTAGTGGACTAAGACAGTGGTTTTCATGTCAAGGAAATATGTACATTTGGCTGTGGACCCCCATCTGAAAAGGTTTTGTGCGAGGGGCCCCTATAAGAGAACATTCATCGAAATGATTACAAATTTGTCAAAATGTTCAAGATTTGTAAAAAGAAAAAGGGGGGGGGGATTTATAAAATAGCAGTTCTGCAAGCTGACAACATGTCGTGAAGTCATGCGTTGTGAGCTTGTGAATCGGCTATTTTGGAATAGCCGAAGTATAAAATAGGTTTAAAAAAACGTTTTGGCGACAGTTGGCCTTCACCGGGTGACATCATTTGTTACTCTGCCCCCTTATAGGCTAGTTGTGGGTCACAACACGTGACCAAGGACTTATAGGTCAGAAGTAGGTTACTTTTAACACCCAATACCCACAATAGTAATTATCCATTCACAGATGACTGTGTTAAAAGTAACCTACTTCTGCCCTATAACCCTGGTCACGTGTTGTGACACAACACGCAACTGGGTGGTGGGTCACAAATGGTGTCACCTGATGAAGGTCAACTGTGGCCAAAACGTTGCACCATGTAATTATTTCTGTGTTTTATAGTAAACTAAACACACAGACTTTTATTATTTTGTCCAATGTAAAAAAACCTTAATAAAATGCCATGCTACACTATGTCGTCCAATGTAAAAACCTTTAAAAAATGCCATGCTACACTATGTCGTCCAATGTAAAAAAAAAAAGAAGGAAAAAAAAGAGATTCTACACTGTGTTGTCGAATGTAAAAAACGTAAAAAAACAAAATGCCTTCAAGGACCGATTGGGGTCCCCAGACCCCACTTTGAGAATCAGTGGACAACGATATTGTTTGTATGTCAAGCACAGACACAGAAAATCTTCTGACAGGAATGCTATGCATCAAAGTGAGAGTGGACTGTGGTTGGAATAAGCAATGTTAAAGGCCCAGTGCATGTTATGCTTGTTCACATCAAACAAATCCAGTTCAGCAATGGAGACTGTTTTATTTTCCTTTTTTTTTATAAACAGATTGTGACTATTGAAAGAGGCCTTCAATTAATCCTCTCTCTATTTACTTGTACTGTGCAAACTTACAGTACATTCTGGGTATAATATTAAAATTCAAAGGAAAGACGAGGCTTGGGCAAGTGTTGCTGCTTTGCATTTGGATAGGGAACAATTACAATTGTTGAATCTCATACTTCAGATAGAGAAGCTGAGAGGAATAAAGTCAGAATAGCACCCGATAAGACTAAAGCCTCATTTTGTTGTATAGTCCGCCACACAATGGTATCGCTGGTCAGAGTATAAATTAGGCTTAACACCTGAATAAACAGATGTTAGAATCTCTCAGCGTGTGTTGTTTTGAACTCTCACACTGTGCGCAGAGGCCCCAGTGTAATTGTCATTCATAGAAATACCTGCAAAGTGATTTATTCTTTAACTTTAGCAGAAACTTAAAGGTGGGAAGTAATACCTATATTTAAATTAAATCATGTTTCAGGATTGTGCACTGCTCTTTTCTTTTCTTGTTGCTTGACTCAATGCCTTGCACAATTTTATAATTACGGTGTTTCCCAAATCAATGACACAGTTCACTGACAGTCCTGGGCTGGCCATGATCGATACGTTTTTTTCTGTATTCCTGGACCTCACATTGTGCTCAATCGATTGGCACAGATGACACATTGATCAGACTGAGGCCGATCTGCTCCTGAGACACCATGCATGTCTACCTGCAGCCTGGTGCCTGATTTATGCTCGAGGGTGTGGGTTTGTGGATCAGCGATGTTTGGTGTGTGCGACACCAACGCACAACTAAGTATAATAAATCAATGCTGACAAGGTGGAGCCAGGTGACGGATTATAGAGTTAGAACACAAGAAACACAACAATATAGGGAAACAATAACTAGATCAGGGGGTCTTCAACATCTTTCAGACCAAGGACCCCTTAACTGAGAGAGACCCTCAATTCTTAGTAAAATTGACCTTTGGCTCTGTACTTGGTCTGCTTTTTCCCCCTCTACCTGTCGCCGAAAATCCTATCACACAAAGATTTGGCGGCCCCCCTGTAGTAACTCTGAGGACCGCCTAGGGGTCCCGGACCCCGTGTTGAAGACCCTTGCTAGATGGAAAACTGAAGACAATTGTTTGCACTTTTCTGTGATTATTTTGAGTTTTGTCATAAATGTCTCAAGGCAAATTCTTTTCTCTTTTCAAAGGCACCTTCTTCCTGTCACCATCACCGTCGGCGTGCATAGCACGTTCAAGATGAACTCATCTCTACATTCAACAGACGGCGCCTGAGGCTTTCTCTACTGTCGTTTGCCCAGGAAAAGCAATTTCTCTCTTTTTTCTTTTTAATCTTGAATGGACGGGATAATAATGTCCCTTTTTCTAAACTAATTGGATCAAAATCCGTGTTCACATGCGATTACACTTGCAATTCCACCTTCAACATTCAATTTAATGCATTGTTTTAAAGGAGGATATGGGAAAGGACTTCCAGTTTGGCCCCTGACTTTACACTAGTGATAGTGTTTTTTTTTAATACTGGTTACATACAGTTCTTTCCCTATTAAAAATACTCCAGATCCAAGAGAGTTTTTCCTCCAGCTGCATAATAACCTGTGGTTTTGGCCTCAGTGACATTTTGAAGATTGATTAGGCTATCTGATGCTAGGCTCGCTCTGCACGCATTATGTTTTTGTCATGCATCCTGTTGTTTTCTTTTTATTCATACATTCCCGATGCAGCAGCTCATTAGACAGAGGCATCATCAGTCAAACCATGTTTTGACAGGACAGACTTAATGTGATCATTATTTTAATGGATTTTGGAGTGCACCGATGTCCTTGTTGAACTTTAAAAAGGTGCGGGTCTCACATAACGCCTGTTTTCGGAACAAATGCTTCCTGTGTTTGAAAACATGACCCCTGACCTCCCGTCTCAGAACTGCTCCAACTGTAGCCAGGAGCTGGTCCCAGAACTCAACGTGGTTAAGGCTGTATCGCTGGCCATAGTGCTGGGCGTCTTCATCTTGTTTGGAGTTGTGGGGAACATCCTGGTCATCCTCTCGGTGGTATGCCACAGACACCTCCAGACGGTCACGCACTTCTTCATCGTCAACCTGGCGGTGGCAGACCTGCTCCTGAGCTCCATTGTGCTGCCCTTCTCTGCTACGTTTGAGATCCTGGATCGGTGGGTGTTTGGACGTCACTTTTGCGACGTGTGGGCAGCCATGGACGTGCTGTGCTGCACGGCCTCCATCATGAGCCTGTGTGCCATCTCCATAGATCGCTACATCGGCGTCAGCTACCCGCTGCGCTATCCCACCATAGTGACGGAGGGCAGGGCGCTGCTGGCAGTGGTGGTGCTGTGGGTGCTATCGGTCGTCATATCCATCGGCCCCTTGTTTGGCTGGAAGCAGCCGGCGCCCGAGGATGAGTCCGTCTGCATGATCACAGAGGAGCCGGGCTACGCCATCTTCTCTGCCGTCGGCTCCTTCTACCTGCCTCTGACCATCATCCTGGTCATGTACTGTCGGGTCTATGTGGTGGCTCACAGGGAGAGCCGGGGTCTCAAGGAGGGTCAAAAGATAGAGAAGTCTGACTCAGAGTGTGTGACGTTAAGGATCCACCGGGGTAACACTGCCATGTCTGAGGACGAGGCCCTGCGCAGCCGCACGCACTTTGCCCTGCGCCTGCTCAAGTTCTCACGGGAAATGAAAGCTGCGAAGACCTTAGGTATCGTGGTCGGATGCTTTGTGCTGTGCTGGCTACCCTTCTTCCTGGTGCTGCCCATTGGTGAGTATTTACATCAACATCTTCTTGTACTGTTAAATCCTCATTGCTAATCTATCTATTGGTTCCAGGAATCTCTGTCTGTTTGACTGTGTATCTGTCTGTCTGTCTGTCTGTCTGTCTGTCTGTGTGTGTTTCAGTCTCAGTTTTATGTCCAAATATGGAGATGACAGATGTCACAGTATTCAAGTCAAGTCAAATTTTGTTATAGCCCAATATCACAGTACTGATGTCATAGACTAGCCTGCAAGTACTCTGCCAACAGGTACTGTTCTAGTTTAATGACTCTTTTGAGTTAAATTAACACTTTCTTTTTCTTTTTTATGAAGTCCTTGTAAATGTATTTATAGCCAGTATTTATTCTGGGCAAACTGCGCTGGCAGGATTGTTTCGTGCATAGAGAAATTTGTGACACAATTTACTAAAGCATAATAAACATTTTTGTTTATTAAAGGTCAGAAACAAAATGCTAAAATGTGAATCCAGTGAATCACTCTAGATTCCAGGCTTAGAAAATTAATAGATTTATGTCATACAAGGTAACACAGACTCATTGCCATTACTGTCACGACACAGACGGATCATGATACTGTTGTGCGTAGTCATTCCCCAAAGACACATTCCGTGCCAGGAAACAGTGCCCAACAGCAATAGGAGGTAGGTGTAGTGTAATTTCAACACAGATGTCTACAGGTGGAACTACTGACTAATCAAATGTATTTTTGGAATTCTGATATCATAATTTTACATAAGGATTAGGATGTGCTAGATATCTGCTTTAACAACATTAACCTGGCATGTCTTTCAAACAATTTCAAAATGTATTTCTTATTTTCTTATTTTTTTGTGCGTGCAAATGTTAGCTCTACAAGCTCCCGATGTGTTTGAGCTTGTAGATCGGCTATTTTAACTATTCATCATAATTGCTCACAGGCCCTCATTGGAAACAAGCCCGCAAGGACTTTCATGAACGTCCTGTTAAAAGGAATTATCCTATCGTACTACCAAGTATATAGGAGCTCCATAACCTTTAAGTTAATTGAGTATTTCATAAAGTGGGAACATTCCCATGCGTTAGAGCACCGTTGCTTTTAAGAATGTTATCTCACATCTACAGTACATTCATTCATTATAGAAACGATTGATTCTCGCACTGCCGGACTGCCAGAAGTGCTCATGAATATGTGTGATAATATTAATTGAATACTTTTCAAGGAGTGCATAGAGAGGTTAGTGCAATTCAGATGAGCCTTAAGTGCCTTAAGCCCGACTTGTACTTTGTCGTATGATGGTGTCACGCTCTGAAAATAGCAGGTCTACAAGCTCACTATTCAGTATTAATGACCATTTATTGAGTAGCTGTAATAAAGGCTCCATGGGTAGCTGCCATTAATACAACTCTATTAGATAGGTCATATCTCTCAGAGCCAATGTTCTTTCTCTGTCAGCAAAAGGCAGCGGTAGACAACACTGCAGAAAATGTGTTAGTTGGTGCTGAGCACATTGCGCATTGCTCATATTTAATATCCACACTTGAATACAGAGAGAGGCTAGGGTTTTTTTCCCCTCTGAATTTCCCCAAATTGGGGTTATTCACTCCCTTTCACTTAGCTGCTCACTTTATCAATGTGACGTCACTAGAGTGGTAGATGGAGTCATCACTTCACTTTTATGGCTTAGTTTTTTTTTTGGCCCTCAAGGACGGTCACAGTCACAGTCACAGCCAGACGTCACTCAGTGTGCCAGATATGCAATCCCTTTATGCATGGAGGGAATGCGGGAAAGGAATACGAATCAGATACATTTATTTTGTATCTCTTTTGAGCTCTCACAATGCCCTTGGGAATCACATCAGATAATCCGATGTACATAAGGCAATGGGAACTTTGCCTTTCACATCCCTCTATAGTTACATACACAGTCCCTTCACACCCCGGAATGCCCTATTCACTGTGTACACTCATGTTGATAGAGTAAATATAGCAAGTAGAGTTTAAATGAGGGCTTTCCATGTTCATGCTGGGGTCATGTATCCTATTCCTTACCAGTGGTGGCCTCCCTTGCAATGAACCAAGGTCTTAATACAAATATTCGCTTTCACAGGGTTAGTTTTAGATCAGTTTGGAAATATTGCAAAAGTACATCCACGTTAAGAAAGACATTGAATAATATGATCAGGTCAAAATTCTAAGTAAGCCATGTCCTTTTCCATGTTTGTTTTGAGAGAATGGCTTGCTCTTGTCTATCCTTGACATTTTAGAAGTCCTTTACAAAGACCTTGTGAGGTAGCGCAAAGCAAATCAATTTGTCAGTGTGTTCATGAGGCTGTCATTAGTACCATTGTAGAATATTCATTTATTGAACAGAAATGTTACAGTAGATAACAAGAAAGACAGAACTCCAGTCCAGACTCCATCATGTTCCCATATTTTAAATAAAGCATAACAACTTATGTTTATGCACGTTGTGCCTTGATCAACCCTGATGAAGGTACGAAACATTGATGGTAATTGTTACGTCCTCTAGTCTAGGGGTAAGGGTAACATAAAATGTAAAAGGACAACAAAATGTACACAAACTAAGGAAACCTAAATAACTAAAACAAAACAAAACCTAACTAAGCAAAACAGCAAACACAGACTGAAAGAACAAACAGAATCAGAGTTGGCCACATAGAGTCTTTCTAAGGGATTTCCGAGAGGCTTGGCATGAAGCTACCAAAGACCTTCAAAAGTGAGACGAAGTTCAACAAAGGAACGTTTGGGCTTGTGGGAGGACGGATGAATTGAGTCTCCGCTGACGAAGTTGACAGTTCTCCCAATACTCTAGTCAAAGTGAGGGTTTAGTAGGGAGCAGCTAGGGTCGACGCCGGTCAATCAGTGGCCAGGGCATTAGTCTGGCCATGCCAGGCTACATTAATGGAGTCACCAAAGCATCAACAGGGACCAATTCCCCTCACAGACTCTATGTCAATTTGCAACAGCTGTCAGACAATATAGCAATCAGCTCTCCAGTCTCCACCACTCTCCACCTCTCAACCTGGCAGAAGCAGGAATACAGAATAATACAAAAGCAACACAAAGTAATGAAAAATACAAATACTAATCTAAATATGAAATTATACAAATACAAAATAAGTACGGCTGGCCGTAACAGTGATGTTTGAATTAGAACCTGATGGAATGTGCAATTCTGATGTTCTTTTCCGTTGAATGCACCTTGCGGAGATTTAGTTTTGAGGGTGCATCTTTATTTCAGACTGTAGTGACTTGCTATACAGTGTGTCCACCGCAGGCTGTATTCACAATGTGCTTGGTTGGTCAACCCTCCCCTATTTTATAACTCGTTCTTGTAGTGTGATGCTTGCTATCTAGGAGAGAAATGTGTTCTGTTTCTCACTTTTTTATGGCTATTGTAATAATGTTATATGATTACACATTCATCTCAACAACTGCAATCAAAGCCCTGCTTTTTGGAACATAAGAAAAGCTGAATCAATCAACTGTGGCTACACATGGGGTCTGGTCATAATTACGACCTGCCATTATTCAGACGTCCCAATAGTCCGACAAACGTTAGGTTAGTGTGAGGTTATGGTTAGGGTTAGGGATTAGGGTTAGTTATAATGGGGCCAGTCGGACCAACGGAATGTCGTAATAACCCATAGACAATAATACGACTGTTGTTTTTGACATAGCAGGGGTTCAAAAGGATGAGTAGTACAGTGGGTCTAATAACTCTCTCTTGTGCAGCCATCTCCACATCACTGTCTCATTTTTCTAAAAGCCCCACTTTAAACTGTCTTGGAACAGCATGTCCTATATAAACGGTTTAACAAGAAAGCTCCCTCGGTTATATATTTGAAGATAGATGCTCAGATGCAGTGCTCCTCCAAGAAGTCAACCATTTAATTATTTTTTATGTACCACTGGCAGACGCCAGATCTGTGAGGATCGAGTCACCTACATTTACAGTGACAACCAGGCCTGCATGTAATGGGCCTGTTAAACCATTCTGTCCGCTGCTTCATTAAGGGCCCTGCTCTCAGTCTGTCCATGTGTTGCCTTCCTTAAAAAATTCAATTTATGAATGCAATTTTAATGAAGCTGCTATTAACCTTGAAGTTGGTAGCGATCCTCGAATGGAAACTGCATAAAACAATTAAAGCAGCTCAAGTGGATCTTAACGACTGTGATGATGACTGGTGTTTTCAGTTTGTTTATCATTAGCTCAGCACCAAATTGGGGTAATAAGACTTTATTTCAAATTGCCATAGCACTGAATATACATATTGTGATTTATTCATTCTAACAAACACTGTCTTAGCCCAGGGATTCAGTTCAGGGTTTAGATTTGACTATTAATAGTGTTGGTGTGAAGGGTGATTTGTGATTAGTTGTGTGCCGGTGTTGTTGCATACTGAAAATAGCCGATGTACTGTACAAGATCAGCTATTTTTTTGCGGCCGACACGGTGCACAACCAAGTATAACTCAGGCTTTAGTATCTATCATCCATCTGATTGGTTTGTGTCTAATGTCCCTGCAGGCTCCATGTTCCCTGCATACAGACCTTCAGACACTGTCTTCAAGATAACTTTCTGGCTCGGCTACTTCAATAGCTGCATCAATCCTATAATTTACCCCTGCTCTAACTTGGAGTTTAAGAAGGCTTTCCGCAGTCTGCTGGGAGTACGCTGTCTGAGAACAACTCCCCAACCACAACACCATCATTTTAGCGCGGGGCTTAACCAGGGTCAGGGGCACGGGCAATCCCTCACTCTTGCCTTGGACTGCGGAGGGGACCCCTCTCGACTCAGCCCCTCCTCCTCGGCTGGCCTGTCCAGAACCCCCTCCCCCAGGGACATAAGAGACTGGAGGATGTTTTCTGGGGGCCCAAGAGCTGACTCGGGCGCACCAGCGACTGGCAGGGCTAAAATGGCCAAACTATGCAGTAAGAGCCTCCAGAGAACTTGTTTCTGCATTCACAGTGAGGACGCTCCCTCGCAGGAATCGAACCATGTCGCGCCCACGTCCTCCGGAAGGCTTCCCACCATTAAAATCCACCAGCTATCCCTGTGTGAAAATGGGGAGCCTGTTTAACCACTGTAATCCCTCTTCAGCCATGTTCCACCCTCAAGGTCCTGGACTATTTATAGAAAATAGAGGGGATGGAGAATTAAATGTCTTTGCTCTGTTAACAAGGCTAATGCAAATTAACTCACTAACTCATGAGACCAGTCACTATCATTCTCATGATGTTCTCACAAGTTATAATTGGGGAGAGTTTACTTTTACAGTAGCTAAACCCTATTTTAATGAATTCCATAAACATCTGTTTTTGGAGATATTTTGTAGGCTAATAAGAAGTCTAACAGATTATTTTGTGCGTTGAGGAGGCATTCCCTGTGCTGGACCAAAATGTTTGTCATGTTTACAAGTTTTGTGCTACAGAGAAATATTATAAATACACAGACTCATGTAAATAAGAACATTATTTTTATATGCTGCTTGATTTCAACAAATGTCAAAGAATGTTTGTCATTCTCATCTCTGCATTGCCCAGCACTTTTCCTATTGTAAGCTTTTTGGTCTCTGCAAAAACGTATCTCACCGCCACCACTGTGTCTACAGCAGTAACCCAGGCGGTTAGCAGCATTCTTCATTGTCACTTTACAATAAAAAACGTTGCCATATTGTTGACTTGGGAATACATAGACATGTTTGAACCTATACATCTTTTTATCCACTAAGTAAATGTTCCTTTTAAAGGCTCGTTTCATTTTCAACATTCCCACACATTCACTTGCCTCATAACAACACTGCCAGATGGAAGTATTAATATACTGTAGAATTGTAAATGACTTTTATTTGTGGTTTCTGACCTCAATCCTGACCGGCCCCACAAGCCTCTTAAAAACCTACCATCAGATTTAGAGAGGACAAGTTCCATCACACCAGGTCTCAAGGTTTTTTCCCCTCCCAAGGCAGAATTATTTATTACAGAATTGTGTTTATTTTTTTGTCCTTCAGATGCACTCTCACTGTCATGCAAGCAGTAAAGCACAGACATGAAGAGAATGTTTGTGTAGGCAGTATTTCCCAAAACACAGGGTCTGTTTTAACCATCCCATGTGGCTGTGTAACTAATTAGTATGGGTACAATTGTGCATATAGCTGACAGTGTGTTCTGTTTACGATAAGACTCGGAAGGGCAAGAGAGCAATTTCACTGCTGATAGCAGTAATCGATTTTCTTGACGCTATTTCATCTTCTGTGGCACGATGCAGTCACTGTGGGAGTTTGAGAGAGAAAAGATGCCGGTATATATATTTTTTAAGCCAAAATCCCTGTAAGTATTCAAATCAAATAGTTCTTTATTGTCAGTTCACACTGAAATTCGTTTACGACACAGCAGCCATGTATGCAACACAAATACAAATACAAGTTACAATGGAATGTCACAGGTACAAGTACAGTATGTAGAGTTTAACCACTCTTTGTCGTACGTTGGTGTCATGCGAAAATAGCTGATCTATATCTGCTATTTACACGATATATTTATTCTTCTATTTATTTATGGATTTTCTGAAAAGATTCAGCTATAAAGACATGCCCAAAATAGGGACACCAGATTGAAAGTGTTTAATTTATAGGCTTAAAGTCTAGAGGTGGAGTGGAGTCGACAGCTCTTCCTTAGTGGAGGGGCCAAGAATGCGGCCAAAGGAATGTCCTCATTGTCATTGACTGGGATTTCGACGGATGTATGAATCATACTATCTCTGTGCAGATTCCATTAGGAGGCCATGGTCAGCCATGGTCATCAAACTGCAGATGGACCGGATGACCTAATCCTCACTCTCTCTCCTCTCAATGTCTGTCTCTCTCTACCCCACTCTCAGATAGCGTGTGACATGTAACTGTACTGGAACAAAACCTCAAGCCAAAGAATGCCTACATGGTTTTACAGGTCAACAACAATAACATCATTATTATTGTTTCCCACGATCCAAGTGTCTTACTCTTTTCCCTCCTGGCTCCCAAGCTGTGGAATTACCTCCCTCCTCAGTCAGGACTGCAGACTCACTCACCAGTTTCCACCGCAATCTGAAACCTTGCCGCTTCAGACTCCAAAACATCCCCCAGCACTCCTCATCCCTTTTATCACTTCTTGTTGCCTGTTATTATTTATTATATTTGTATTTATTTGATAGATGTTAGTTATACTATTGTTAGATGTATGTTGGTTATTGTTCCCATTCAATTAGACATACACTGCGAGTCCACAAATGATGAGAATGTTAATTAGATAGCATGCTGTTTAGACAGATGAAAGTTTGATGTTGAGATGTTTACCTGGTATTCTAGTGACTTTGTAGCACACATTTGTTTTCTTTACACTCTATTTACTTAATCATTAATACTGTCATTTGTAGACTAGGGTTCATGGCATTTACTCTGATCTTGCGCTCTGGATAAGATCGTCTGAAAAATGCCTACGCTGTAAAATGTATTACATCTTTGCCTCCGCAGGGGTCAGATAGTTTGGAATAGAATGAGTATGACGGATCCAGTTTTTCTGATTATACAAATATTCCCTGTTATTATTCTGAAACTAAAGCCATGATGCAAATTTCTGACCCATCAGTCTTGACACTTGGAATGTCATTAGATTGAGATTCAAATTGTATGCCATTTTCAGTTAGGCAAAGTTTGGATCTTAAATCAGTGATGGCATCACACTGATGAGAGCCAAATAAGTCGGTGACAAATAGAAGGTGTTCAAGGCGGAATTGTGGTCAGAATAGTGCTATGGTAGGAGTTTCTTTGCCCCTCAGAGCAACCCTAACTCTCTAACACTGTTGACTCATCATGTTCCTCCCCGTGAGCGCTCATCTGTGCAATGCTTTTGGCTCTTAAAGTGGCTGGTATAATGCTCTTACTTCCCTGGATTGTGTATGTGGCTCTGTGCTGTGTACAACATTTCTAATGTCTAATTGGGCAACTGTTGCAACTGTCAGGACATTGAATCTAACGAATCACAAACTTTTGGTTAGTGTGTGCATTCAAAGTGACATGGATGACTACTGTATATATTTTACTCTGTGTCCCAATTGGAGAGCCCAATGATCGGCACAGTGTCTCACTACTTCCACCTAGTGTAAGGCTCTATTAGCCTGGTAAACCCCCCTCCCTCCGGAAATCTCATTTGCATTTGATAAGTAGGCTGTGAAACAAAATGTGTGTCGCAAGCTTCTTCCATTTGACGGAGTCAGGTTGATTGATTGATTGATTGATGTAGTTTATTTAGAAAGACATGAGAATAGTACATGACAGTACATAACAGTACATGGAAGTACAAATTCACAATACAAGGTCTACTAAACTGGAAACCCTCATTAAGCATTACGCTTGTTTAAGATGAGGACCCCATGCACACAAATCATGATGAAATATAAGAGGCAGGCAGATATACACACTACTATACAGAATGTCATACAATCAGCTTTCAGGTTACTGGTATGACGAGAGAAAAAAAAAAAAAATATATATATATATACAAAAGAGGAAAATGAAAGGGGGGGGGGGGGGGTAGGGAGGGGTAGGTTAAGACTTAGACAGGGGCCATTTTCGAATTGCAGCCTCCTGAAGGTGTATCTTTAGGGCAGTTTTGAAAGTGAGTAGGGTTTTACACTCCTTTACTCCTTTTGGTAGGGCATTCCACATTTTTGATGAATAGCATGAGAATGAGTTCATACCCTTAGTTGAGCCAAATCTGGGTTGAACATGATCAGTGGAGCTGCCTCTGGTGTTATGATCATGGACTTCATTAACATTTTTGAAGTATTTTGACAAATACAGGGGGATCCCAATGTTGTGGTGTATCTTGAAGACCAGGCCCATAGCAAGTTGCTGTACTCTGTCCTCAACCCTAAGCCATCCAATCCTAGCAAAATGAGCAGGGGTTAGATGGGTTCTGTGATTGAGGCCAAGAAGTAGCCTTACAAGTTTGTTTTGGGATGTTTGGAGCCTTGTTTTTAAGGCCTTGGAGGTGTTGTGATACCATGAAGTGCATGCATAATCATAATGACCTTGAATGAGGGCCCCTGCAAGAATCTTCAGAGTATTCTTACTGACTAGGCGATCAATCCTCCACAAATAGCGTGTTGTTCGGTTGACATTTTTGATCACTTTTTCGGCGTTTTTGTTACCGGAGAGGTTTGCCTCCAAGATGGAGCCCAGGTAGGTAATTTCATCCTTTCTTTTGATGACATTATCACCCACTTTGATCGTGAAACTCTCTGCCTTGCTAAGGTTAGGACTGGACCCAAAGAGGATGGATTCAGTTTTACCCAGGTGTAATGAAAGTTTGTTGTCAGAGAGCCAGATGCAGATCTTGTTGAGTTCGGAGCTGAGAGTTTTCTCAACCTGCAGCCTGTCCCTGTCCGAGACTAGCAGGGCCGAGTCATCTGCGAACAGGAACAGCTTGCAGTCGCAGGCCGATGACATGTCATTCACATATATCAGGAACAGTAAAGGTCCTAGTATACTTCCTTGTGGGACACCACAAGTCACAGGGAGGGGGGGGGACTGGGTGCCGTTTACTTCCACCACTTGCTCCCTCCCTTCCAGGTAGGATCTCATCCAGTTCACTGACGTATCATCAAAACCTATTGCTTTGAGCTTATTGATCATAATTGGGTGATTGACGGTGTCAAAGGCCTTTTGGAGGTCCAGCATGACCATGCCGCAATATTTGCCCTTGTCGACATCTTGTTTGATAGAGTCGTTCAAATAGAGAAGGCATGTGTCAGTGGAGTGGTTTGTTCTGAAACCAGATTGGAATTTGTAAATTAGATTTTTTTCGGCAAGATACTTATCGACCTGTTCATAGACTATTTTTTCCATGACTTTCGAGATGGAGCTAAGAATAGAAATAGGGCGGTAGTTGCCAGGGTCTAATTTGTTTCCTTTTTTGTACAGAGGGGTCACCCTTGCTTTTTTGAAATCGTTAGGGACCCGTCCCTGTATGATGGAGAGATTTATTATGTGGGTAATGATTGGAGCAATGGAGGCGGCCGAGTCTTTTAGAAATTTGGCGGGGATATTGTCGAGGCCTGTGGCTTTGTGTTGATGAAGAGCACTCAATTTTTTAAACACCTCTTCTGTTTTCACAGGGGAGAGTTTAAAATCATCTTTCCGTACACCCTGTTTTTTGTAAAATGAGTCAACATGTTCTTCACCATAGCACCCAGAGTGAGGGGGAAGTTTTTCAACCAAATCTGAGGTTATGGTCGTGAAGAATATGTTGAGGACTTTACTCACTTCATGTTTGGATGTGATGAGAGTGTCATTCACCTTGAGGCTTATGTTTGTAAACCTGGTTTTCAATTTCTTGCTGCAGCCTAGTAGGTTGTTGAATAGCTTCCAAAGCTCTCGTGGTTTGCTTTTATTTTCCTCAATTTTGTCATCGAGGAAGCTTTTTTCTGCTAGTTCGAGCATGCGATTAACCTTGTTTCTTAGCTTGTTTCTTTCTTTTACAAGTTTAGCTACGTGGGATTCGAGACCTTTGTTAAAACACCTGGCGAGTTTGATCCTACCTTTATGAAGCTCAGAACACTTTTTGTTTCTGACCTTCATGGCAGTAAGGATGTCCGAATTCATCCATGGTACCGGGCGGGATTTGACCATGACGGTTTTCATGGGGGCCACACTGTCCAAAATTTGAATGAATTTGGTTTTGAAACCAAGCCAAGATTCGTCTACCTGTGTGCTGTTTAGTACGTCGGACCAGTCCAGTTCCTCTAGCCTGCGATCTAAGTCCTCACTCTTATAGTTTTTGAGGTCTCTGATCGTGACTGATTTGTGGCAACCGTTCTTAGGTTTACGTTTCTTTCTGGTGCAGAAGATCATGTTATGATCAGATATGCCACAGGTAGAAACACCACTATTGAGGATTTTGTCCTTGTCCGTTGCTAGAATGAGATCTATGGTAGTTTGAGTGGAAACACACAGCCTTGTGGGCTGGGTGATTAGCTGGTGGAGTGAGTGCCGATGACAAAACCCCTTGAATGACTTATACACTGACGCTTCCTTACAGAGCATGTCTGTGTTAAAGTCACCAAGAAGAATCGTCTCCGCACACTCCACCTTAGCTAAACACTCCTCAAGTCTTTCATAGAAATCAGTCTGGTTAGGAGGTCTGTATATGGTACCGACTAGCACAGGCTTGGAATTTTTAAAAATGATCTCGACCCACACAGCTTCAACGGCTGCATCCTTCAGGTCTTCGCGAAGGATGCACTCATTGTCAATATGTACATACATGCATACACCACCTCCGTTTCTCCCATTAATGCTCCTATCATTTCTGAAAAGTTTGTAATTTTCAATTTCAATCTCAATGTCCTTTATCGTATGATCAAGTTTAGTTTCAGAGAAAGTTAAAATGTCAACCTTACCATCATAAAACATCTGCTTGATTTGTGTTAGCTTGTTTCCTACAAGGGAATTCACATTGAGGTGAATCATGTGCAAGCCAACACCGAACGATTTGATCATTTGATCAATGGAGATGTGTTTGTCCACAGAGATATCAAGTTGAGGAGCAGTATCGAGGGGGGAGGGGGGTGTTGTGGTGTTAGCGTCCATCAAAGCATCTGTTCCGTCGTAGGCAACTAGCTGTGGGGGTTGGGGGGCGGTGGGGGGCCTTTGTCTGGTTCTCGGAGGTAAGCAACCAGCTGTGGAGCTTGGGGGGTGGGGGGATGGGGGGGGCCTTCGTCTGTGTTCTCGGTGGTCCATCCTGGTCCCTGCGCCGCCTGAAGCCACCAGAAGATGTGTCCGTGGATCGGCTTCTTCGGTCGCGCAGCGTCTCTCCGTAGGACTTCGTGGTGCGTTGAGGACGGCTGCGGTGTCGATGTAGTCCGAGGGTGCGTTGGCTTGCTGGGACAGAAAGCTTGCGGTGTTAGCCTGGCGTTGTTGTTGTTCCCCGTTGCCGTTGGCAACGTTAGCAACGTTAGCAACGCTAGCTACGTTGGCAAAGTTTTCCTCCCTCGCCAGACGGGCAGAAGTTTGCCTGGTGGTAACTGGGCCTGGGTTAACGTGGATATCACCCGACAGGAGAAGAAATAGGATGATTATATATCTTCTGTCCATGCGTCCTGTCGGGGGCGCGTTCTTCTTTCTAGCCGAATTCATGGCCAGGAGCGTATGGAGAGCTCCAGCTGCGAATCCCAGATGTTTCGTTGATTCTGTCGAGCCGATCAGATAGAAGTCGGAGTGTTTTTCGTTTTTCATTTCCCGTGGATTCCCCTTTTCTGTCTCCATCAGGTGTAGATTCTGTGGATATTCGAGGAATGAATCCGTCGTCCACAGAAGGATGAAGATGAGAATTAAATCCAGTGAAAAACTGGCAAAAATGTTGCCGTGAGTGCGAGAGCTCGTTCGCCCGAGAGCTCGTTCGTGAGAGCTCGGTCGGGAGCTAGTTCGCATGCGACCGTCCATCTCGGCGTCTAGACTAGACCTAGGTTAAGGCTCTATTGCTCTATTGTTGACTTCATTCATTCAAATCAGAGGTACAAATTACAGCAAACCTTCACAAAACAAATTAACGAAACAGAAAACACATTTGGAAACAGACGTAGAGTAGCTGGGATTGAATATACAACTCTGAGCATCTTCAGTCAGATGCTGAAGTATCTGAGGCACTGAGAATGCGAATGCCTTTATTTGTTCTCCATTGAGCTTCTCAAACTTTCCTCAGTTAATCGTCTTCAAAAGTCAGAATTTCTATACCGTTGACAGCTTTTAACAGTTTTCTGCACGTTGGCGTCTACTAGTTTGAAGAACACAAAGCATCTTCAGTTAAGTGCAGAACCTATCTGGCAAGGGAGCATATCTAAATTATATTCCCAGGGTTTACAGGGTCCTATGATGTTCCCTTTCCCATCCAGGTTCCTATGTATCCCAGTTCAATATTCTGTTTAACACATTAAGTAAACATTTCAAAAGGTTTTATGTTGTCAGAGGCTCATTTTCCACAGGCCCTATGTTTAGCTTCATGCTATGTTCCCAGAACATACCCACACAAATGTTCCCTAGTTATGATTGATGCACCCTTTATGATTTTTCAGATATAAGTTAATAGATTAAATATTTAAGATGATTAGCTGTTACTTCCCATTATACAAGTTTAAGAAAATAACATTCCTGGGTTTTGGCTCCTCTGCATTGCAGCAACAATGCGTGTTGCGAGGTGTTGTGAGCTTGTAGATCTGCTGTTTTCACAATATTTATCTGCAGAAACTGAGTCAAACTAAATGTAATGCCTCAACTCCTACAATTCCAATCATGCTTATCAGGGTGGGGGGTCCCCAGTTCAAATATGATTATTTTGGGGGGGTCGCAGTCTGAAAAGGACACCTGTCCCATTGTGCAATAATAATTGCACAATGGGGTGCCTTTGTTATGTGCTGTGGGCATGGGTGCTGTATTATTACAACGTGTGAAACGACTCAGTGCAATTCTTCCTCTCTCCATATATGGGCATGTGCCGTCAGACATAATACACTGTTGCCAACTTCTAGGGGTCTAGTCTAGTGCTTTCTCTCTGAACACAGAGGTTCTTTTCGAGTCCCAGACCTTCTGTAGTTAGCTATTGAGGCCACTTCAGAAACACAGGAGAGGGAAGGTTGTGTATAGTGCTTCCTTGTTTGAGACCTGTAATTAATTTTTGTGGCTAACATACAGGAGAACACTTCAAAAACATTATGGCGCAATTGTTCGGTGTGAGTGTGTTATAGTGCAGTGGTCTAGTGCCCTGTCTCTGAACACAGAGGTTCAATGTTTGAGTTCCAGACTTTCTGTAGTTAACTTTTAGGCTAACATACAAGAACACTTCGAAAGCATTAGGAGACACCTGTTGAATGTGATGTGGTAGTGGTCTACTGCTCAGTCTCAGCACAGAGATTCGATGTTCAAGTCCCTGTCGTACTGTATAGGTAAATACAGGAGTACTTTAAAGTGTTACAGGCTAACATACAAAATAACACTAAACTATTAGGAGACCTGTTGAAGGCTGAAAGGTGCCTTGGTGCAATGGTGAGGTGTAGTTGATCTGTTCTCGTTGGTGTACACCTTGCTCTTTGAGTTTGATGGCGTATACATGTGCTTACAGTATACAGTATGTGCTCTTGTGAATACATTCAATAAATACATTGAGTGTGGTCGTCTCAAAGGCAAGCACAGTACTGTTTCACCTATTTATTACAAGCCGAAAACGCAGCACTTCACGCCATGTTATCAGCTTGATCGGCATTGCTGGGGTATTGCCTGATTTCGGTACCCAACATTGGCTGGGTTATTGCGTGGGCGAAATAGTCACTCTCTCTCTCACAGCAGAGCCTCCCAGTCCCTATAATGACACAACATTTGATTTCATACTTCATGCAAATGTCCTACAATCCTTAAATGACCCAAAAAAGATAGATGCAAATACCTTTGTGTTCCATTTTCACTGATTTAATCCATTGAAGTCAACACTGATAGGATTGAATGCTGTCAGGAACTACAGTATAATTCCCCCACATCCTGATAGTCTATAAAACATACATGACCAAGAGAATAACACGAGCTCAGAGATAAGCAACAACAGTGCTCAATGTGAAGAAAAAACAAAACAAAAACAATAACTACCAAGAAACCTTTCCAACTGCAGTTCACTTCACTTCACATACTAGCTTGGCATATAAAACCAACACTTGACAAGGCAATGAAGAAATAATTCCAAGTTTTACAATTTGCAGAGGATTGGTCAAAACAGAGCACTTCACACAGTGCTACATATTGTCAGTAACAAGGTGTACTTTGTAAGGTGTACATCGTTACATCTCTGACAAGTTTAGGGTCAGCAACGTATGATAGGTAAAACGGGTAATAGAAGGAGAATCAAACATTTCAATTTCATTCACAACATCAACAGGACTTAGAGGAGCTAGTCTAAGGAACCATATGACCAAGGATAATGGACACATCATTATCAGCACACTGTCGTGAATTTCATAAACATACAAGAAGCACTTTTCATCAGGTCTCAAAGCTTAGGGTTAAAATTCTTCAAAGAACCTTCATAGATGCATGATTCTCACATGTAGTATCTTATAGAACAGGCAGGCAAGTAGTTATGATTAACAAACATCCTATACATACCAATAATACAGACATATCCAATACAAAGGTTGCAATCTCACATACAGTATTCACCATTTGGATTAATTAATTTTTTTCACAGGTGCAAAAGCAAAACCAATTTGGATAAAACAGATTAAATGGCAATGCTACCCCTACCACAGTTATTAACAAAGCATTACAGCTGCTGCGTTAACCACTCAAGCCCTATATACTTGACGAATAACGAAAAATAGCTAAGCCAATCTAGATGTGCTATTTTCACTATTTCAGATTTTTTTTTAGAAATTCTTTGAAAATTGTTGTCCCCTTAAGTCTATAAAGACATGCCCAAAATAGGGAGGCCAGGTTGAAAGTGGTTAAAGTGGAGATAGGAGACAACATAATATACAGTACCATCATCTGCACATACACAGCAATGGTTGTATAGCACCAAGTGCAGAGAGGGTGTTGGGAAGCTCCTATTCAGCAGGTCTCTCAATGTCAGTGTGCCTATTGGACAGTCGTCCTGGCAACATCCAACAAGTTACGTTGAAAATGGAATGGGATGAGGCAAATGGTTCACATATTTCCAAAAAGACAGGAAAATACTGGTACATACTTCTTTCCCCTATTGTCAAAGGTTCCCATGCTAAGGGGTGGAAAATAACGAGGTGACCCTATATATTAATAACCTTGAATGGGTTAACCCTACGATACCCTTTCAGTTCCATTTAGTGCAGTCAGTGCATTCAAACACTAATAATTCAGAGTTAATATTTTACTGTGGCACAACCAGTCATATCACAAGGCAAAAACGTAAAACAAAGACGATTCAAAGAAAAGGAGGAGGAAGTGCAACAATGAGATCAAAGGAAGACTGAAGTGAATTGTTCAGTTTGACCTGCAGCAGCAAGACACACAATAAGAAGACTGCATACACAGTATAAGTACAGGCATGCAAACAGCCCCGAGGTGAAAAAGGTGACAACATGTTGTTTTCTTTCGGGTCAGGTCAGGTGTCACACAATTGCCCTATTTGGGTTCAAAAAGGTGACTGTAGCTGAAAAGTGACACTTTTGCATGTCTGTAAGTAACACCTGGAGAAGTTCAAATGAGTGGTGGACAGTAACTAAGTACATTTACTTGAGTACTGTACTTATGTAAATTTTTGGAGTATTTGTTTTTTGTTGTAGTTTTTTGCAAGCTGATGACTTTCACTCCGCTACATTTTAAATAGAAATATTGTACTTTTGCTTCCACTGCATTTCTAGGAAGGGACTCTTGGGACCGAAACGTACACAAATATATTATGAATTAACCCACGGCACTTAAGTCCTATTTCAAATATAGAGAAAATAGCCGCGTCGCTGCGACACATTGTGAGCTTGTAGATCTGCTATTTTGACTATTTCTGAACATTTCTGAAAATGTACTTCGTAATTTATACGTTTGAATACTTGAGTATTTACTTGAGTATATACTTTGTCCAACACTGGTTAAAATACTGCAAAAAGACATTTAGCCTAAATGTCTGACTGTACCTCATGCTGTACATTTCTGACTAATTAAGTATTCAATCAAAGTGGTGAGCAATAAGCAATAAGATTCTATAGCCTAAAAATGTTAATGCATAATTTTACTTTGCAGGTAGTATAACTCCAACACCAGTGCATATTCTCAACGATTCACTTGACTCTTCCGTAGAGGTGAAAATGGAATATGGCAGGAAGTTAGAACAAAACATAACGCAATGGTGTTTACATTAAATGACATAGCAGTGTGTTCCCATAAAATGGATGGAGTGCTTGTTTGTGGGTTGGGGCGTGTCAAGAGTGCCAGAGGCTGTTTCAATACCCAGATGAAACAAACAACCTCTGGCACTATAGCTGTGACAGCGCTGCAAACAAACGGCCTCTGGTCTCTCGCTGCCCACGCCCCGGTTCACAGAGACGAGAGCTTAGCCGAGGCTGGTGATGTTGGACCTTCCACCGGGAGGAGCGGCGATGCGCTGGGTGTTACGACGAGGAATGTTATCGTCGGCTTGGGCACCTGTGATTTAAGAGATTTAGACAGATATATTGACCGTCTGCAGTGGTGGAAAAATAATTCAAAATGTCTTGAGTAAAAGTACAAAAGTATTGCTACAGTATCAAAATATAAGTAAAAGTACTCATTATGCAGAATGTCCCAATTCACAAGTTTTTAAATGTACACAAATATTTTGAAAATAGCAGATCTACAAGCTCACAATGATTCGCATCGCAAAACATTGTGAGCTTGTAGATCGGCTATTTTCAAATGTCCGAAATGTATATAGGGCTGAGGTGGGTAATGTATGTTTTATAATAATAATCAAAATCTACAGAATAACTAGTAACTCAAGTTTTCAAATAATTGCAGTGGAGTAAAAGTACAATATTTGCCTCTGAGATGTAGTGGAGTAGAAGTAAAAGTATTGAAAATTGGAAATACTCCACTAAAGTAAAAATACCTCAAAATTGTACTTAAGTACAACGACCGTCTGGTAATAATTGGACTAATTGGTCTGCAAAAATGGCAGGTGATGCAAACACTGGGCAACTCAAGACTGCCTGCAGTTCTGTGTTGTACTGTAACTGTACTCACCGGACAGACTGAATCCAGACTGGTGGAGATTGCGGCCGGGCTTGGCAGCGCCGTGCTGCTGCTCCTGCTGCCGCTCCTGCTTGGCAGGGGAGGTCTTCACCGAGGACACCGTGGACATCACTTTGGGAGTCGCGGTCACCTCACACACTGGGCCGTCATACTGACCCCTGGGAACTCCTCGCAGCTCTGTCAGCTGTGTGTCCAAGGCCATAGACATTCATCAGTCAATTTATGTTATTCAACATCTGTTGGGTAGGACGCTTATTATGGCAGCAACTAACAAATATTTTCATTAAATATTTGTTGTTGTTGGTTATTTGGTTAATCTATGCAACTAATTTAGACCATAAAATGATGGCATTATAAGGCAATGGTATGGTAAATGCTCATCACAAATTATCAACAGGAATCTTGAATTGATTTTGTTAACCCAGCAGTCAAAAATATGTATTTTAATTGTATAATATTAACATTATTTGTAGTTTTCAATAAAAAATATTGTATTTGATAAATCTTTGGTCGAGGTCATTTCATCATTTATACTCATCAATTCATATATGGAACACTATTCCAGGCATGGTTCAGCTGATTACAATGTGGTAAAAGGACTCACCCTGCTGCGTGCCTTTATCCTCTTGTACACATGGTCAGGGAAAGGCTTGCGGTTGATATAGCGCCCACAGCCCTCTGTGGTGTGAAGGTTACCTTCTTCCAACACAACCTTGCCCTGGCTGATGACCACCAGAGGACCTCCACGCAACTCAGTGCCCTCAAATATGTTGTACTCCACAGCCTGTGGGGGAGAAGTGAAGAGCTCTGATGACAGAGATGTAGAAGGGTGGCAGGCAAAGGTAAGACAATAAAAGAGCTTGTCCTGTACACTGTCAGGGTCCCTATTATGCACGTCTTAATTACCGCCAGGACTTATCTGTCTTAATTATTGTCTTAACTTAACACATTGACTGCCAAAGACGCAATATTGCGTCATTTCAAATCCAACACTTGCAATATTGCGTCCATTTAAAAAAATCATGTTTTTAGTGATTACGCTAGAGGGCGCGCTTCGCCAACCTATGAATGATGCTTTGACTTCCAGAGAACGATAGGACCCGAAAATGATGTCATCCAAAAATAAATCACCCCGTCTGTTATCAGATTTAGAAAAACACATCTAGCTGAGATTTCTTCACCCATACTGCGTTTTTTGGTGAAAACTAGCCATATTCAACTGCTGATAACTGCAGAACGGACTGACTGATCGCGGTTACAATATTTTTGTTCCGGTGGAAGGAAGAGAGACTCGTCCTTCCACCGAGACATGGTTTGCTTACATCCGGGTTTATATATTTTTCGTTAAAAAGACTCATAAAAAAGGTAAAACCGCTGGCAGTGGCGGATGAATTAATTAATTAATACCTGGCAATGAATGAGAAGACGTGGAGGCGTGGCCAATGCCAATTGGCCAATGTAATCTACGCCAATGTAATCTACGCACTGTGCCAAGGCGCTACGCGGTAAACGGCCCTGAATTAGTCATGGGTGTGGTTTGGCAATAAAATTCAAGTCTCAAAACCAGTTGAGAACCATGAGGAGGAGCGAACATTTGTTAAAATCTCACCAGGTTGTGGGTCTTGGCTGAGATGATCTTGGTAACATCTGGATCCCACAGCACAAGGTCAGCATCAGAGCCCACGGCAATGCGGCCCTTGCGGGGATACAAGTTGAAGATCTTGGCGGCGTTGGTGCTGGTCACCGCCACAAATTGGTTCTCGTCCATCTTACCAGTCACCTTGTGGGACAGAGGATAACGTTTTAAACATTATACTATAGATGAAATGTATTTGTTAATCCTAGTCAGTAACACCCAGGTACAGTACACTTGATGCTAGGAACCTTGTAGAAATAAATGTGTCTTCTTAACCCATTAAAACCGGGAAAGCATCCGTGTCATTTTAGATTTTTGCGTTGGCTATTGAAAAATAGCAGATGCACAAGCTCACAGTGCGTCACTTCGTGCCGCGCGGCGAGCTTGTACATCTGCTAAAATCTTGAAAGGGTGAGAAGAACTACTGATTTAGAAGGCATTTGTAGAATCAACCTCAGGTCTTAATGGGTTAAAGAATGGGTTAGAGTGCTAATTAAGTTTAAGCCAATTTTATACGTCATTGTATGACAGTGTCACGACCTACAAGATGCAACGCATGGCGAGTTTGTAGATTTATCTTTATTTTTCTTTTTAACCTAATGACCTATAATGACATGCCAAAAATAGGGACGCCAGGTTGAAAGTGATTTAACAGCCAGGCAGGATTTCACTGTGTATGTGTATTCTCCCTTACGACGCATTTGTCCCAGATGATGGACAGCCTCTCCTCGGTTCCATTGGTACCCTCTGGGATCATGGTGAAGTCGTCTTTGCCCACAGCACGCTGAGAGGTGGTGAAAGTGCAGTGAGCACTACCGGTGACCTGCAGGTCCCCACTGGAGAAAAAGGAGATAAACTTAAAGAAGTACTAACTGATTTTCCAAGAAAGGTTCCTGCGTTCTACATTGATTGATTGATTATTTTACTATCATATTATATTTTCGTGTCCTGCACACAAAGTGCCCAACCCTCATGGGGTTATAAGACACCACTTTACAATTACAACGTGTTTGAATTACATACTGGGTAATACATTCCAATATACTACAGATCAGATTTATACAGAGTGTTCTATCTTCTTTCCCAAGCTTGACATATACAATTCGCCACAACAAAAGCTAATTTCCTGAATAATACCTCAAGTTTTTCATAATCATCTAACTCAAAAGATATTAACATGGAAGACATTTTTACTAAAAAGGATGTCTCTTATGTCCTCATAGATAGGGCAATAAAACAAAAGATGTACATCATTTTCAACTACAACAGCTATTTTTTAACTCCATACTGACACCTATTGGCAAAGGTGCAGCTGAGCTTTTAGCATTTATGCTGAACATGGTCTGAACCATAGATACAGCATATACATGTAGATAGATACCGTATTGGCTGCTGCTGCTCGGAGCGATATGTCAACGGGGCCACCCTATTGGTGAGAGCAAACCGTGCCTCCTAATCCTTGTTTGTCCTAGCCTGGTAAAGCCCCTCCCTTCCAATCTCATTTCCATTTGATTTCAGGAAGGAGTCTGGCATGAAGGCTTGTGTGTGTTTTTGACTGTGGGCGGGACCGCGGGAGTAAAACCGTTGACTGACAACCCCTTCAGCCAATCAGCAGTTGCTCCCCTTCAGCTAATCAGCAGTGCAATTCACCACCTCCAGACTATTGTGACGCAACGGGACTTTTGAGACGGCGATGCCCAAAATAGGTTGCCTTATTCGGATACATGCGTGTCACTGCCCGCCCCTGCCGGTTCTCTGAATTTTTATTTTTAAGTAGGCTCTGTCATGATTAATTGACCACATATATGAAGTTAAACAACTAAATTCTATCCAAACGATATCTTAAAAGTAAATTCCGTGCCTCAAAAAAGAAGTTGAGAGCGTTATAAAGTTTTAAAACCGAAAGTAAAAACAACGCACAAAAAACAATGGCTGCCATTCCATTTTGGTCGGCTGCACTCGGATCCATTCGGGTTCACTCGAACTCGCCACCTGATTGGCCGACTTTCGCTGTCAATCACAGAACGATGAGCGAGGAGGGGCTTTACCAGGCTAAGGACGCTGATAGGCTCGTCCACTTGGTGGACGACGACAAAAAGCTAAACAAGCCTTCATGCCAGACTCCTTCCTGAAATCAAATGCAAATGAGATTTTCCGGAGGGAGGGGCTTTACCAGGCTATGTTTGCCCCATGTATGTCTATGGGAGCAGGATGTCTCTCCACAATTAAAATCATAACTCACAGAATTCTCAACCGATTGTCAAGTGGTTTGGCTTGTTACAAATGTTAGACATGTAGTTAAACTAGTGATGTTGGGTTTTCATATAAAAACACCTTATCGTACATATATAATAACAGTAATGATTTTAAAAACAGAAAAAAGTTTTTGTTTCAGGTATATACAGTACAAGTCAGGCATATTTCTTGCAGTGGAGTTATGGCCAGCTGCCCCTCATACATGCACTTGCTCTCACCAATATGGCAGCGGCATTGTCTATGGTCTGAATGTGGCAGTGTGACCCATGCTATGCAGAATGAAATCGCTCTTTCTAAGCCTATGAAACCATTTGAATTATGTGAGTGTACATGATTTAAAACACATTCAAGAAAATTTATGATTTTTTATTTTTGAAGGTCTAAAAATAATTTCGACCTCCTTTAAGCATGTAAAAAGCATCTTTTTCACAATTGACAATTTTTCTCTCTCGATATATTGTACTGTATTCAGCACCCTGGTAAGATAGATGACGGTGAGGATGAAATATGGCTGCGTGGATATAAAACACATTTACCATGGTGATCGAGCTATATTTAGGACCCTGCCATTGGAGCACCTACCAGGAGAGCAGAGAGTTGAGGTAGTCGGGGGTGGTGGGATCCGGACTGAGGGGTGGAGAGGTGACGTAGGTTGCAGCTTTAGCCCAGTTCTTGCTCCAGTAATGGGTGCCGTCAGTGCCCAGGCTGGCAGAGATGGGCTCTCCATAAACCACAGCACCTATTACAATAGACAGGCCACACACACCCCACACCCCAAGTGTCAAAATGTCAAAAGTCAGACTGCATATAGAATCCCAAAAGACCTAGCCGTGAAGAAAATGGAGCCAAGTTTAGTTTTTTCCCTCACCCCGTTTCCTGGCAAGGGCAATGACATCCGCAGCACTCTTGCTCATAACCTTGGTGATGTAGAGAGGGCAGTTTGTCTGATTGGCTACAGTGACGGCGCGGTTCACTGCCTCTGCTTCCACCTGCAGAGCGGGACAGACCACACACAAATTAAGCCAGACACCTATTTGGCTGCCATGCTGGTTTTCTGACTGACTCATGGCTGTTTTATAAACAGTACCGAACTACTCTGGTCTCAGGTCATTTGATTCTTATTCAAACAAACAATATATTTAGATACTGTATCCATTATCAGATTACTTTCGTCTTAGGTTGGAGTTTCTAAGCACTTTAAAGCTCATTGAGCTGATGTAAGAGAGGGCAGGTCAGACTTCAGAGATTAATGGCAGTTATATGGTACAGTACCTCCTCTGGGCGGCTGAGCACATGGCCCTCTGGACCAGTGATGCCCATCTCCATAATGCGGCGCTGCTCCTAAAAAGACCCAAAATACGAACAATGTTATTACGATAAAAAAGAATACAGATATTATATCAATATACAGTATAAATGCAATATATTTTTTAAAGATTTGAATGATTTTTACCTCAGCAATGATATCCCCATTCTCAGCATGCACCTGTGCAATGGCTCCAAGGTCTCTGATGACACTGAAGACCTCATACATCTACAGAGAGTGATTGTATATAAACTGTTTCAATTACATACTATATACTGCATGAAAATAATTCTATTTAGTAGATATACAATTTTTTGTTTTGTTTTTATAGTTCCTCATGAGTTTGTGGTTTTTAGTTTTGTGATGATTGATGATAATTGATGATTTCTAGTAATATGCAGGTAATTCACGTACTACCATTTTGCACAAACAATGACACAGGTCTCTTCCAGTCATTATTGAGCTGCAACTTAACTAACGCCAAATTCAAAAGCGGCATGTAGCACAAAACGACTTGCCGATTTTTCCCCCCCCAATTAATTTCTTTTTACCGATCTTCTTTTGAGACAGCATGAGTTGATTCGTTTACCCTTTTCCTGTCAACAGCTCACTCCCTTCCACGTTGTGGGGCAATAATGTCCATCAACACCACACTTAAAACTCCAGTGATTCTAGAATGTACTGAATATAGGCATTTGAAAGTAACTATATTTTGCTATTTTTCCTGTGTGAACATGGGCTACTCAAAACAGGATTAGAATTATACTGTTGTATAGAATTGTGACACAGGTATAGTCTGGTCAGAATGCAAGTTAGCCTGCCAACGTCGAAGAAAGCTAAGCAGCGGAGAGAGAGACAAGAGAGCCTCCAGTGTCCATTTAATAGCGATACATTAGCCAAGCATACCTGATAGTCAGAAAGTTGGAAAATATCCTTATAAGCCAAATAGACCAGGAAAGAGTTGACACCTGCAGATAGAAAATTACAGAAAGCAGCCAAGGATAAAATAAGAAGCGCAAAGGGATGAAAAGACAGAACAAAGAGGAAAGTAAAAACAGAAGGATATAAACCACATACCAGAAAGGTTAAGAGCGAGTGATTTAAGCTCAGAGCAAAGATTTTGCAATGTTAAATTGAATCAGAATCCGGAGAATCAACTATAGGGCTGCAACTATCAATAATTTTCTTAGCGATTATTCTATCAACTTTTTTGATTAATCAAATAATCGAGAAGCATATATTTTTTAATATCAACGAATCGATGCGAAAACATTCTAATATGATTCACTTAAGCCCTACTTAATACTTTGTCTTACAACAGTGTCGCACAAAAATAGCGAGCAATAGCAGATCTACAAGCTTACAATCCGTACATCTGCTATTCTCTCTATTTTTAGAAGATTTCAACCACAATTTCAAAATGTCCCCCAAAATCAAATTGATTATCGATCATTTTTCATAAACCGATTAAATCGATTACTTTTTTGTGCATTTTCTTGATCATAATAAGATTTTATACGTTGTTGTTTTTACATGCAATCAAGATCGCAAGTCGTTTGCAGTCTCAGTAAGAATATGTGCAGATAAAAAAGTATTCCACAAATGAAAGCCATGAAAGAAACCCAAGCAATAGAATGCTACAGTTTGTAGTCCTACAACCCAGAAGTGAGTTTACATTGTTCTACCTAAAAGATTTCCAATGCTTTTTACCATGGGGTGAATATCAGCCAAAAAATAAGGTCTGTAGTTAATTTAAGCCTGTAAGGGTTTCAGGTTTTGTTCTACAACATAAATTACACTCAGCAATATGTCAACCGTGAATATTAAAGCTTGTGCTTTTTTTTAAAACTTATATAAATGACGTGTGTTTGAAAGACTTTGAACAGTCAACAGTGTGTTGATTTGTGGAGATTATCTTGTTAAGCCAATCGTGAATATCATAAGCCTAAATGTATCCATAATCCAATAAAAGCATTCCATGGAAATATCCGATAGCTCAATGTCAGCCAACAAAAAGATGTCATCCCTGTAGCAATCTATTAACCAAACCAAAATTATTGCTGAATAGTCAGTATTAGTCACATTGTGTAATTTGTGCTCAAAGCATTTTACAAATAGCAGCTTTCCACCATCGGAATAGTGATGTCCACTGCTGCCCTATCAGAGCTTGATTAATTTTGCTAAATGCTTTTCAATTCAAATAAAAATAATTCCTTAATATGTCAATGTTTTTTCATTGATGTGGTTATGAAATGGACTCCTAGAAATGTATTCATTTAATCATTTAATTATTATCTCCTTTTGAATTTTCTGTCTGTAACTGTGTTTAAAATTATGTTGTTGCCTGTCTTGGCCAGGACTCTGTTGAAAATGTTTTTTTTTTAAATCTCAATGAAACTATCCGGGTTAAATAACAAACAAAGAAGAGCTGTGGGGGGTTGTCAGCTCAATAGCAGTTTGTTCAGTCATGTGGAAAAATACTGGTTAGGCTATATAATGTGTCCTGGCATGAACTCAGACAGATGGGTGTATGCATACATACCATGGTCCTTCACCAGGCTCTCCATCTCTTCTTGGATACCCTTATGCCACTCAGTAATGTCCACGTGCAGGGAGTAGTCGCAGCACGACTTGCTGTCTGCCCACTCCCTCCACTGGTTGAAGGCTGCAGTCAGACCCACACCAGGCTCTGGCACCACATGGTCGACTGTAAACAAGAGATGTACAGGTGGGCTTTGGTGTGCACAGTCGACACAGTTAAAATGCAATCACACACTTGACATCACATGCACATTTGCTGCTAGAGATATCATGCTCGGAAGAGGATTACTGTGTTTCATAAAAGCTGCTTGACAATGCCCCTTGAGAAATGCTAAGAGTTCTTTTGTCTTGAGATTAACCACTTAAATCCTAAATTGACCGGACTCCTCCATGGGACTATACTAGGCCCCCTCCTTTTTCCCCTCTACACCAAATCTATGTGGTGAAAATAGCCGTTGTGAGCTTGTAGATTGGCTATTTTCAATGAATGCCCCTAGAATAAGGACGCTCGGGTTCTGTACATACTGATCATAGTTGTTCCCCCAGCCAATGCTGCCCTGGTTCCCTGGTAGAAGTCGTCTGCTGAGACCATGCCTCGGTCGGGCATCTGGAAGCGTGTGTGAACATCAATGCCCCCGGGGATCACCATGCGCCCATGGGCCTCAATGATCTTCACTCCCCCAGGGACAATCAGGTTTTCTCCAATCTGCCTGAAAGAGAGACAAGAGCAATGAAAGATGTGAAATGAGAGGCGAGTGGCTTTATGAAAGAATGAGGAAGACGGATTCAGAGTTTATGATACTGTACTAGTCTAATTACTGCTAATAGATACTGTAGGAAGGGATATATCTTTGTCAAATATACACAAGTATTCCTCATGTGAAAAGGTATATCAATGTATAAAAACAGAAACTATTGTCACAGCACATTAAAGATCCAATGCTGCTTGTAATGCTGGTATTACAAGCTATCACTCAAAAAAAATGTTTTTGCACATTTGTTTTTTAAGACTTTGAGTCGCTGGCTGGGTTTTACATACCTTCACATTCTCAGCCAAATTATGTATTATTGTTCAGTTGATCAGGGGCATACACCAGCAAAGAGAGGAAATCACACACTCCTGATAAAGCTCCTGATAATTAGGCTATCAGGCCATAATGGACCACTATTAGCAGCACTGGTTGTATTTATAGTGGCCTACAGGAAAATTGTGTTCATCATACTGTAGCACTGCTATCACCTAATTAAATCTGCAGGGTTCAAGAAAATGAAACCAAGAAGAAATGTGATGAACTTACTTTATGACTCCATCCTCTATATAGATGTCTGCCAGGAATGACTGATCATCGTTAACTATCCTCGCCCCTTTGACTAGGAGACGGTCACTCTAAAGAAGGAGGTGACATTACTCATCACAAACAAGTCTAGTATACTGTTCAATACATTAAGAGTAACACAAAATGCAACAATGAGTAATGAGTAATGAAATCAATTAATGTAATAAGACCATTATGGAGATTGTCTGAAGTTAGGAAGATAATAATAAACATTATATTGATCATTCTTGTTTACTACTGTTAACTGGAGAACCAGCTATCCCATGTAGAAATTATGGGAAATGATCATTAAGCCAATGTGGTTCATTCAGAGACAAATTAGACAGGGCTTGAAGAGGCAAGGGTTAATGGAGAATGCAGAATGGATGCAAGAACAGTGGAGTGGCAAAGATAACTCATAAATAACTTTATGAGTGGGAAGGAGAGCACAGCAGGTCAACCTAGAACCTAAAGCACCCAGTAAAATCTTCAGTGTTCATTTAACTCTGAGAGGATCCAAAAGGACCAAAATGGCCTGTCACAATTATTACAAAATCGCCTAATCGCAATTATTCTATTTTTGGATAATTGTCATAATCAATTTCCATGTTCATATTTTTTCAAATGTATGGTTAGTGGAATTAGCAGATCTACAAACTCAAAACGCGTCACCATGTGATAGTATAAAGTTATTCAAGTTATTAAATGATGTAAGTTGTCATATCTGCCCCGTGCACCCTTTGTTTACGAAGCCTAAAAGACAAACAGAAATTTCTTTTTTAAATTCATAATGGTCCATAATGTTCAACGACAGAAACGCAATTAAATCGTTAATCACAATTATTTGTATGACAATTAATCGTCAAGTAAAATGTCATAATCGTGACACCCCTGGGTGGAGCTTTACTCCCCATCCTACAGGAGGAAACGTGCCCTAAGATGAGTGCAATGTAGTCCAGTCACTAATGGTCAGGGTGGATGGACATAGAGATGGGGCTTATACATTAAATGGATGCACTGGATGTATTGATGTGATCTAATAGGCCCTTAGTGGGTCATGACATAAAGCCTAACTCTAAATTTAGATGCTTTCTGTGCTGTCTGTGTGATCAAAATAGCACTACTGACTATAGAACAACCCCTAAAATGTCAATTGAAGGATTAATGCAATTTAATGCACTTACAGTAATACACAGTACCAGGCCTGGAATTTCGTCATTTTAGGGGCAAGGCCACTTGGCCTTTTGTGTTGTCAATTTTTTGAAGGCAAAAAGGCCAAATTCCAGGGCAGGAAGTCCATCAAATAAAACAAGATTTTAGTCCATTGAAATGATTAATTGAATTTAAGGGTTAAGGATTATTTCAAATGTAGACTATCTGCAATTAAATAAATAAATGATGGAATTGACTATCTGATCCATGCTCAGCCCTGCTGAATCTCAACAAAAGACCCTGGTGTCTACAGTACATGACAAGAAAGAAACACTGGCATATTGACAAGAAAGAGAATAGGAGAAAGTGGTACAGTCAGCTGGGGCAGTGTGGGTGGGGCATTAAGGCCACTGTGGCCTCAGGGCATGCTATTTTTTGAGGGGCACATGGCCAAACTGAGGGGCAACGAGGGCCATGGCCTTCGTGGCCTCCCTGAAATTCCTGCTTTGCACAGTATGTTTTATGTAAAGCACTTTGAATTGCCTTCTTGTTGAAATGTGCTATACAAATAAACTTGCCTTGCCTTACAATGTAACTCTAGTTCTTCAAACTAATATCCTCATGGTCCTGAAGTGTTTAAGTTTAAACAACATGACAAGTCAATTGTCAATGCAGGCTTTTCACTGTTCAAAAGGCCCTAGGGGTTCAATATACTATTATCATAAAATGAATTGCAAATTAACTTCAAACTGCATAAATCATACAACTTAAGCCCTGTGGTCTTTACTCTTTATAGGGCTATGTAACTAGATTAATTATAAGAATATTCTCCTTCCTCTACCATCTAATTCTGAAACTCTTTTGAATAATCGTTACGTTAAAAAAGTTGTACAGTTGTACTTGATACTCAACAAGCAGGAACCAACTATATCCATCAACAGTATAATGGTATTATCATCATTATATCCATTATGTATGCTTAATCAAGCAAAAGCACATTTGAAATTGAAACCCACAGTTTAGTGCCATGATGTCTATGATATCATCCTTGAGGCCAGGTAAACTGAATTAACTCAGTTATGACTCATGACTGTTCAGGTAAAAAAAAACATCATTTTGGTTGCCATGTTAAAATGCTTTGTTTGCAGTTTGTGCTACATTCCAAACTATCGCCTGAGTACCAGGAGCTTGTGAGGAATAATGCCGAATTGCCAGTATATATCTACTGCAGATAAAACTTCCTTAACGTTGGATGAAGTTCTGACAGACAGTTATTTACAAGAAGAAGAAATCACTGCCTATCCTGTCAGTGTCACAACATAGATGGGTGTTCTGGTCATATATCCATATAAATTTGCCTCCTATACTAAACTGCCTTCTTCTACCTTAGCTGCATGCACTCAGGCTATAAATGCTTTATGATCAAAGCATGAAGGAATGGGCTATGGTGGGTGTTCCTCTGTGACCTACTTTACAGAAGAGGTTTTACTACTTTTAACAACCGTGATGTCCTCCGATTGTTAGGCCTAAAAGCAGTGCCTTGGCTTTGTGTTGGGTGGATGGACACTGAGCTGGCTTAAATTCTTCAAATAAAAGCTAGGAAACGAATTATAAATCCCCTCAGGTAATGTGTAATAGGATCTGAGGGAATGGGAATGGCAACCCAAACCCATTTTAACTACACTAAACGTTAATTAATGCAGAATGCCTGCCTGCTATGACCATGAAGATCAATGGAGAGCCCAGGCAGCTGGACACACAAATGGATGTCGCACATTATCCAATCAATCTCCCCGACTAATTGATTAGATGGAACCTGTCTACACACTTGTTAACTAAACGTAGCCTACTATTCATCCAATGCTACAAATTAAAGACGCAGGCTGGATAGCAGGGTAAACCAGGCCGTCGAAATTAGATGCGATAAAAAAAAAAGAGAAAGCCAGCTAGTCGGACGTTGCATTACATGAACAATGACAACAGAAACCTGCGTTTCTTGTGTTACCAATTAAGTCGGATCATTGTGCAAACCAGTGATAGCGTGGCAGCGATGTGACAGCTAAGCTGATGACAGCATCAATGAATGAATGGATGAATGAATGAATGGATGGATGAATGGATGAATGGATGGGTGGGTGGGTGGATGGTACAGACGGATACAGGATAGGTGGGCACTATGAACATCTGGGCACCTCAATGTAAAATTGGCTATTTTGTCCAAAATATAACAAAATAAAACATTTGAAAAAGGTATGCATGATGTGAACATGCATGGTAGGCCTACATCATTATCAGACTTACATTTCAACTTCTTGTTTATGGCCCAAAATGACTGGATATACAGGTTTTGTAGCAATTTGTAGGAATTGCAGAAATATTAGACCTTAATTGTCGAATATTTAAGCATGTTCTAATCATGTATACTTTACTTTACTTAAAAACATTTTCCAAATATATTATTGTTAAACATTTTGGAAAAGAATAGCCAATTTAACACCGAGGTGCCCACTCTTCATTGGTGCCCACCTATCCTGTATCCGTACAGACTTGGCTAGCGTTATAGTAGCAACAACCATGATGTGATATTTTGCAGCATATTTAGTTTAAAACATCGTCAGTGCAAGAGAAAAAGATATACAAAATCACACAATACTCACTGTAATGCGTGGAATGTTCTTCTTTCCCTGGTAACCCGACATTTTGACGACACACACAAGCTGTGCCTTATTGCCTCCTGATGGATGCTAACGGTTAGCTACAGTACCAGTGAAAGCAATGGATGCTCTGCTGCCTGGATGATGCAGTGTTGCCAGATATTGCGAGAGAAATAAGCAACTATTGGTCTATGAAAACAAGCCCCCAGGAAGCGTCCATAGGCCACATGAGCGTCGGATATTTCAAAAATAGCGATCTACAAAACGTGTAGATCTGCTATTTTCCAAATAAATCTTTCAAAAAAAAAGTGACACATTGAGAGTATTCTTTTGGGAAACATTTGAACACTAATCTGGTACAGGGGTCACAATCCAAAATACTTAGATGGGGAGGCTAAGGGACAAAAACATTAATGTGGGGGTCCTTGACAAGAGAATGTTTGAAACACCACTGTTTTAAACAACATTTAGGAGGCAAGTCCAAAATAAGAAACAAATCCCCCAAAAACGCAACCGCAACTAACTAACTAACTAACTAACTACCAATATTTACAAGCAACTTTACAGAAAAAGAAGCCCAAAATCGCTTATAATAAAGCAGACATGGCAACACTACTTGGATGGATGGCCAGTCGACGCCCAGGGCGAATCTACTACACCACTGCAGTATAGGCTATAATACACCGTATATTACTGTACTATTGTGTTATCAAAAACGTCAGCCAAAATAAGCTTTTTTGCTAACGCTGCAAGGCTGTAGGCGTTATTATCTATGATTGCTATTAGTATTATTTATGAATTACCAGGTCTCTCAAGACCAGAAAGGCAGAGGTACCAACAGTGTTGCCAAATTTCGCGAGAGAAATAAGCAAGACATTTGGAATGTGTTTGAAACATTTTTAACACCACAAATCTCATACAGGGGTCCCTGGTCACAAAATATTCTTGATGATGGGGGGGCCCACGGACAAATGCATGAAAATGTTTGAGACAACCACTTGTTTAAACATTCAAACAAGCAACTAAAATTTAGAAACAAGCCCAAAAAACCGCAACCACCGATATTTTCAAGCGACTGTACAGAAAAACAAGCCCTAAGTCGCTTATAATAAGTAGACATGGCAACACTGGGTACCAACAGCACGAGACGAGAGCCACAAAAGCCATCAGGCATGCGCAGTGCCCCGCCCCAGTGCTCAATATAAAATGCATGCTTTTATTTTTGATCTTTTAATACATGTCATCTGTTTCAGAGAATAAATCCTTGCCTATTTTTTATTTATTTCACATGTCATCTGTTTCAGAGAATAAATCATGTTTATTTTTTATTTATTTCACATGTCATCTGTTTCTGACAGAGAATCAACCCATGCTTTATTTTGATCTTACATGATGCCATCTGTTTGTTTCTGACAGGTTCTCTGCTCTGCCAATTTGACAGTCAATCAGTCAGACCAATGGGAACTGAGTTAATGCGCCATAGCAGGTCTTATATGGATGGAAATAACCATTCGATTTTGGGGAAATCTAGTAAATTTAGCCTACAATAATGTTGTTCCTTTACTGTTTTCTGCAGTATACACTACAGTACATGCAATTTGATTGATTGATTGAATAGCCTACTTTATTAACAGTTTGCAAAAAGTACAGTGGTACGACTATACAATGATGCTAAAAGTATAACACAGTATAATACAGCAGTATAGATTGTGGAAAAGGGCCCGATTATCCCTGGGCTTGGCTCCATGCATCAACAACAAAACTATGGGTCGTAAACGATGCCCCATGCTACTACTAAAAACGTACATCATTAATTACTTCGGAGAATAAGGAAGACAGTACTGTAGAACATTGAGGAATTTTACATTTTAATGTTAGTTTTTGAACAAGATTACAATGTAGTTGTACCTATATGATATTAACACAACCCTCAATTCTTGCTACCCGTTATCACTGCTTGAATAATACTTGGAATTTCTGAGGGCCCTGCCCTGCATACAAGCAATAGTCAGTATATTGTGCTGTATAAAAAGTAGCAATAACAATGCATATAAAATTAAAATGATAAAACTGATCTCGCTTATACAACCCAATGAATCTAGGATCTACGCTATAAATGTGCTAGTATCAAGATGAAGGCATGCAACAATCTGGATTAGAGGCAAGCAAATCTTCAACACACCAATTATGTTCCTCTTCTCCTTTAAATCAGAAAGCAGTTAAATTCAACAGGAGAGGTGGCACCTCATTCATAAAAGTTGGTAATGTGCAAATGTTGTGCTCATGACCAAATCCAAGCCAGTTGTGACCGATGCCAAAAAGTTGTCTTGATGTCAAAATCAGATTGAATAGATTTTACATTATAAACAAATCTAATTCTAGACATGACTGCTATAATAATTGTCATGTTTTCCACCATGTCCTTCGAAATTATCATATGATGGCTTCTAGGATAAAGTCAAAAAACACTTTCATAAATGAGGCCCCCAAAATGTTTTCATACCTACCACTGCCAGTTGAGCAATTAAAATGGCGATTGTTAAACAACAAGACAACAAAAAACAGACATTAGCAACAAATACATTGCCACAATGTTTAAGATATGCTACACATGTAAGTAATATGATAATGAATACACAAATTATACAATGTAAAACAGAGGTGTAGTTTCTTAGGGGAAGGTCACAGCTTGAATTATTTTCACATATATTTAAATATTTCAACATTTTAGGAGAAAAAAGTATATCACCCATGTGCAGAGGTGAATGACATACAAATTTGGCACGTTGCCACGGTTGTGGTATTGCGTGTTATTGAAAAAGATATGTAGGCAAAATAAAATAAAATAAAAGATATTATATACTTAGCTTTTTAAATTATCATCCAGCCAGTGATTTCCATTAAAATATTCATCCATCTATACTCCCCACCAGAAACCTTTGGGCCTACACACTGGATCAGAGTGTCTACGTTTCCCAACATTCAACAAAGAAACATAAAGCTTCTAAATCAACCCTTGACCACCATTATTATACAACTTCTGTTAGGAAAAAGGTGTGGAATTGAAAAACTAATCCCACTGTGCAGCAACATTTTTGCTCCCTATAACTTCCATGAATATTGAGCATAAAAGGTCAATGCAATAAGCTCCCCGCTACCCTCAAACTCAACTGAATTATCTTCTGTGACATGTCCGCATCTTTTTGGTTCAAGCACTCTGCCCACTGGGACACTAAAGGCAGAGATGCAGCTGGCCTCCTTTTCACATAAATTGCACTGGGATTAGGTTGCCAGATTTCCAATAAGTCCACCAAAAACATCAGCATGGAAGTAATAAATCCCAAACTCCCAGGCCACCTGACATCAAATTAGGTTTTGTTTGACAGGATCAGTAATATTCTCTCATGCAGGAAGGGTCTGTTAACTTTTAGACTCTGATATTGATAGTGACTGAATTTGAGTCAATGCAAAATATTCCATAGTGATATTTTTCATCCAGTGCCAGAATGGGAAGCAGTGCAAAAACATTTTGCAATGTGTCCTAGAACCAAATCTAGACTGTGACAGAACTAAATGCAAACATGAAGAGAAATGTAGGTGTATAGAGCCAGAGGGAGAGAGAGGACTTGACCACATGAGGTTGTTTCAACAACTTGTAGATAGGACAACTCTGACACCACACACAGGCACTGCTTTGTTTTTTTCCTATTTAGTACGAAATGGTGGAGGGTGTGGCAATTCTCTTTCCAATGTAAACCCTGTGAAAAAACACAAATACACAAAATGCATGAAATCTAACCAATCCACAAATCAAACCATGCAATTATTATTAACCCATTAACACATTGAGTGCCAATCGCGTAGATCTACGCGAACCTATTTAAAGCCGCCACGTGCCAATCGCGTAGATCTACGCGAACCGCCGGTTCGCGTTGATTTCACCAAAAGTACACTTTCGGAAATTTTTGATCTACTTCCGTTTCTGGTAGCACCACCGGAAACGGAATTATTTGGGATCCGGTTTTGCCGATCCCGTCGGCCCTCGTTCTAATGACGAAACTGAAACTCCATTTTCTCCTTGTAGTTTTTTCTCCTCCCATATCACTGTTTAACGTAAACCGTTCTAACTACAACATGGATGCCCCGTTTGACACATGGTCTTCACTGGTAGAAGCAGTGAGATGTCCGCGATGTTTACAAACAGTGCACAGCTCAATCTTAAGGATTTTAACAAGGTCTATGGCGACGTGAAAAAAAACAAAAAACAACAATAACACGTTGGCACTAGTGAGTACATTATGAGATTAACGTCTGGCATGGAATGTGTTAAGACCTGGAACGCATCTGTGTCATTTTTTGATTTGAGCTAAAAAGCACTATTTTACACTTTGGCTATTCAAAAATAGCAGATCTACAAGCTCATATCGTGGGACAGAGTGCCGCGCTACGAGCTTGTAGATCTGCTATTTTTTTTAAATCGTGAATATATGCAAATCAATATATATTGTTTTAAAGCGATCATTTTTAACTCAAATCTTTGCTTCTGGGGGTCCCTGGAACAACATATTTTGAGATGGGGGTCGGCGGCCAAATGCATATCATTTTGGGGGTCCTTGACATGAAAAGGTTTGAGCACCACTGATATAGAAACATACATTTTTCAGAATACTGTTGGGATTTAGAAGACATTTGTAGAATCGGCTTCAGGTCTTAATGGGTTAAAATGATTATATTACAATGCGCACAGATTCTTCTCATTCTCTGTGGTGTGTGTAAAATCGGACTCACCCAAGGCCAAGAGCAATAATGTGAGAGATGAGCAGGGAAGGAATGAAGACTTTGAGAAATTCTGCAGAGAAGACGCCACCTTTCTTCATAACCCCGCTCTTTCTCATACTCAGAGATGATGAATGTCGGGGATGCTTAAAATGGAACTCCCTGAAAGAATGAATGAGTTAGTTAAACAATCGATAAAAGCAATGTAGGAGCTATTTATTTGTTGTACGTTTTTAATTGTTTTTTTTAATAATAATACATCATATTGTTAGAATATTCTAGATTTTAGCTTTATTTAGATTAGTTGTGAAACAGGTATTTTCTTTTGCAAGTTATTTGTTTAGTTTAATAATTTTCTTGTTTAGCATATTTAGTTTGTTGTTGTTTTTTTATTTTTTATTTTTTTATTTTAGATTAACCAATTATTTTTGCCCCTTTTTTCTCCCCAATTTAGTCGTTATGCCAATTGATTCCTCCCCACACACATTTCTGTGTTGACACTGCTGTCATATCCTACTGACTCACCTGTCAGTAGGATCAATGTGTCAATGTTTTTTGATAACTAAACCATAAGAAACGCAATGGAATTGTTCTTTTGACAATTGGCCACTACAAGCAATATTTGTTCAGTGAATGGTGGGTGAGTGTAATAGTATAGCTGAAACAATTAAACCAAATAATTGATTAATCGATCCAAAATACAAATCTATCAAATTCTGAATAATCGGTTTAGTGATGTATGAAGTAAATACTGCTATTTACCACGTCAACCAAATGTGAGTAGTTATGTTTGTTCCATGTGTATTGTGTACAGTATTATAAATTTGACTTACTTTGGAGGAATGTTTTCTGGTCTGCTGGACCAATCTGCCACCCAGTCTATCCCCTTCTCCATCAGGATATCTTCATCTCCCTCTTTATCTAGTCCTTCATCCTCTGACTACAGATAAAGAGAAACATAATGGCAGTGTGTCTAACAGTGTAATAGTGAGCTAAATTCAAGGTTAGGGCATACAAAATAATATTAATAATAATAAATTAATGAATTAATAAAAAGTTGACTTCTGTTGTGTTTTACCTGGCTTCCCCTTGCACTTGACATCTCTACATCAAACATGATTTGACCCTCATCTTGATCTTCTGGACTGGGTGGTCTGTGGGGACTGAGGCATTATAGAAAAAATAAAAAATACACAACAAATTCTAAACAAATAAAGAATATAGACAGAAAAGAATGCTCTATTGGGAAGACAAAAAAAATTCTCTGCCTTTCATCCTTACCTATTACAGGCAGAGCTGCTCCGGCTAGACTCAGCCTGTGCATCCAGCAGGATCTTCTCCATGTCTCCGTTGTGGATGGAGGACGACGATGGCACATGCTCCAATCCACCGACCAAGCTCTCGTCAATCTCTTCAGATACCACGTGGTCCACGGTCTGTGGAGTTTGACTCTCCCCTGTATTGCCATTCAGTGGGTCTATGGTGGCTCCAACAGAAGGGTTGGGCTGAACACCCTGTGTCCCTGTGTTGTTCCCATTCATCTCTAGCTCCACCCAGGACCCTATATGCACAAGCACAGGTCAGGGTTAATTTCTGCAAATCTTGACAATACATTAGCCTTGGGTCAAGACTATCATAGATGTAGGCTATTTTATCAATTTTGATTTTTATATCACATTTATGATATGAAAGCTAAAGTCAGACTCAATTAAATATGATAGTCTTGGTCCAAGGGTATCAATACATAAAACACAGTGCAAAAGGGATTTTTTTTGGTCATCAATAAAATCAGCCCAAATGAACATATCATTTTTTCGTTCATTTTTGCATGTGTAGGCTTACTAGGCTAGCACTGCATTCAAGATAGCATAGATCTCTTCTCTTTGTGCCACTGCCCCAGAAATGGGTTGCACATTTCCTATTTCCAGACAGGGTGGAGGGAGGGGAGTTATGCAATCCTCAGAGAGAATGTAAACCTTGTGTGATGATGTGAGACTACACATTTTTGAGCCCACAAAAATATAATTGATACTAAATACAGTGATTCGGCTATACAGTATGATGATCCACTGTGATAGTCACGTACGAGGTCCATTCCCCTGTGAGCCATTGCATAACACAAAGAGAATGAGCTGCGGGTCGCTGTTCCTTGAGTGGAAGTAGAACATGTAAACAAACCTCTCGCTTCGTTGCGTTTCGGACAATCGCGATTCGCTGGACAAACATGCTTCAGACAGATCTGTCCGAAACATTTCGAGTTATAGATTACTTTTAGTGTTGCTCGATGCCTTTTAAACTTCCTTTCAAATTAAATAGAGTCGTGCACAAATAGTATTGGGTGCATGCAAGGACATACACGAAAAGGAAGACCATGTCCCACTTTGGGTTTGGCCAGTGCAAAAATACGAATACCAAAACACTCACCCCAAAACACAGTCGCCCCGGGGCAAATCCGGCGGTATTCACCTGGTATTCCTAAACGTAACCTCAGTAAACTATGCCTAAACTAAACCTAAACTTATTCATACACGTAACCTCAGTAAAACGGTGTCAAACCCAACATTATTCCTAAACTTAACCTCAGTAAAACTATGCCTAACCCTAAATTTATTTCTAACCTTAAAACAATAATTGAATACAAGAACCGCTGGTCTGCGAAAATAATGGGGCGAGCGTGTTTTGGGGCGAGTCATCCGGTTAGCCAAAAGGACATGATATTCTAATATTATTTACGTTACTTTTCTTCGACACATTTTGATCCTGGAGATCATTACTTAATGAAAAATGCATATAAATTCTTACAATAAAAACGCTTACTCACTAATCATTGACAGTAATTCCACGACTGGCAATATTTCTTTTGTCTGAAACTTGTTTTTTTTATTATTACTCTGGCTAAAGCCCCTCCCACCGCAGATTCGTATAACTGTGGTTGGTTGACATTCCAATCAATCAAACATTCAGCGCAACTCCATTGGAGGATTTACGATGACGTGTATTAAGATCACTCTCAGCCACGGTTGCCATGTCCATTTATTATAAGCGACTTCGGGCTTGTTTTTCTGTGAAGTTGGTTGTAAATATTGGTAGTTGTGGGGGTTGCGGTTTTTTTGGGCTTGTTTCTAAAGTGCAGTTGCTTATTTTGGGCTTGCTGTGTAGTGTTGTTTAAACCAGTGGTTCTCAAACATTTTCATACATTTTTCACATTTTCTTCCAAGATTTCTTTGAAAATAGCCGAAATATATAGGTTTAAAGGGCTCCTTCTTTTGGGCTTGTTTTCAAAGACCTGGTTACTTGTTTCTCTCACAAAACCTGGCAACACTGCTCTCCGCCCCGCCCAGAAGAAGAGGAAATTCTATCCGCGATTTAACTTTTCCAACAATAACATCTTAATTACAGCATAGTCCCAGGCAATGCACGTACAATCACGTAACAATATTCAAATAACACATTTTGATACCAAACGCGCGGATTTAAGTGTGCGGTAGTACGTACCGTGGAGTCCCGTTTCCTCGTTATTGTTGTGTTGAGCAGCAGCGGTAGACATGTTGACTACCTAGTTTTAGCATTCATCAACATGACACGCAGACGAACTACGTTGTGCGCAGGCGCACAATCGATCCAAAGTCCAGACATGTCCAGACAGAGAGTGACAGTGGTGTAAAGTAACTAAGTACATTTACTCAAGTACTGTACTTGGGCACAATTTTGAGTAATTTTTACTTTACTTGGGTATTTCCATTTTTCAGTACTTTTACATCTACTCAACTACATCTCAGAGGCAAATATTATACTTTTAATCCACTATAATTATTTGAAAACTTTAGTTAGTTACTTTGTAGATTTTGATTATTATTACAATACATACAGTAACCACTTCAGCTCTATATACATTTCAGCCATTTGAAAATAGCCAATTTACAAGCTCACAATGTGTCGCAATGTGACACATTGTAAGCTTGTAGATCTGCTATTTTCAAAAAGATTTTAATACAATTTATACATTTGAAAACTTGTGAAATGGGACATCCTGCATAATGAGTACTTTTACTTTTGTAATTTAAGTACATTTTGATACCAATACTTTTGTACTTTTACTTTTACTTAATACATTGCAGTATTGATACTTTTACTTAAGTAAAAAAGATTGAGTACTTTTTCCACCACTGGAGTGAGTGCCTCTAACTGACCCTGGATCAGCGATGGGAGGATGGATGGCAGTGGCACAGTCAGTCTCTCTTGTCTTTCTGCATCTGGGTCTGTCTCTTCACCCCTCCTCCCCCCTCCTATCTATCTCTGTAGTAGTAAATAATGTAGAATATTGCTACAGTTCATAGAAGCTTTTAAGAATGGGTTCCATCATAAACTTGTAAAATAAAAGGACATTAGTGATTAGTATTCACACTGATATTTTGTCAGGTCTTTGTGTGTTCTTGTTTAGAGTGTTACCCCTGTTTTGCATTTAAAGGCTCATATTTACTTTCTTAGAGATCTATTGTATTTTACAAAACTATATCTGCTCCTGGCAATGTGCGGTACCTCAATATGATATCAGTTAGAATTGGCTGTAAGGATGTTTCAAAGTGGAAGAATAGTGTGCAAGGGAAGGTTTAATGTGTCTTTAGGGATCTTATGACAGAAAGGGTACTTGACTCTCAGCATTATTGGTCATCCCTGCAGGGGATTGTAAAAATGACTAACTCTGCTTTACTATATAAATTACACTACCACATATTTGTTTCTGTGCCAACTACCCAATTATCATTTGAGTTGGGTTTGTAATTCAATGTCCTGCAATACTCTTTTATGATTATTTTTCTAAGTATACAACTACATTTTCTAAAGAACACAAATAATGACTCAGGTTTTCTTTTTATTCAGAATCCATGTTTGAAATTCTGCATTACTTTTGATCTAAATTGTACTTTATTCCATTTGACAAAGACAAACAGAGCTATACAGTGAACCTTTTGTATTGATTTCTTTTTGCAACAGATCACCAAAAATCTCCTACAATCTTTATTCAAGAGCCCCTTGAAAGAAATAAAAACATACAAATTAATGAAATTCACAAAAATAAAAGTGCATTTTGTTTCGACTCCTGTGATACATTATACATGTATGTAGCGCTGCCGTCTTGGAAAAACCTCATAACTCCAATTTTGGTGTTCTTTTTCCTTTATTTGAATTGAAGGTTTACATGGTCCTTTATAGGTAGAGCAAGTTTCATGACCCCAGGGCCCATGAATCCCATTCACGGCCCATTGAAAATGTTTTCAGAAATGCAAGTTTGACTATCTGAAAATAAGGCTGTTTTTTTCCTGAATTCCTAAAAAGTTGATGTGTTGAAGAGACAAGGTTTTCAATTGGACAGCAGCGGTTAAATTCCCCTGAGCAGTCTCCTGTCTGGCGTTCCAGTAAATTCAAGAAACATACTTGATTATCTGTTTTGTTTTTTCCTCAAATGCTATGACAAAGGCAATAGGGTTCTATTGAATTACATTTTTTGTGGTCTTGCACCATAGCCTCTTGCACAATATCTATGAAGATGTTTGGGGAAAGTGGTATACAGTATGATATAGAGAACATCCCGATTTAGCCGTGATAACCATTTTATGTTAGTTGGATGAAACGTGCAGATTGGGATGTACAGTATGTAGTTTGAAACGTTGTTTTTGGAGTATATCCGAATTTTCCTGTAAAAGCAGTCGTATTTGGGTTAACTCAACTGTAGAACCCTTTGAACAGTAAAATGACTTGATTTAAATTGGCATTTCAGATAAGAAAAAAGAAAGACATTTAATCAGTGAATATCACTAGATTGGACTAAGCTGAAAACCGACCTCATTAAAATGAATACCTATCAATTGGTGGCTGATCATTAGACAAAAACACTTCTGAATGGCAGGTTGAATCATTCTGATGCAATGTATGTGATGTGACAATGGAATGGGATAAGGGTACGGCGTTCAGGCAGATTTATGTGCAAATGACACGAGGCTAATAACTTTACTGACCCTCATGTTTTCACATCTGTGAGCAAAGAAAAAAGCAATCATTTTGCGGAACAAAAAAAAAAAAAGGGTTTGCAAAGTGTCTCATGACACACGCACATTACCCAGAGCCCTGAGGAAGTGACACTCACAACATTAGCATAAAACCACTCATAGCAGCCATAAGCACTGGTGGTTAATGGTGGCATTGCTAGTGAGTGGGAATCAATTCTCTAGAGGAGTGAAACACGTTAAACCAATATAAATATGATCCAGTGGGAAAAAACAAACAAAAAAACGTTCATGCCCTGATTCAATGGCTATTTTGTCATCCAAGTGTTCTACAAAAAGAAAATACTTGTGCTATAATCTACCTGCTTGCTCCAGAAAACTGGCAGCGCATGAACCACAGGGTGATTTAGAAACAGAAGTATTGCTGTTATACGACTAATTTATATACTTTGTATAATCGTGTCACTTGCCACAAATAAGTGATTCTGAGTGACATGGTTGTACAGCGAAATATAAATTAGGCTTTACTCTCCCCTCTGTTATGAGCTAGCACCAACGATCGATTCAACATAATTGTCTGCAAATGTGCTTCACAAGATCTTTTTTGATCCCCTTGATTAAGAACTAGCCCAGCATGACGAGAGAATAACTTCATACAATAATCACTAACTTCTGTCTAGCCAAATAACTTGACTAGCTTTAGACTGAGCTAGATTTAACTGCTTGACATGATAAAAATGCCATTCCCATTTAGACCCACAAGGGCCTATTTTTGATTAATTCCTTTCACAGCGAGCGAATGATTCACAACCATGGCACACAAAAGGGAACTTCAAAGGATCCAAATTAAGATCCAACCAAACTCGGAAGCATCCAAATCAGTTCCAAACTAGCTACAGTAAGCCAAATTAAAATGTTATAGTGCTTATGACTACAGAGGTACGGACACCTGAAAATACTTTTCTTTGGACAGCCAACAATCGAAACCACCAGACTCCCTTGATTTCACAAAAATGTTCTCTAGCTTTCCTCCAACCACGCCGCGGAATGAACAAACTGCTTCCAAAGACGTGACACAAACGATTACCAACTCAGGCAACCCTCTCTCCATCTACAGATCAGTCCAAGACGTACAGCTAAAGAAACTACAGTGATCAGACTGTAATCCTATTGCCTTAATTCATACAAAAATAAACCAGCTATAGTGATTCTTTTTTTCTTTTGACAGGTACAATACAAAACATCATAAAAAATAAATCATAAAAAAAGGAAAAAAAAGAAAATAAATCCATATGGTAAAGCGATCAATAAGCATTCACCACTACAAGATGGTGCAGAAGTGCCAGACTAATGGGGAATAGGCCACACCACACTACAATGACTTTCTATTAGGTAGTGACCCCACCTGTATAGTCAAGGGATATTACAAAAAAACATGGAATCAATTCCGTACCGAGAAATGTATTCACCAATGCGTTTGTAAAGGTGTATAGTAACACATTTCACAAAGGCTGAAATTCAACGCCCATAGTGGAACACATGACGGCTCTTTAAAGTTGGGGTACCTGCAACATTATGCAGGGTAATTGAAAATGTTTAATTCTGCCTCAAGTAGCATGTGAGGGGTCAAACTAGGGTTCTGCATTCATTGCAATCATTTGTTTTGCACCAAAACCAGTCCTTGGTGGAATAACAGCAGAAGCACTCTTTTACAGTTTGTGTGAAGATATATATTTCTGGGTGCATATAAATTAAAGAGTAGCTTCATTAGTTTATTTAAATTTCTCAAATACAGTGATACTGCTTCACATTGTTAAATGCCTCAGGAGGTAGGGGGGAGCCCAGGGAGTCTCTGCCAAGACATCCAGAACACATGGGTTCTGACAGCTCCTCATTGAGCTCCTCACTGACCTCCAGACCCATAAGGGTCCATGTCTCTCCACTGAGGAGCCCATCTTCTGCAGATAACTGATGTCTTTATGCCAAAGAGTGGTTTTGGTACAAAATCAATTGCAATGGAATTTAGAATTGTGAAAATCCCATAGTTTGACCTCTCACATGCAACTTAAGGCAGAATTAAACCTTTGTGAAATGTGTTACTATCAGACACCTTTACAAACACATTGGTGAAGCGATTTCTTGGCAAGGAATTTATTCCAGGTTTGACCGTTTCAGTGATAATATTCCCTGACTTTGTAGTATTGTAGCATGGGTGAATATGAGCTCATGTCTTGAGCGCCTCAGGATTAAAAAAAGGTCAAGGACAGCAGACTGTCAATCTCACAAAGGACCGAGCCCGAGTGCCTTCAATCACTTTGATTTAAGTTTCTTTTGCGGAAGGACACCATGCTTAGCAGAAATAGCCTTCCCTCATACTGTATTAAAATCTAGATATGACATTATTTTCCAGACTCTAGTCTGTCCATGTCAGGGGTATCATCGTACTGTACATAAGGGAATAGGGGGAGGCAAGTGAAATTGGCAACTTGACACATAATTTGGGGCAAATATGGAGTGCTAACAACGTGCATTTGCAGTGTTCTAGGCCTACACAAAATAAATTTGTGACGGAAAGATGAGAAGAGCAAAACTATCCAAACAAAAGACACTTGGTAGCTACAACATAGACAAAATAATAACTTGGTAGTTATGACATACAAAATCATGTCATGATGGCACAAAATAACATTGCAGTAATGGTGACAGAGCCAAATAAGTTTACTCAGGAAACATTTCCCTTTGGTTTGGGATGTAGTGAACAAGAGTTAAAATATGGTACAGGGGTATGGATGGAGTGCTCCTAGTAGAGGAATCCCATTAAGGCTGAATCCCCAGGTCCGGACAAATGACTATGGATCCTGTTTGCACCAATTTGGGTCACACTTTGAAATGCACCAGTGTTGGCCTGCTCTGGCATATTGCGTGATAGCAAATGAGTTGTCATTGACATATACCCATAACCATCATATACAATTCAAAAAAAAAAGAAAAGAAAAAGAAAAATCTGCTTCTGCAGTCTAGATGTGGGGACTCAGCCTCAAATAGCCATCAAAACAGATAATGTTCTTTAGAGGGGTGGGGGTGGGTGGTGGTTCAGAGCAGTGGGGCTTAAGCAGAAACTGGGATCTGACTGGTTCATCAAATGCTAGTTCAGTTTGTCCTGGAATATATACAAGTTGTTGGTGGTAGCCACAGCAATGATGTTGTCCAGAGGGTGCCAGGCGGTGTGGAGGATCTTCTTGTTAAAGTCCAGGCTGTCCACACTGATTTCATCCTTCTTGCGCTTCCCTCCTGTGCACACTTTGCGAGGTTTCAGGACGGACCGCGGCTTGCTGTTCTCCCGCGATGCCTCCAGGGTCATGTCCTGCCGGTAGCCTCGGTCGAACATCCTGAAGAAGTTGTTGTAGGAGCCGGTCATCACCACACTGCAAAGGCAGGGAGAATAAAAGGGTGAGGCAGCCGCATAAGCAGTGGGGCAGGAATAGCATCACAGTCTTGACCACTTAAGTCCTATACACGTCGTCATACGGCAAATAGCAATAATAAAATGATCTATAAGCTCACAACATGTCCCATCGTGAGCTTGTAGATCTATTATTTTTGCTATTTTGGGAAACATTTTGCATTTAATGACATGCCCAAAATAAGGATTTTGTTTTACTAGCCAGCGTAAAGCAAGGACAGACATATGCTCTGTATGGAGCAGACAGACAGTGCTACAGAAAGCCTGTAAGCTGCTGGTTTTAAAGCATGTTTAAATAGGTGAACCACCCAGAAAATGTATGTCATGCACATTATATGCCTTGGATATTGCCAGCGGAAGATTAAGTAAAGGGCAAAATTAAGAAAAAAAGATCAGTCACAACTGCACATTTGGTTACTTTTCCTAACAATCACAACTTTAATTCCTGGTTGTAAACCAAACGCATAGGAAAATAAAGAGGTTCTCACCTGTCGTTCCCGTTCCAACAGCACTCGAACTTGTCAAAGATGCAGTCGTTTTCATAGAGTGAGCACAACTTACTCCTGAGATATTCATGCACCTGTTAGAAGAAAGCCATTGAGTGATACAGTGGAAAGCCATACTACGATGAAAATGTCGTCAAAGTAAGGATGTACACAATGAATTGATGACCGTTCATTATTCATTCACATTCATGTCAGGCAAGCTTGACAGAAATGATTAATTTGATCTTGGCTCACCAAATTTCTGAATAAAGCGTAATCATTTAAATTGTCCACCAGATGGAGCGGTATAGTGAGAGGATATCCAGGGTACAATTGTCAAACCAAATTAAACATAAATGCATACACTCATATTCCAGGCCCTACTGAAGAATATGGTGATTTTCATTTCAATTAAGCCCCAACTGCAATTTCTCTCTTTTGCAGCCGTTCCATTTGACTTGGTGAGTTGAAAGGTACTAGTCTATCCTGGACATATTTTAATTTAATAAATGTTACTTCATGTATCTGTATGGTGGAGTATGGCAACACAAAACTGACACATTTGCCACGGTTACAAGAGCTCTCCATAATCAACTTTTGACCGTTCGAAATTGCTCGGGTTGTATTTCCCATTTTTCCATGTTGGCATACAGCATATTAGAGCTGTTAATGTTGAATATTCCATATTCAAATATGTATTCGAACATTAAAAATAAAAGGTTTAACTATAAAAATTTATCGAATCCAACACGGTAACGCATTATTGTTAAATACAAATATCAACTTCCTATTGATTTTATTATTGAAATACAGATGGTAAAAACATGCTGTACTGGGTTTTGTGATATTATATATTGGCAGAATCTGGTCTGTGTTCGTTTATGTGCTAAAAGAGTGACTTTGAGGGCTGTTTCAAGTGCAATTTAAGTCAGCTATATTTCAAATATCCATTTCTAATCAACAGAGCAACTATTGAAGATATTGCCAATATCTAGAGTTACATCATGGCAACTACCCAACCTAAACCTCTACCAAAGTGTCATTGCACTTTAAGGAAATTTAAACCTACACTAAACAAAATCCTTCAAGCCATTCCTTGCAAATCATGCAGGGGGAAGTGATATTAAATTCTCTAAGCCAGTAGATTTACCATGCCTTTTCTTAAAAAAGTTGAATTTTCACATTTTGGTGAATTTTCTTTGTTGCATTTTTGTGTCACTAATAATTTCATTGGTGCACTACATGAAATGAACCTTAATGACTATCAATTATGCATTTGTAAAATGTGCATCCCCATGCCAAAATATGAAGATAAACATCTCCCTTCTGGAGCAGTAGTGTGGAACATGTCAAGGACAGTGAATTTCAGCTTGCAGAATCAAAATCATAATTTCAATTAATATGCGGCATACACCGACCTGATACGTCTCTACTGGCCGAGTCTCCATGTTGAGATCCCAGATTTTGACAGACAAGTAGTCACGGGTCATCATGTAGCGTCCACTGTGGCTGAACTTCACATCCGAGATGGAGGAGATAATTTCAGAGAAGAACGAGCGGTTGTTTGGATCCTCTGGCTCCTCGAACACTGATAAAAGATGGGCATGGTTGTCAGTTTAACACACCATGGACAGTCTTAAAATAATTGTCCGGAATTGTTCAGTACCATTTCATCTGAATGAACAATGTCTGCAGGGATAAGGCAGAACTCGAACAAAAGAAAGAGGTACTAATGGGTAGTAAGCCCATAGCCATAATCAGGCACAACTCTCTCCATTAAGATCATTTGATAAATGGTTGCATCCCCAGAGGTCAGCCCTTACTGGCCTGTATTAGCTAGCCTTGCCACAGCGATCCAATTAACATTGTATTCAGAATCTAGAACAGTTAAAGGAACCGTTAGCAGATTTAAAGAGACATTAGCAATTTCAATGTGCCCGCTGTGTGCCCATAAAAAGACCACTTTGTAGCATAAGGAATGCTGCACCTGCATTCATTTTGGCAGTGTCTAATCCCGTAATATGATCCCTTTTGCCGGACTTCAACATCCGTTCTGTCACAGCTTTCAACATCTCACCTGTGGGCATGGAACACACAGAAAACGTTGCTTACTTTTGGAGTGCTGATCACACAGTGCTGATGCCCTCATGTCACACAGCCGGATTGTGCCTTTGCTGCTGCTGTAGACGAAAGTGTTGCACTGGTTGGGGTGGAATTCCGCTGCTGTGATCACTTCAGTCAACTCCTCCATGTTTGCTGGCTTTATGTCAACAATGTCTGAAAAAAGGTCAAGGGACCAAACTAGTTTCCAGCGTTCCAGATGAGGAACCGTAGGAATTAACAAATGAAATACAAGTGGAACATAGGTAGTTTCTTTCACCCCCCCCCCCCCCAAAAAAAAGAATAAAACAAAACATTAAATTGGCAATAGGAGCTAAACCATTAAGTCCTGAGGCCAATTCTACAAAGGCCTTCTAAATCAGTAGTTATCACACTTTCAAGGTTTTTCAGAAATGTTCAACAATAGCAGATGTACAAGCTCACAGCGCGGCACGAAGTAACATGCTGTGAGCTTGTACATCTGCAATTTTTTAATAGCCAACACAAAAATCTAAAATGACGCTGGTTTTCACATTGAACCAGAGGTCTTTACAAGGAAAAAGGATACTAAAGCTACGATCAGTGATCTCCAAGTGCCAGAGGTTTATACGCAGGTCATCTGCAGACAGGTAGGTCTCACAATCACTATTGACAGAGATTGAGTTGATATGGTAGGTGTGAGCATTAGCAAACACCCGCCTGGGGCTGGCCTCCACCATCAAGTCCATGGGCCGAAACACTGGTACCTGAAGCCAAAAGGGAGAGGTGCAACATTTAGATTTTATCTAAAGAAATTAATAATGCAGAACCTGGTTTTGTAGTGTTATTAGCAGAATCTTCTTTGTTTGCATTCATTTGTGCTAAAAGAGACTGAGGCCACTTTGTACTGCAAGTCAACAGGGACAAGATGTTGGAATATCCATTTCTAATCAATGGACCAACTATTGAAGATATCTCACCAATATTTGGAGTTACATCATGACAAGATTAATATACACAACCCAAACCTCTACCTACCCAAACCTCTACCTGAAAGTACATTGTACTTTCAGTCAGAGGTCTGACATAAAATAGATTTTCGATTCGACTTTCAAATACTATTATCTATTTTTTAAATACTAATCAAAAGCAAAAGCATGCATCTATCCATCTATACTTCTCGTGTGTGTACAGGATATAATTTATTTCCTTTATTACAGCCTATTTAAAACATTTTCCAAAATAGACAATTCAAAATAAAATACTACAGTGCGTTTTCCAGACAGGCGAGGAAACCGGGTGAGGCTGTGCAAGTGCACGTCTTCCACACATCCACACAAGATCAGTGCCCGTTTTCACATGAGATGAATTTCAACATTTCCACTATTTCCGGCACTTTGGCTATGTGAAAACGGGGTAAGTATATTTGGCTGTGTAACAAATTTCTTCGCATTTTGTATTGAGCCTCTGTGCCTGCCCTTTGTATTGTCCCTCAGCGCTCCCTGTAGCTGTCTTCCAGCATAGAAAATAAACGACTACTGTAGCACTTGTCTCATCCATGTGTCATTGCATATAATAATATTACAGGCCGGATTGCAATTATTAATAATTCGAACCGCATCGAAACAGACACAAATTAGATTGGGGATGTACCAAAACACTCACACGCACTTGTAGTCTGGACTGTGCTCCATCATACCATTCTGTGGTATGTGCTCCGTGTCAACGCTCCTAAATAGAACAGAGCTCTGAAATACGCGTAAACAGGTTTTGTGCGTCTTGACGCTTTCAGTGGGTCAGGGCCTTTAGTGAGGCACACTGTCCGCTCTCCCGCACATGTTTCAGCAACACAAATTATTATAACAACTATCGGATTGAATACTTTAACAGTTTTCTAAAAGTACAGAGTCTAGAGGTACACTGGCTTACTCTGGGACCACGCAAAACACAAGCCGGGAACGATGCAAATTGGGAATGCATGCCCCACCCGGTTGTACAATACCTGCTGTGGCTGTTTTCAAGAGTACCCAGTGTGGTACTGACTTGCATAGGACCGATTGACTAAATATGGAGCTACGGGATCCCTGATCCTACTGCTGACGTGCAAGGGCATACACAAATGGGAGTTCTATTGTGCACGCCACCCATTATATTGGCGCAATTGTGACACTCCACCAATCCGTGAAGCCCACGGGTTGGGTAGGCCTATCAGGGAAGCCAGTGCCCCCCTCCCCCCTGTGTTTTTTTGTTTCTCGATAACTGTTGGTGCGACCGAATTGCCACTTGGCAGTGCACATCCCCGGGTCATCTGTGACACGCACACAAAAGGTTGAGGGGTGCCCGAGTTGGTGCCCGAGTTATGCCCGAGACAGACACACATGTGAATTTATAAATAGATTAACAGCCATTACTAGGAATATGCAAGTAAACACATTTCCTTTAAATAAAGCCTTTCATTTTGTTAAGTACGGATTTGGATATTCTTTTAAACTATGGACATCAGAGCTTTGCCGTAAATTCCAAACATGATCAGTCATGATAGTTGCCAGCCTACACACCCGTAGTGATGTGACAGTATGGGGATCTCTGTAACGTCCATCTTCTTCCTTCAAGTTGTAGCCCTCTGGTCTCTTGTCTCGCTCGCTAATTTTCCACAGCTTTATGGTTTTGTCTGCAAACATAGAGACATAAAACAGGAAAGATTGATTTCAGTGACAGACAGGTGACGGTGAACACAAGTGCCATAATTCATTACTTACTATAATAAACTTTATTTATAAAGCACCTATCAAACCAAAGTTACCAAGTCCTTCACATAAAACTGAATAAAACCAAAATAAAATTCAGCAACGGAATAAAAACAAAAACATGATGACGTGTATAAAATATAAAGTGCAGTGAATAATAAAAACATCAAGTTAAATTTATGGAAAGACCTTTCAATAAAATTAAGTTTTAAGAAGCAAAACTGATTTACCCAGTCTGAGCTCCTCAGCCAGGTCATTTCAGAGCCAAGTGGCTTTGAAACGTAACATGGTCAATTTAATCAAGTACACTGTGGTATGTAAATTCTGTTACTACCCTTTGTGCACACTTATAGCAGCCAGTGGTCCTCAGAGCTCCACCCAGTGGGCCGCGGAAACTGACAAAATATTTTAAACTATTAATTAAGGTTTTCTTTTTTCCCCTAACATATACATTTAGTTTTTCACATTTAGATTTTGCAGACAAATTACTGTCTGGCACAAAAATACCTGCCAATTAAGTAGGGCTGACCCAAATAACTCGAATATTCGAAGCTTCGTTTGATGGCACATGATTCGAACTTTTTTTTCAAAAATCGAGTAATTGGCCGTTTTTTTTATTTGATTATTTTTTCTCCAAACATGTACAAATGCAAAATATAAGATGCTTACCCGCTTGCCCCAAATGTTAACTAGGTGTCCGGAGTATTTGTGCAATGTATTAGTCCATATTTTTGAATAAAGAAGTGTTTTAATCCCCTCTGTGGACGAACGCCATTTTCCCCCCTCGTTTAATTCCTGTTTACATTGAGTGTAATTCCGGCTTTCACCGGACGCGCCCTGTCATTACCGCCCATTGGGAACTTCCGACAGAATCGGTCACAGACGAGATTTAAACACTTCTTAATTGAAGCGGGTAAGCACCTTATATTTTCCTTTTGTACATGTTTGGAGAAATACGGGCTTTACTGGTGACATTCCAGGGCGAACTGGGGGGGTGGTCGCTAAGACTCTCGTAGATACGAAAATAAAAGTCACGACGACGCGATAAAATACATTTACTACGACGTTTGTGACTGACAAATAAATCCTCTCGAATCTCCAATTGACAAACATAGCAAGTGTTCCGCTGCTCATTTTAATGTCATACATTAATGAGAGGGGGAACGGAGCACAACATACTTAATTGCACACTGGTGTTGCATGCCGTAAATAGCAGATCTACAAGCTCACAATGCGTCCTATTCGTGACACGTTGTGAGCTTTTAGATCTGCTATTTACTGCGCACAACACCGACACACAACTAGTATAGCTCATTGGGTGTCGGGTTACATTCAGTGGGTCGTGGAGCAGCATTCTACAGCTGATCTTAATAGATCACTAACGGAGCACCGGGCACCTTCGTGGTGCCCGGTGCTTGGACCTGGTTCGGTGCCCCCTAGCCATGGTTCACATGCCGCTTGTTTCAGGGCTAGGTGTCCCCCAGCACCGTTTTGACAACAGGGGGTGGGTGGGTTCAGCGCGGACCCGGTTCGGTGGGGGGGGTCCTTTAGCAGCCCTGCTACAAAATGTCTGTGTTTTTCGCCTTTTTTTTTTTTTTTTTAACAGCGATTATTCGAAGTTTGATCGTTTTTTGGCCTAAAACTTTGATTTCCAAAATTATAATCGAAGGTCAGCCCTACAATTAAGTATTAACAACGATGGCGATTTGTGGGCCTGTCACATGAGGTTTGGCCTTATAGATCGAAATGTCTTCAATGTTGGCTGGCTTCTGTGTGTTTCCTTAATCTTAGGGTCATTGAAGTAGAATATTTAATTAAATCATTGCAGCAACATAGCAATAGTTTGTACTAGGTCATAATGCCTTTGTATTTACAAGTATTAGTACCCAGTTGGACAAAAAGGTTGAGAACCCCTGGTCTATAGTGTACACATTGTAATGTATATACTATAGCATTTTCCTTCAGTGTAATACACCAACCTCACCGAGTCAAATTCCTAGTCCAAGTCCAAACATACTTGGCAATAAAAAATAATTCTGAGAAAGTCTTCACTCAGCAGCTGCTCAGAATGCTGGCAGACAGGTTTTAGAGAAAACTAAGACTACATGTGCACTCGTGAAGTAGATACATTCAAATAAAAAGGAATCAGAAACACCTGCACACCGTCTTCACTTGCTCAACCCCCCCCCCCCCCCCCTCTCTACCTTAACACTCTCACCGCCAGGCCCGTAGCCTACGGGCCGATAAATCCAACTGTAAAGCGCCGATCCCGTAGCCTACGGGCTGTGGTGCTTTTTCTAGTACGGCACATTTCATTGTAACACCACCGGAAATGGAATTATTCGGGATCACGTTTTGCCGATCCCATAGGACTCCATTCTAAAGCGCACACTGCAACGCCATTTTCTTCGATTGTAGTTTTTCTCCTCGCTGATCACCGTTTAACCTAAACCGTTCTAACTACAACATGGATGCCCCGTTTGACACGTGGTTTGGACTGGTACACGCAGGGAGATCTCCACGATGTTTACAAACAGTGCAGAGCTCAATCTTAAGGATTTTAACGAGGTCTATGGCAACGTGAAAAAAACAACAATAAAACGTTGGCACTGGTGAGTACATTATGAGATTAACCTCTGGCGGTCAATGTGTTAACAGTCAGGATTTTACAGTGTTATGACTCTCTTACTAACCATTGGTGGACAAGAGGAACTGTGCTGCATTCTTCTGAGGCAACCACCGGATCTTGTTGATTTTCTCCTCAATCTCAAGGCTTTTCAGGTAGTCGAACTCAGGCTCGTGACTCTGGAAGGTGCTGTAAACATTGTACTCTCCACGGCACTGTGGCTGATTTTTACTCTAAACAATGACATACAACACCACAGTGAGTTCCCAAGTCACATCACAGAACTACAAGGAGACTTCGATTAATCTCCGACTTTAATTTAGATCAAATGATGGTAAAAGTACAAAATCAATGATAAATGCTCATTTATTTATCCCAAGCCAAGACATCTTGAAATTGCTTAATATGTTTACACAGCAGCCAGGAACATCACGTTTAATTTCATATGGAACAAAGATGAGTGTTTTGGTTGAAGTTTTAAATTGCACAAGACATTTTTATATGATAGGTTACATCACTGAACCGGTTATTTGATTACTAAGATGTATTCATTCAATGTGTCACACCTAAAATAAACACACACCCAATAACATATTTAAGGTCCCATGTAATGAGCTAGCTCAAGTGAAATCTTTACGGTGTCCCCACTAACCACACCACATCTGTCCAAATAGCGCCAGTTAGTACAGATCCATCATTTGCTTAACGCAAGAGCCAGACTGTTATATCAGCCATTATTTTAGTTTTTTGACAACATTGGTATCTTCAATTATGCAGTTGATGTGTGGTATTTTTCTTTTTACAACTTTCATTATAGGTTAACATTTTCCATTGTTGAAAAAATTGTAGATCTACAAAATAATTGATTCAAATATTTTTCACTTTCTACAAAAATGACAGTCAAAACATCGATAATCGGTGGTCTAGAACACTAAGAAATCTGGACCGGACCCACAAATCTGGCATCGGTAGGGCTCTACATGACATAATAAAAATCTGGTATTGTCTACATGAAGACAAAGCTTCAGCAGACCACAGATTCACATCAACCCAGATGAGTCACAGCAACTTACCTCTGGCTCCTGCTGAAAGATGACAACTCGACCGCCTTTGTCCCCAGTGGCTAGTAGCTCTCCAGAGTGGTTGAATTCAACAGTAGATATGATGTCAGCTGTCAGAAAGGTATTGCAATTACTGACTATTATTCAAACCACCCCCCACATCCTCATTTTGCCATACGTGCAGACATATTCTACAGCAAATGCTGATGCTCTCTAGCTCTAAATGGGACCAGTAATTACATGGCTAATCAATAGCCTTTTGTTTCCTGCCATTTCAGATGTCTTTTTATACAAATCATTCAACCACATTTATAAGCCTAACAGAGACATATTTCTTTCCGTATGTACGGTCATATTTTCAAAAGATTTTCCCCCCAGTTTGCAGTCATTGATTTTGAAAGATGGGACAAAGAGCCCGGCTACCAGAGATGGCAATGGAACCCATTGACTTGTTTACTGGAATTTGGCATGTCAAAGCAGAGCATGTTACAAAGTGATTCCAAATATAGCAACCGTGTCCCAATTTTTCCTAATTATCTGATATAATCTGATAGCATGTTCACATGATATATTATAATCTTGTGCAACCTGAAAAGTATTGTTTACTAATTGGCCTTTAATAGGAGAAAAGAAATGACTTGCCATCTGCAGCTACTGAATCAAGATGAGTATTCTCATCAATCCCACAATACAACAATCAATCCTTTATCTTGGCCTGGCACAAATCTCAGCTGTATCCTTAAAATAGACAATCGCACAAGTTGCTCTGCTTCTAATGCTTCACACAAATGGCCTGTACAACTTGACTCCATGCACTTGCATACGAGACAGACAATGGGAGTGAAAGAGTGGAGAATGAAGGAATGTTTTTTTTTAAGGCAACAAGGAAAACTTGCACAAGCCTAGTGTCGAGTCTTGCGATTAAGCCTTCATATTGCTTTGTGTATTGACACAATAAGGACAGGCTAACAGTTACCCTTGTTCTCAGGCACAATTTACTGTAAACAACCATGCAGTGTACGTCACATATACGAATCCATCACATACTATAAACAGATGCATTTCAGAATCTTGTGCATCACTAATACTCACTGGATACAAGGACAAGGGAACTACCACCACCTTATTAGCAGACATTCTGTATATTTTCCCCTTTGTATAGGGAAAAGATGTTGCATTAAACTTGATCATGCACCATCAAAAATGTTACCAAGGGTATACATTTGTTTTGAGCAAATATGCCTCAAATTAAAGACCACTGAGATCAAAGCAGTGCATCGAGAACTGCAAGGCAGATTGATTCTCATCTCAGCCACTAGTTGAAACCTGGAATCACACTTACCCCAATTGTCACTGTCAATACAGGACACAGATGCTACGTGTTACACACATGTCACAAGCAAAGTGATTTGAACTATCCAAAGGGTTAGCTTAACAACTGTCGCGTTTGGGTGAATGATAAGATGCCCTTTGTCTGCAACAAGTCCAAACCACCACATTGATTGCTTTGCAGGCTGAATCCTCCTTCATAATGAGACAGCATTACTATGTTGATGTGAGGCAAAACACCTTGGCTTTACAAGTACAGAAGCGCAAAACGCCATGTATTTTTTTCTTTTTTACTCTAAGCAATAGTATTACCTTCAGGCAAGCTAAGCCAGAATGCCAATTCGAACAAGGCAGGTGCTCCTCCTGCGAGTTATTATTAACCATCGATCACATGGACACCTACCTTCAGCGACGTCGTCATCGATAGCTCCTTTAACTTGGGAGAAGCACCATTGCACATCGTTGCTCCCACCACCGGCTCCTGCACATTAAACAAAAATCACAAAACCCACCCAAATCACACACAGACAGACAGACACCCAACATGATCTGACAACTTTAGCACGCGTTAGCTTGCAGCTGCTAACTGGCTTCCAAGTCATCATTGATGAGGAGTCGAAGGCCACAAAATGTACTTATTTAACTTCATTATTAAGTGTTCGTGGATATAGTGATTAATCCCCGTAATCTACAACATTGTTTTGCATGTGTGGAACAGCTGAGTTGTGGGAGACGTAGAGACAGACATCCATCACAACCACAGCATCTTGCAACTACAAGTATCCTATCAGGCTAACTAGCGTTAGCATCGGTAGCATTAAAACAAATATATATCACCTGTATGCTCAACAACATGGAACATGGTACTTAGTTATTATCCAGAATAATAAACCTTTATTTCCGGCATTTTAAAAGCAAGGTTTACTCAACAATATCCATGTATATTTTTTTTTACCTGCCATGGTGAGCGAGGGAGGGATGTTTGTTGCGGGTTTGGGGCCCTGTTGTTCGGGTTGGCTGGGTGGGTTCTGCTCCTTCTGACTGACCGGAGAGCAGCAGCGTTGCCAGGTTCTGAGAGAGAAACAAGCAACTAGGAAAGCAAGCCCAAAAGATGCACCTTGCTTAGGCCACATGAGCACTTTTAAACCTACGTGCATCGGCTAATTGAAAATAGTCGATCTACAAGCACAAAAGCTTGTAGATGTGCCATTTTCAAAAAACTATTGCAATAGAATGTGATTATTTATTTATTTAAACATTCTAACACAAATGCTCCCTGGGCACAAAACATTTATGAAAATATTTGAGATCCACTGGTTAAAAGAAATTATAGTAATTGTAATATATATTTTTTTAAAGCTAGCATAAATAAGCAACTACACTTTAGAAATGAGCCTCAAAAACCACAACTCGCAACTACCAATTTTTAAAGCAACTTTGCAGAAAAAGAAGCCCAAAGTCGCTTATAATAAGCCGACATGGCAACACTGCCGGAGACCAGTGGAGGAAGCTAAGCTAGGAGGCTATGATATGAGGAGGCGTTAGCAGCGAACCTGTAACCGGAACACCTTACGGCTCCTCTTTCTCGCACACGAGTCACAAAGGATGATTAAATAGCTCCAAAACAGTTCGCAAGCAAAGAGAAAGTCAACGGCGAATCCTCCGTGTGGCTTTTTTCCCCAGACTTTGAAATGCACTTTGAGGTTTCTCTTCCCCTCGCCTCGTCTCCCTGCCTCAGCCTCTCCCCTGCATACACTTTCAAAATGGCGCAACGCGGGAGGCGTTCAGCTACCAGCGAACAGGGCAGTGTTGCCATGTTTTGTGAGAGAAATAAGCAATCAGGTCTATGAAAACAAGCCCAAAAGAAGCAACTTAAGGCCACATAGCCGATCTAGAAGCTCACAACGCGTCGCTTGTATATCTGCTATTTTCCAAAAAAAAAAATAAGAAAATGTGAATAAAAAAAAATAATGATTTTAACAACACAAATCTTATATGGGGTCCCTGGTATAAAATGTTTTCTGATGGGGGTCTGTCCTTATTTTTTAACTCTATGGGTCTGTCAGACAAATACATAATTTGGGGGTCCTTTTTGGCATGAAAATGTTTGAGAACCACTGGTTTTCAAACAACAATAGGAAACAAAATAAGCAACTACACTCAGAAACAAGGCCAAAAAACCCGCAACCCGCAACTACCAATATTTACAAGCAACTTCACAGACAAACAAGCCCAAGGTCGCTTGTAATAAGCGGTTAATGGCAACACTGGAACAGGGATGATAGTAGCCTCGTATCGACCAATAGACTACTAGGGCCTCTGGAGTACGACGGTGTCGCGTGCCAAAAGGAACAGATCTACAAGTGATCAATGCCCCATGCGGCGACAACTGATTGAGATGTAGATCTGTTCCTTTAGGCACGCGCGACAAACTTGCGCGATTAATTAATTGATGGTTTGCCTGTAATATTGATGTAGGCTATAATAGTAACCACCCATATCACACATACCCACACACACACGCACGCACGCACGCACGCACGCGCACACACACACACACACACACACACACACACACACACACACACACACACACACACACACACACACATGCTGTAATATAAACATAAAACAAAAGGTTCAGAAATTGAATATTATTTCTCTGTAATGCTGTATTGGAAATACATTTGGAAAGTCTGTTTATTTCACTTTTAAATGGTTGTAAGGAACATGTAGGCCTATTTGTGGGATGAGCAGCACAGCTCAGTATGTGGGTTGTGCACATGAACAATTTGCTAAATCTTCTCTGCCCCAAAAAGCTTATTCTCTCTCTTGTTTGGTGTAGATTGGTGGATTGGATGATTGAAGTCTATCAGTATTAGAGAGGACAGTGGGGGTTATCAGAGACTATACCTACAGAGGCTATACCTATGAGAATGGAATGGCCTGCCAAGTGCCAACAGTCTGACTGACTTACAATAAGTAATGTAAATAATCACATACATAGAATGCAGAGAGAGCAGTGTAGTAGGCCTACCTCTAGAAACTAGGATACCAGGTAAACAATGAACGTGGCATCGGTCTAAATAACATGCATCTAAATTACATTCCTAACATTTGTGGTCAAGAAAAACAAATCTAAGATACAAAACATGAGAACGAGTGACTATACGATATGTCTGCATATAGTAGCCAGCCATATCTTGGTCAGTTTCTAGCATCATTCGAGAGACAAGGTGGCAAGACGGGGTACAGGGAGAATGAAGTGCTAGGCCTAGAGGGTGAGGTGGAGTCTGAAGAGATGAGTCTTCAGATTACGGTGGGAAATTGGGAGTGAGTCTACAGTTCTGACTGCAATGGGGTATTTATTCCGCAGTTTGGGAGCCAGGACTGAGAAGAGTGCAGGACAGGGGTTTTCAACGTTTTTCAGCCCAAGGACCCCTTAGCTGAGAGAGAGGTGAAGCAGGGACCACTACTTATTGTATCAAATTGTGTTGCAGATTAAACTTTTTTATAGATTTCATAGATAGCTTCATAGACTTACAGTAGACTACTATCATGAGTGTTGGATTCATGTTAATGTATTTTCAGACATTTAACCACTTAAACCATTAATACTTAGTAAACTTGACCTTTTGCTCTGTTGATGTGGCTCTGTTTTCCCTCTACACCAAACCTCTTTGCCTCAGAATAGAGATGCTAGGGTTGAAGGGGGGAGACAAGTGAACATTTTGGCTGATTGAAGACAAAAAAAAGAAGAGATCCTATCACACAAAGATTTGGCGGCCCCCCTGTAGTAACTCTGAGGACCCCCTAGGGGTCCCGGACCCCCTGTTGAAGACCCCTGGTCTAGGACATTGGAGCGTTGGTTCAGACTGCCGTCTTGTGTTAGCTGATCTGAGTGAGCGGGAGGAGTTGTAGGGTTGGATCAGGCCTTGAAGGTTTGGGGTGCCGTGCCTTTGGTTACCTGTAGGCCAACAACATTAGTGTTTTGTACTTGGTGTGGGCAGCAACCGGGAGCCAATGGAGCGAGCGCAAAAGGGGGGAGACAAATTAACATTTTGGCTGATTGAAGACCAGGCTTGCTGCGGCATTCTGGATCATTTGGAGGAGCTTAAGTGAGCATGCCGGGAGGCCAGTGAGGAGGGAGTTAAGCTTTGAGATGATTGAGGCCTGGAAAAGAGTTGGGCTGACCACAAGCCAATTGAACATTTGTGGGATCAGCTTGCGTGCTGTACGTGCTAAAGTGACCAATATGACCACGTTTACTGACTTGCGACAAATCCTGGTTGAGGAGTGGAATGCCATCCTACTCCCACAGCAGTGTGTGACCACTGGTGATCATCAGCATGAGGAGAGATGCAGGATGTTGTGGCTGTGTGTATATGGTTTGTTCACACACTACTGACAGTTCCTCCTGACAGTTTTTTAAATGAATAAATTGTAAAATTGCCAATATGTCTTGTTTCTTCCTTGTTTCTGATAGACTTCATTCATCCAATCCACCAAACAAAACAAAAAATGGCATTAGCAACAGCAAAATAAGCTTTTTGGCATTGGCAGAGAATATTTGGCAAATCTTTCATGGGTGCAACCCACATACTGTGCTGCTCGTCCCACAAATGCAATTGCGGCACCATTTAAAAGTGAAATAAACAGGCATAAAAGCATTGTTACAATCTAGAAATAATCTTAATTTCTTGTGTGTGTGTGTGTGTGTGTGTGTGTGTGTGTGTGTGTGTGTGTGTGTGTGTGTGTGTGTGTGTGTGTGTGTGTGTGTGTGTGTGTGTGTGTGTGTGTGTGTGTGTGTGTGTGTGTGTATCCAGTATATATATATATATTTATATTTTGTGAAAGACCTCTAAACTGACATAACTGTATAACTTTTTAATCCTCAATATAAAATATTGAGGAATTGAGGATTAAAACATCTAATATTAAATATTACATATTTTAATCATTTTAGGTTTCATCCCTACCTGTGCATAATATAAAATATAAACCCTTTTGGTTTATAAAAATACCTCTTATGTTACTTCAATGTTTAAAGATCAGCAGTACACAATGGTTCAAATATAATAGATGACGGACAATTGTTTGATAACTCTGGAATATTGTAATGCTGCTAGCATGACAATCTATCAATGGTAGTGTCTCAATATTTGGTCTGATACATTAAAACTAAATACTGTTTAAAGATGTGGCCTACCTATGCTGCAATAGAGCCTATATTTCACTGTATAAATGAGAGTATACATGGGCATATAAGAAACAAAAAAAAACATGACAAACAAGTCCCCCCAAATCAGCTTCTGTAGATGCTCATTTGGTGAAAACTGGGTAATATCCGTAATATCCTTCCCCCCCCCTCCCCCCCCCTTCTTTTTTTTAAGGATAATATCAGATTCAGGACACATTGCTTCATCACAGAACTGTCCCATGACCCAACCATCCTTTTTTGCAAATAAGAATATGACAGTATATTTAGTATTTTATGAATGACCACAAGATGGCAATATTGAATTAGCCTACTACTGTAGCAGCCTATGTGGTCTGGTATAGGGGTTCATATTCCATTGCACTGGAATAGGAACTCAGATCTCCTTATTGAACTGGCATGGTAGGCAGTCAACCACAGAGGAGATTGTGTGCACATCTTGTATCTGTATTTAGGCCAGGTGCTGGACATCAAGGCAAGAATCAAAGAGAAGAAGGCAAAACATCCACAGTGTGCAAATGCTTTACCTTCTTCTCAGGGAGTCAAGCACAACAGAGGTGCAAGTACAGTTCAGACCAGTTCTCAGATCCTTGGCTTCCTGTCTGTCAAATTATTGATTTGTTGTTTTATAAAGCACTGAATTGCTTAGGGCCAAAACACATTTATGATCTGCTACATTATGTAGCCTACCACCCAGACTTGTCAGGTTGTCTAGGACAGGTCTGCTTTCTGTTCCCAGATTCAAAACTCGTTTATGCACCACATATCTGTAACAAACTCCCAGAAAACTGCAGGTTTGCTACAACTCTCAGTTATTTTAAATCAAACCTAAATATTTGTGTTTTTTTGCCACTGTACTTTATTGAGGCTTTTCAACCTGAAACTTTATTCTTGTATTTTTTCATGAATTGTATCTAAATGCCTTTTGTAATGTGTTTATTTTGCAGTTTGTTTGAATGCTTTTATGTTTTCTCAACTTCAACTTTATTGTCACGTTACAGATTTACAAGTGTAAAAAGGGGAGTTACAACTCCCTTGAGCAGACCCTGTAAATTCTTCCAAGTATGCGGGGGCACACAATTTAAAAGTCTTAGGATCTCAAGCGTCAGACAGTCCTGGGTGTGTGCATGATAGGCTCCAGTATTCCAATGTGAAAGAGAATTTAAGTATGGGGTAAACTCTTTATAAATAAATACAAACCAGTGCTGATTTCTCCTAATAGCAAGGGAGGGCCAACCAACCCTGAGGATGCAATGGTGGGTACTATAATAACCATTCTTTGTTATAAATCTGAGTGTCGAGTGATAAACTGAATCCAAAGAATCCAAAGTGTGGTAGCTGATGCATTTTTGTAAATGATGTCCCCATAATCCAAAGCAGAAAGGAAAAGTACCTAATTTAGCCTCTTCTGTTTCAGTGTAAGAAACCAAGTTTCATCCAAAACGTCTTAGTTAAAAGTCTTGTCAGCATTTAACACTAATTTAAGATTTAAATGTAATGTAATTGATATTTGTTAGCTAAATCAATAAAGTTACAGCTCTTATATTCAGATTGTAATCATTGCTATAGAGTGCTTGTTCAATAACAGAGGTCTTCCTTTCTCTCCATCACTTTTAATAAACAGATTTTTTTTTTTAGGTGGATTGCCAATTTCAGCCAATCAGGACAGAGTACCCATTTATCAGCTTCAATTTTATAGTGTTTCATTTTCAAATGTGCCTGCTCATTTCTTTGTGTCATCACTTCCAATTTAACTTGCTTGTCCTGTATCCTCTATGAGTTCTCTCTCCTGATTGAATAAAATTGAATACCCGACCTGAAAATGCATTTTCTGTTTACTAAAGAGCTGGAGAGAAGGGAGACCACTGTACTGAACAAACACTCTATAGCACACATGGGCAACATACAGATTTTGGCGATCTCAATCCGCCCCCCAAAGTCCTCAAAGAAAAACAAAATGACCCCCCCCCCCATCTACATTCTAAAAGGTAGCATTTTGTTAATGACTTTTGGGGGAATTAATTTAACTCCACTTCAATTAATAGTTATTTAAATTTACCCTTTGAGTACATAGCCTGCATTTCATATTCCATCTGTTTACACTCAAATGTTACATGTTTATAATGTAACAGTGAAACAGTCTGCCTTGGGCCCATATTTATAACATAATTTCAGTGATACAGTACAGCTGTTAAAAAAAACTTTTGTAAAGTAGTCTGTCTACCAAATTCATGAAAGTTTAACATTATTTGTCACAATGTGTTTCAAATTTTATTTCAATTGTCCAATGTGTGGCCCTTCGGTCACTTTATACTTTATATGTACAGAACCCCTCTCTCTCTCTCTCTCTCTCTCTCTCTCTCTCTCTCTCTCTCTCTCTCTCTCTCTCTCTCTCTCTCGCTCTCTCTCTGTGTGTCTGTGTCTGCATGCCTGTCTGTTTGTGTGAGAGAGGCTGAGAATGAAATTTAATATCAATGGTCAATTAGGTTTGATTGAGAACTTTACAACTGAACTGTATGCCATCGATAGATAAGTAAATGAGCGAGCATTTTCAACAGCAAATTCAAATCTGCAGTCCATGCAATAATCACATAATCCCAAAGATATGAATAACTATTATATCCCTGGATTTCTTGATTATTTGAAAACTTGCTGCATACAGCAGAGCACTGATGCAAAGTTTGTTTGTCCATATGTGTTTTCAAAATACACAGTAAAATGTATCTAACTGAGAGTGTAACCACTACACTTACACTATATAACAACAATATAGTGCATTGACGCAACAGTCTGTGGGTTCACAAGACGGTATACAGTTGTAAAATCCACAGAGCCCACCAACTATGTGGCTAAGTGCCTTTATATATTCAAAAATAACAAAAACAGCAGTGGCTATTTTTTGCTATTTGTCATACAACAAGAACAAGTATATACTGTAGGTGATTAAGGAACAATGTAGCCTCAGGCATCTAGTCACCACCCGTGCTGGAGAACCAGAATCACTACTCATAACAGTCAAATGCCACAAACTTTTACAGTACCTGGTATAGTCACATCACACGACAAACCTCCCTGTCAAAGAGCATCCTGCAGGGGACAGTAGAGGGCACGTGAGGAAGAGGCAGACAGAGAAAGTCCTGGCTGGACAACATCAAGGGATGGGAGTCTCCCTCTTCTCCAAGGGTTTCGCCTGGGTTTAGACTGAGGTTAAGGTTAGAGTTAAGGTTAGGCTTTGGCACAATAGCGGCGGTCCTGGGGCGAAACCTTCGGAAAAAGGGAGTCCCCTATAGGAATGGACTGGCTGCAGCTTCCTAACCCTGCTTCACAAAGCAGAAGATCAAGAGCTGCAGAGATCCCTGACTGCCGAAACATCCACCAGGACACCTCTACGGCCCCCTAGGCCATGGGATGGATGAGTGAGTGAGTGAGTGAGTGAGTGAGTGAGTGAGTGAGTGAGTGAGTGACTGACTGACTGCTGACTATGAGATTCAATTCAAAGAGGCCTCACAGGTAGTTTGTGGTACTATCTGTGTAGGCCCTATAAAGAGAAGGTGCATTCGCCATCTGTTTTGAATAAGAGGTGTCATGTTTTGCAATTAATTAAACTTACATAAACTATTTATGTTATTAAGGCTTTGTGAGTTCCATTTAAAATAAAGTTTGACCATGACAGAGGCGCGCCGACTCAGCAGACCTTGAGGCCGAGGAGTCGCGCCCGAGCGCCTCCAGGCGCGAGTGCCCGCGGCGACCGGCCGATGGTCTGCTAGTCGACTCAGCGCCGTCCGAGTTATGTACCGATAAGCACAGAATCGTAAATAATATTGGTGGGGACTGACTGTGTAATTAAACTTACATAGACTATTTCTGTTTTAAAGGTTTGTGATTTCTGTTTGACTGTGCAGGGCAGAGGCGTCAATTCTCTGAGTCATGGTAACCGCAGACCCTCGGATTTAAAATTATTTCCACTCTTTCTTAATTCCATTTAAAGATGTGTTTACATTATATTTTATAACTAAGGGATAGGTGCTAAAAGGTTACAAGCTTGGAATCCAGTCAGCATATCTACAGTTCTGCTGTTCACACCTCCATTTTGGAAGACAATGAGCTCCCTGTTGATGGCCCAATTGCTGATGGCTCTTGGTATCAATGTGTCTTCATTAATATTCTCACTAACTCAACAATGAGATCTCCCACTCACCTCTGTGGTTTGATGTAGGTGATCAACTCCATTGTTTAGTTTAGTGAGAATTTGTGAAGGGTTTCAGTTCTGTTGGGCAGTTTAAAAGTTTAAACCACCTGGGTATTTTGTGCTAAGTCTTGTGATCCATTCTTTTTCATGGAATCTTCTCTGTCCAATTGTCCAGCGGTCATTGTATTCCAAGCCACATACCTTTATAGCCTCAATTCCATGTGTCATAAAGTGTTGAACAATTAACAAATGGGTATCCTTTTCATTATTAATGGTATATTTATGTTGGCTTATTCTAATTGCTATGGAGTTGCTCGTCTCTCCTACATATTGTAATCCACATACTTGGCAAGTAATCAGATAAACACAATTTCTGGTGTTGTATGTGATGTTCTGTCTTAGGATAATTATATTTTTGTTTGTCCTGTTTTTAACAGTTTGTTTTGGGCTAAAGTAGTTAGGCCTTGTCCTAATTATCTGGTTCCATGGTTTCAATTTGCTGTGGACCAAGTGGTCTTTTAAGTTTTTGTTTCTCCTGTAGGCCGAGATTATGTTGAAGTTCTGTAAGAGGTCCCCTCCCCTGTTTTCAAAATTTCTTTTGATGGCTCTGTTTGCCAGTAAACTTTGGCTAGAAAATGTGGTTACTAAAGCTAGTGTGGGTTTCTCATTCCTTATTTTCACTTCCTGGAACGTGTTGTATGCTTTCCTGAGAAATGTTCTTGTATATCCACGTTTCCTTAATGCTGTGAACAGAGTCTTGTAGGCTTTTTCAAAATCTGCTGCTTGTGTGCAGATTCTCTTGAAACGTAGGAGCTGTGACTTGACTATTCCTGCGAAGCAATGGGTTGGGTGGAAGGAAGTTTTGTGGAGCAATGCATGTGTATCAGTCTCCTTAAAAAATACCCTTAAATCCAGTTTGCCGGTGGTATTGAAGTCTTTTCCTTTGAAGACTGTCACATCCAGGAAGTCAATATGTTCTTTGTTAGTGACATATTTCACTGTTATTGAGGCATGATGTGTGTTTAGGATTTGGATGAACTGCTCAAATTCCTCTGTGGAGTGCTCAAAAACTCCAAAAATATCATCTAGAAACCTGAAATAATGTGTGGGTTTGAATCTGCACTTTTTGAGTGCGGTTTCTTCCCACAAAGCCAAATAAATGTTGGCATAAGATGGTGCAAATTTCTTTCCCATGGCTGTTCCACTGATCTGAAGGAAGGTTTTCCCATCAAATGTGAAATCGTTTTTGGTCAAATTTAATTCTAGCAATTTCAATAGTTCTGCGTCTGGTCTTTGCCTGTCAGGGTACTTTATAAAGATATCTCTGATTGCCTTCAGCCCCGCCACTGTGTTTATATTGGTGTACAAACTGTCAACATCTATTGAAAACAAAATGGCCCCCTGAGGCACTGTGATGTTTTTTATTTTATCAATAAAGTCATATGTATCCTTAATGTAGCTTGGATGTTTTACAGATAGTGGGTTTAAGTAGAATTCAATAAATTCTGCTGTGGCATATGTTTCTGAGTTACAATCCGAAACAATTGGGCGACCAGGTGGAATTTCATAAGGAATAGTCCATGTACTAGGGTCCTTGTGGATTTTGGGTAAAAGGTAGAGAATTCTAGCTCTTGGGGAATTTTCGCCCCGTAGGTACTTCTCTTGTTTCTGATCTATAAATTTTTTCTTTCTTAATTCGGTGATGACACCCCCAACTTCTATTGCTGTTTGTTTAAAAATGGGTGCCTCCAACTCCACATAGTGATTTGAGTTATTCAACTGTCTTAAACCCTCAAAAACATATTGTTGTCTGTCCAAAATGACTATACGGCTCCCTTTGTCTGCAGGCTTAATCACAATGTCCTGGTTGTTAGCTAATGATCTTAGAGCTCTCATCTGATCTGTTGTGATGTTATTTTTTTCTCTCAGGTGTCCTGGTACATTTTGTACTGTGGCTCTGTCCATCTGGATCAATTGTTTTAGGTTGTCCGGTATTTTGTCCTCGTCTGGTTCCCAGTATGATGGAAGGTGGAAGCGCGGAATTTCCGTGTTGTTTCCAACTCCAAAATGTGTAGCTAATTTGAGTCTGCGATGGTATTTTGACACATCTATTCTCAAGCTTTGTGATTGTTGTTTGTAGATGTCCAGGGTGGGGACGAATGACAAACCTTTTTCCAAAAGTGTTTTCTGGTGTTCGTTTGGTCGGAAAAAATGAGACAGATTAATTATATCCGACTCCATAAGGCCCTGCCGGTTTGAGCTGTCGGGCCGTATTAGTTTAAAGAGTTGAGCCAGTGCTGTAGCATCAGTTTGGCTGTGTCTTCTTCCCAGTGGACGTTGTCTGATCCTGTTTTGAAGTGGGTTGCGGGCAATTTTGGGAGGTGGGGCTCTTTCTTTATTTCTTCATTTAGGCTTATCAGAATATTCTTCGGGTCAGTTCCTAGGCTTTCTGAGTAGTTGATTAGTGCTATGCGTCTGTCTGCGCAGGGGAATTGTTTTTTGGCTGTTGTGCGGAGTTTCTTCAAGGCTGTGTGGCTTGTTTTTCTAGTTCTTTGGTTCTTGTTGTTAATTCCCACCGAGATGATGAGGTGTGTGGCCGTCTCATTTTTCTCAGCCTTGCTCAGGACTGTTTCGGCCCATTCCAGGTTCATTCCAGAGTAGGATTCTATCTGGACTCTGTCATCTGTGATTGTCGGGATCCGAGACAGGTTGGAGTCTCCAATTATGATGATGTCTCGGTTTGGTACTAATCTCCATTTGTGTTTGTTTTCCTTATTTAAGCCTCTCCAGTGGCGTGGTTTTCTTGGTTCTGTCTCGTTGGTTTCTTCTCGTGCTGGGGCCTCCCTCTGTGTATTAGTGTCTTCGGTAGGTCCCTCTGGTATTGTCTGGTTCCCTTCACTGTTCCTCCTCTCCTGGGTTGTCCTCTGGGGTGTGTCTCTGGGTGGTGTAGTTTGCCCCCTGGTGGGATTATCCCTCTGTGGTTTGGGTGTGTTTCTTGGGTTCTGTTCTGTTCTGTTAGTGACCTTCTGTTTCCTTTGGTTTCCATTCGGTCCAATCTCTGCCCATGGCTCCTCGGGTGTTCTGCTGCTTGTTGTAGGCAGGTCTGGGAACTCTTCCTGTGTTAGTTCTACTGGGCCCTGTGTTGTTGCTGCTACGGTCCCCATTCCTCCAGTTGGGTCTTCTCTTGTTTCTACCGTGCCTGGGTTGCCTGTAGAGGGAAAGGAAGGAGGGGAGGACGGGGATGGGGGAGGACGGGGGACCTGTGGTGTGGGGTGTGTTGTGGTGTGTGCTTTTGTGCTATATAATTCTGTTACTGCTGTACGGGCTAAGCCCAGTGTCTTCTCTGTTAGGCGCCTTCCTAGATTTTTTCTTGCCCATTTAGTGGCAATGGAGAAGGCCCTGTCGTATTCCCGTGTTAAGCACTGGGATAGGTCCTTTTTTGTGTTTTCAATCAATGTGTTAAAGTGTTCTATTAATATTAACAAAGTGGTGTAAGACCAATTCTTTGCACTTCCTTGTAGTAGCAGTAAGGTTCTCTCTGTTGGTTTTGCTGGTTTTATAAAATCCATCAGTTCTTGTTCTTTTCTAGCAATACTCTCTGGGTATTTGTCTATGTTTACATTCTGTGAATGGTGTAGTGCAACAATCAAGTTGTTTATCCCTCTAATTGATTTGTGAAAATCATTGTTTCTCTCTCCATGTGGTGTGTGTATGTAGGTTTGTCTGTGCCTACCTACCTGGCTTACCTGGTTTGGTTCCATATCCCTCCTGGGATTGTGGTTGTTCCTGGTTTCTCCATCTGGTCTGGCTCTTTCCCGCCAGGCCTGTCCTTGTCCATGGGTCCGTCGGTTCATTCTCAAATGCATAAACGTTTTCGTACTGTTTATTGTACTTCATCAGATGCGATTCTCCGGGTGAGAATGAATTCCTGTGTCTTCTTTCCTGTATTTATGTGTTTCTGTTGTGGGTGTGGCTTCTCTGTGGCCACTGTCCTGACTGACTGACTGAGTGAGTGAGTGAGTGAGTGCGTGCATGCATACTTGGGAATCTGGAGTCTCCCTGTTCAATCCCTGACTCCCCAAGTGTCCTTGACCAAGACACTGACCGGAACCAACTGCTTCCAACGAGCAGGTTGGTGTCTTGCATGGTTTCCTCCGCCATCGGTGTGTGAATGTGTGAGTGAATGGGTAAATTAATGTACATTGTAAAGTGCTTTGGATAAAGGCACTATATAAATGCACCATTTTACACTGTACTGTATGTCTGGGATATGCAAAAAGACAATAAAGTTATATTAAACTGATATCCTTCTTCTTCTTCTTCTTCTTCTTCTTCTTCTTCTTTGCAATTAAACACATAACCTTTTGACATCCAATTAGTTCAAATTTAAGCAATAAAATAGCATTCTCTGTTGTGCTTTTTCGTTTTGCCTATGAAGCCTAATTTATGGCTTGATGAAAATCTGTTCTTTTGGCAACTGACACTGTTGCATTAGCCAACCATCTGAAAGTACAGTATATTACAATCTATCGCATTTCAACAGATTTCATCTTATTGAATGAGCGATAATGAAAGTCACCTCAACTCCTCTGCCCCCAGCCAATCTCACGCTACCTTGGAATATGTCCTTATTAATTAACATACTGAGCTGCTGTTTTCAAAGGGTCATTTTGTCTCCCCTTCACTGGCCAAGGCTTTTGCATAACTGATATTTCCAAATCAAGTCAGTGATGTCCTTGCAGTCTTTCAGTTTGCTCGGAAAATGTTAATTTCAAGGTAAACTGTATTTCTATACCTGGGTAAGCTTTCACTCCATGCCTGCTGCTATTCATCATGATACCAAAATAGGATGATTGCACTCTTGCTAGCGTTTTATTGTATAATTGATTACCACAGACAAACTTATTGTGCCTGTGTGAGATGACAGATTGACCCTGACTCAGCTCCCTGCTGCTTAGTCATGACTGTAAATGGAATAAGTTGTCAGTTAGATGGCCCATTTGAGGTTTTTAATATCCAGCCCAAGGTATATCAAGCAACCTCCTGCCAAACAGTATCACAGGGATTTATTTACTTCAATTCGACTTCGACTTTCATTACGACTTTCTCTCTCCTTTCTATCATAAGGTATGAGGGATGTGCCTGCCATGATTCCGTGAGGGTGTTTCAGTTGCACATTTATAATACACAGAGTGGTCTCAGAGTTGAGAGGGTATACAAATATTCTAGGGGCACCCATAACAAACTGTAATATGCCATGACATGTACATAACATATCTGAAGTGGAGGCATTTTAGTCTAGAAAATATTACGTGATGAAACAATTATTTAATGTAGATTTAAATACGCTAATATTTAGCCAGATGAAGCTGAGATATTGAGAAAGCAGGAGTGGTGACTCTTGGGACTTGGATGGTTTTGGTAAAAGTGCGACAAAACCATGCAGACCACAATCCTAGCGTCCCCATTCTGGGACAAACATTTGGCAAAAATAGCCGATCTACAAACTCAGAACGTGGCGCAACAAAACACATTGTGGGCTTGTAGATTGGCTATTGGCTTAGATATTGGTGTAGAGTGAAAAAAGGAGGAGGCCTAGTATAGACCCCTGGGGACTCCAGTCAATGAGGTGAAGTATAAGTGGTTAGATAAGAAGACCCACAACATTGGCCAGCATATAATAACTGCCACTCTGAAGTATCCACAAGTTTCCGAGGGCGTTGTGGGCATCACTTCCTGTCGATTTGATCAGGTATCAGGGATCAAATCGACAGGAAGTGATGCCCACAACGCCCTAGGAAACTTGTGGATACTGTAAGACTATTTAAGACTACTTTTGAGACTATTTGCATGGATTTAATCTACTTTAATGAATTTTGAGCACTTCATTGCCTTGCTCTGTCCATGGTGCTGAGGTGAGGTGTGTTGTAGGCACTAGATTGAAAGAAAAACAGAGAAGTCTGTGTCTCAGCCAGGTTTTATAATTCTTATTCATTATGTTTTCCTGTTTGTCACAGAGATCTTTTGGCTTTGCGTGTGTGTGTGTGTGTGTGTGTGTGTGTGTGTGTGTGTGTGTGTGTGTGTGTGTGTGTGTGTGTGTGTGTGTGTGTGTGTGTGTGTGTGTGTGTACCAAGATATCTTTGCAACTGCTCGAGAGCATGAAATGAACAAACAAACACTAAATAAATATTCAGAATTCTCTGAGATAATCAGGATACAGAATACAGTAGGGCTGCCTGTGAGACAAAAATGAATACATGATCTTACACAAGGCTGTAACTCCCACTGTGGGTCTCTTAAATATAGAACTTGTGCAACATGACATTTTCTCCTATGCCACCGACAGTGTTCCAAAAATGTGTGAGTTGGACCGAAATGTCTTACAATGATGTATTATCTACCTTTTAGAATTTCCATTTTCCAATTTTCAATCTGAGTTTTTCCACATAATGGTATTGTAAAGCAGACCTGAAAAATGATGGCAAATAGAAGCAATCATGAGTTATAAATAGGCCAACATACTTGTGGGCAAACACGATGTTGCAGTCTGCCAGCTGATTATTAATGTAAGAAACAAGTAAAATATATATTTTAATATGTGATCATTAATAACTTACTAATTTCTATTAAATGTACTTCAGAACGCATGTACATCAATTGCAGACACATGGCAAAGCTTTGTGTCTCAGTATGAGTTGGAGTATTTGTGCAATAAAGAACAGCACAGGCAAAGCTTTGTGCATGGCAAAGCTTGCTGAGCGCCATAAAAGAGGGCTATTTTTAATGGTCTACTTTGTGTTGCTCCATTGTGCATCTTTCTTGAATTAAAAACCTCAAGGACACCTTTCTCCAGCTCCCACCCACAGATCTGCACTGTTGTGCCTCTCCTTGTCTCACTATACTCAAAGTAATGGATTTTATACTGTGCAAACCATTTATCATTTTTAAAGGACTGACAAGAACAAAGCAGTAGCAAAGACTGCATGATTCTTTATGGTAATGAAACTGCTTTGAGACTGATTAGCATCTCGTGTCTTGCAGCTAAAAAGTGGGAGTGGGGAAAAAAAACACAACACCAGGGATTCCCACCATTGCAGTCATGGCAACTCACACACTGACAATAAACTCTTTCAACAATGTGTGCGGCTGTTTTCAAAATTGCTGAAGCCTTGTCACGCTTCGTGCAGCTGGGGGTTACCTCAATCTGTGAAGAATTGAATTGAAAGCCTTGCATTATCTTTGATATTTTGCAGTAGATTGCACTACTACTTTTCACAAGAAAAGTTATTTTGGATATTTCTTTTTAGAAAGAAGAAATTCACCTGAGCAACATTCACATTTATAAAATATAACAGCAACTCTGAAAAAGGTATATCACCTGGCTGAACCTTGTCCACACTTGAAAAATATAATGCCAATCATCAAAAGGAATCAAAAATGATTGCTGGCATGAAAGTAAAAGTCACTGTTGAATGTGATTGAAGGTATTAGTAATCTTGTACGCCTTACTTAGACATTAGTAAAAAGTTATAGCATGCAATCGTCACTATTTGTAAGCAACAAACACCAGGGAACATCTTTCGTCCATACTGCACATAGAATTTATTGAGATGAATTATGGTGAAATTAAATACAGTGCTGCTGAAAATTTGAAAGTTCTATATCAAGTCATTAACACATACACATGGGTTTCTCGCGCTCGTCCTCACATCAGGATGACACCATTTTACTCATCCAATCTCTACTTCACCCATTGAATATCATTACCTGACAATAGTGAAACTGTCAAAGAATGATTGATGCCATGGAATGGCAGTGAGAATGGTGGTTTTACATCATCCCATCTCCTCCAACTTGCCTTTCTATCTTATAGTATCATTACAGAACATTGAAGTAGGTCTATATGTTAAGCAGCTGCACAGCAAAATCTGAGGTTCGTATAACAGGTACATCTTTAAGTCTGATAATACACAATTTTACTGTATGAATGTGTCGCTCATCGTTTTTCACTTGCAAATCAGTAATCAATGAGCAAAACGGTTGCATGCCTTGCTGTGATGGTAACATTTGACTCTCATTATAGTTCCCATTTGCCCTCCAAAGTGTGACAGAGGGTGATAACTTTTAATATGAACTGATTCATGTTCAACTGCATCTGATGAGTGAATTTGAGATTTCTGTTTGTATTTTAATTGAAGGGGAATATAAAAGAATAACCCAATATGGAAGGGTCTTAAATCACTTTCAACCATTCCTATTTTGGGCAAGTCATTATAGGAACAAGGTTATATATAAGTTATAAACAAAGATTAGGCAAATGAGCAGAGCCAGTTCAACACAGGTTTCGTTAGCCAAGGTATTGTGGCTTTTCAGGTAAATTAACTCTGTCGTTAAGACTTGTGTGCAATTGTTTATGCTTCTAAATGCCACTGTGTGTTTGAGTGTTCCGGTTGCACAGTCCCTTGCTGTGCCAGCATCCCTGGGACTGTCATTAAATGGAGCTGAGCCATTGAAAATTATCTCTCCATTCTGCTGATGAACTAATTGTAGTCGCCTGCTGTAATAATGCCATTAAAATGTAATACCCTATGGATCATTGCTGCAGTTTTTTTCTGTGGTTTCCAGGGCAAAGTAAGGAAGCAAGTGCTTCAGTTACAACACCATGGGATTAATAAAGGACTTTTCTCTTCTTCTTTTTCACTGTAACACAAATAATTTCACTTTCCCAAATCAGCTAAGATCTCTATCAGTGGAATTAGGTGGTTTTCTGTCCTTCTTCCTCAGTGCTCTCCATGGACACAAACTAAGCGGATTAAGGACTGGAGGACACTTGAAAATTGTGTTGTAAAACAAAAGATAATTATCTGTGTCATTTTAACCACTTTAACCGTTATTTAATACTTTGTATATTCAAAAATAGTAGATATACAAGCTCATAATGAGCTTGTAGATCTGCATTTGAATAGATATATTATTTTTAAGTGAGCATTTTTAATTCAAATCTTTGCTTCTAGCAAAATCTTTTGAGATGTGGGTCCGCGGCCAAATACATATAATTTTGGGGGTCCTTGATGTAAAAAAGGTTTGAGCACCACTGATATAGCAAAATAAGTATTTCTCAGGATTTAGAAGACATTTGTAGAATTGGCCTGAGGTCTTAATGGGTTAATCCATGGTTCAAGCATAAAAAACAGCATTAAGCTGCCAAGAGTGAATGATGCACTGCTGTCATATCAGGGTTTGAGGAAACATATTTCATTTTCTTGGCCTTCTAATGGAAATTATCCCAATGACAACAAAGCCCCCGTTTCAATTGTTTTAATTCATCATATCATTTCTTCAGGGGCTAGAATAATGGAATGTTTGCCAAAATATTCATCCTATTTTCAGGGATTTCAAATGGAAATTAAACCCATTCATCTTAACTTGCTCAGGAGGAAATGAAGGAGACTGTTGAGTATGCACACCTGCATACTCCCTGAAATAAAACAATAGTCAAACATCAGACCTATACCGAATTTCTTTAATGAGTACACAACAACCTTATACAAACAATGCAAGCAATTTTTGCTAATCAAATCATTTTTGTTGCTGGATAATCACAATTGGTTAGGGTTGAGCAACTTCATATAGTGCAAATCCATTAGATTTTGGGTTCAGTTGAATTACATAAAACGTTTTGTCACCTAGATTTAGATATAGCATCAAGAGATCGTAAGTGTCTTCCAAGGCCCTGTACAATTCTTAACCAGTTCACAGGGATAGTGGACTTGACAAGGCTCTGGTGTTTTCAAAGGTTGGATGACTTCGTTAGCAGATGGGTGGGCAGTCCTGCCAAGCCCAATGAATGGAACTATGAAAATATTTTTTGGTTCTGGCTTTTTACAATTAGGAGAGAGGAAATAACACAGTGAACTTGGAGCAGAACTCCTATCTATCTATACAATCGGGAGACTGGCTGAAAGAGGGTGGGGGAAATGGCTGAAAGAGGGTGGGGGAAACTGTGCTGTACCTGGGGGGAAAAAAACTGCGCACTGCGCATGCGTGGAGTCTCCTTTCTCTGTGCCATTCATCTTGGCAAAACGGGAAAAAATCAGGAAAAAAAAACACAAAAGCACTGCACATGCGTATGCACCGCTGTTGCCAGATCGTGCGCGAGCAACAAGCAACCAGCTTCATGAAAAAACACAAAGCTGCGCACTGCGCATGCGTCGACGCACTTTCTCTAACCAATTTACACCCACTTCACGCTTACAAAACCTGGACATGGCAACGTCGCTCATCGTTCTGTGATTGACAGCAAAAGTTGGCCAATCAGGTGGCGAGTTCGCAGCCTGAAAAAAGACGAACGGCAGCCATTGTTGGTTGTGCGAGTCAGGGTGCGAGTGCCTTCACTTCTTATTTTCGCTTATTAAACGCTCTCAAACTTCTTCTTTGACGCACGGAATTCACTTATAACATATCGTTTGGATAGAATTTAGTTGTTTCACTTCATATGTGTGGTCAATTAATCATGACAGAGCCTATTTAAAAATAAAAATTCAGAGAACCGGCAGGGGCGAACAGTCACACGCATGTATCCGAATAAGTCAACCTATTTTGGCCATGGTTATCTCAAAAGTCCCGTTGCGTCATGGCTGTCCCCCCCGCCCCACCCCCACCACACACACACACACACGCACACACACAGGGAGAGGGAGGGTGGGAGAGAGAGAATAGTCAGCCAAACAGCGAGACAGAATTTTCGCTGACGGACAGAGAGACATAGAGGGAGAGGGAGAGAGAGAGAGAGGGAGGGAGGGAGGGAGGGAAAGACAAAATAAGCGAGCCCTCGCTTATTTTTGCGCGGACGTAATTTCTTTGTCATTGTGGTGAATGTTTGCTGCTGATGTTTGTTGTGTGAAGCTTAAAGGAGAATACCGGACAAATTAAGTGTTGTCTTTGATGTCTCGTTACTCACCTATCGACGTGAAAAGTGGCGTTCTTTTTTTCCATAGATTCCCCTGTCGTCATTTTTTAAACCCCCTCCGTTGTCATAATGGGAGCGCGTGGGTTAGGGAGATTCGTCTATTATAACCAATGCAAAGTTGTTTTTTTCTCTACTGCTAGTCATTGTGGAGTCTCATGATAGTCAAACATGCGCTGAAATTTCCTGCTAGGCCACCGTTAATGGCGAACGATTTAACACTGGATGCTTGTTTCTTTCCAGAACCTGGCAACTCGTGTTCTGCCCGCGTAGCGGGCAGAACTTCTAGTAGTTAACAAGTGATCAAACAGCTCCATGCAAGTTCTGTGGTTACTATTGGAATTTGTTGAAGCTCCTCCAGCCTTCAAGTAGGCTACCCTTTGATGGCAAAGCGTGTGTGAAGTGTGTGTGTGTGTGTGTGTGTGTGTGTGTGTGTGTGTGTGTGTGTGTGTGTGTGTGTGTGTGTGTGTGTGTGTGTGTGTGTGTGTGTGTGTGTGTGTGTGTGTGTGTGTGTGTGTGTGTGTGTGTGTGTGTGAGTGTGTGTGTGCTGTGTGACTCACCCGACTGTATTTCATAAATGAGCTTCTTTATTCGGGTTCAAACAACGAAACGAGTCAGCCACAAAATGCCATGCTCTGTGTGCAAACAATATGTTTCAGAATATGTCAAAAGAGATATCAGAAACAAGGCTAATGATTAAGAAAGGTTCACAGCCAATATGCTTCCCCTGAATGTGTATGCCGTTACAATTTGGAAAATACCATTGCATATCATGCACCGAAACATTATAAATTACAAAGGGCTAAAACCATGAGTGGCCAGCTGAATCAAATGCCATGTGAGTGCAATTCATTTACAGGCCTTTATCAGTTCAATCATGCCTTTTTCCTGTTCAGGGAATGCAGGTGCAATCACTGAAGGGGGTGGAAGAGAATCTGTATCTTAATTTATTTATGTAAACTTGGCCTCCCTCCAGTTGTAGCAGATTATTTCATTTGTTTGAGCGTAGTGCCTGATTTAATAGGATTACAACCTGGCTGTTGGAAAAATCTGTGTATTTTTTGAGTGGGTTTGTTTGACCCCAGACGAGCTATCGCATCATCCACATGGTCTCTTGCTCTATGTCCATCTTGGGTTGAAAAGCTCCATTTGGCTGCAAACGCTTTGTTTCTTATCTGATAGTTAACTTATTGGCATGAATTCAATGTTTACCTCCAAGGTCTCTAGGATGATAGCAGTCAGATAAAGTAACTGACCTCTTGTTCTTGAGTGAGATTAAATCAACACAAAGCATATTGTGATAATTAAAAGTTGACCAAGAACTGATAAACATGGAGAAAGTCAAGTTGAGATGACATTATGTATACGCCTATATATATATATATATATATATATATATATATATATATATATATATATATATATATATATAACCTTGTGATTATGAAAAATTGGCATAATCTTATTTTATTTTATTTAAACACTTAGCGTTACACCAAATTACAGGGTACATTCATATGAAGGACAAAAAAATATAATTATTGGCTTTATACAAAAATGTATACTTCATACTTGCTGTTAAAATGTTGTGAAAATCTTATACGTCTTTGACCCATATATACAGTTTATAAACCCACCTCACCAGTGCAACCATGAAGACAGGCTATACTGGAAATGGTTTCAATGTCCTCAGCACAAAGCCAACTTGAAAATGAATTTCTCTAGAACAGGGATTTAGCATGGGCTGCATTAGTCCCTGTCTCCAAAGCATTCTACTGAGGCATTCATTCCCTGCAAAAGCTTGGCAGCTTCAGGAATGTCCTCCAGGTGGGATTGAGGAAAAGCTGTCTCACACCAGGGCTACATCCGCCGGACTACAACCCCCCCCCCCCCCCCCCCCCCAAATACAGTCGGGTGAGTCTCACACACACACACACACACACACACACACACACACACACACACACACACACACACACACACACACACACACACACACACACACACACACACACACACACACACACACACACACACACACACACACACACACACACACACACACAATACTCGTGAGGACATCAAGGACAGCATTTAAAATAGCTGAAAAGTGCAGAAAAATAGCAGGTCTTCTAGCTCACAAAAGTGTTGCAGTGCGATGCATTTTGAGCTTGTAGATTGTCTATTTTTCTGTGTGTGACATCATCATCAAGTGTTCTCAACCTTGATTCCAACCCTTAAACATAACCTCTATGATCAAATCCCAACCCTAACCCCAACCTGAATCGTGTCCTAACTGTAAACCATACAACAACCATTTCTCTTGTGAGGACCAGATACATGATAACCATGTAAGATGTTATTTTGCTCCCTGATATGGATTTCACCAAACGTAATTTTCTTAAAAAAAGGTGACTTGATTTAATTTGTTTTCCAACTCATTCATCACATGCTAACTATGATCGCTGCCTCTCATGTAACGCATAACACAGATTGATGTGTAATTATATTCACATCACTCTAAATACCTGTCTCAGCCTATCCATCTAAATCAATTAAGCCTCTCCTCAACTCTCTCCTCAACTCTGACAACTGGATCTTATTAGCACAATGTAACATCTGCCTGAGCAAATGCAGTAGTGATTGAATTATCTGAATGTCAGCCATCTGTAACAGCCACCGGACCCCCAGCATCCAACTACCAACCAGGTCAGAGGGTTGGGCTCCAAGAACACCTGCATCCTAGTGGTATATTGATCCATACATAATAGACTGCATCATTAACCGCCTATGCCCTGTTTTATACTTCGCCGTATAACAGTGTCATACAAGTATAACGAAAATAGCCAATCTAGATCTAGACTTCAAAATTGGTCAATCTTTGGACATTTCTTACGTTGGCCTATATGCCACATGCCCAAAATAGGGACACAGAGTTGAAAGCGATTAACCCTTCCTTTGTTAAACTCAAGCTACCGGTCCAATGAGGATTCACCCCACCTTCCACGATTCTCTGTTGAAATCTGTGTCCTGTAGCCCGGCCATCCCCCCTCCACCCCCCTGCATCATCGACGACCATCTGGCATACACCATTGAGGCTGTGGGTACCTGTAGCTACCAGGTTAGCAGGTGGATGTTCCACCGTCTCATCCTGGATTCTTCCCTCGTCCAAGACTTTCACCAAGAAGAGCATCCTGGCCAGCCTGGTGGGTTGCCTGGAGGCACCCGTTGAGCGGGAGTATTGTCACAGCAGCCATGGCCATGCACCTGTATCTTACCTTGTGTTTCTGTGTGTTTTCATTCTCCTTCTGTGTCCCCTGTTGGTCTGTGTGTTTGTGCGTGTGCGTGTGTTTGTGCGCGCGCGCGCGTGTGTGTGTGTGTGTGTGTGTGAGTGTGTGTGTGTGTCCATGAGTTCCTGTCCTGGCGCTGACTCACCTGAATCCTGCACACCTGCCTGCAGTCAGCTTCTCACCTCCCTCAGCCAACACACCTGCCATCCATCACCTCATCAACTCTCCGGCATATAACCCTGGTTTACACACTGAAAAAAACAGGTTGACGGAAATGCAATAGGCTCTATGCACAGCAGCCATATTGGAAAGAAATTGGGCCTCTTCCATACTTCCTGCACAGGTGTTACCAATGATACTAATGAAGGCTCTGTTCCATTCTGGTCAAACAGAGTCAGGGTGCTGATATTGTGCATTTTGGCTCACTGGAAACACTCTGCTACACCAGTGGGTCTCAAAGTGTGGTCCAGGGACCCTCATGGTTCCTTGAGGGGGTTTCAAATGACCCCTTACAGGTGTGTAACTCTGAGAGTGTACAAATGGAACAGAGCCTTAACTCTTTGACTGCCCTTGACTCGATAACGCGTCAATAGCTACTTTGTCCAGTTGGCCGTCGACGCGTTAGACGCGCGTTCATTGTTTAATCTCTGATCACGCTATTCTGCAATGAATCACTCTAAGTTTCAGGTTCCACTTACTTCACCCACCACTGCATCCGGTTTTATGACACGATTTCCGTTTCCGTTTTTTTTCTTCTTTTTCCACAGTCATTTTCGGCTAGAATAGGGAAACACACGTTTTTTCACACGGTATAAAAAACGATCGGAGACCTCCCCTTCTATAATCTCTGGTCTGGGTGACGAACAGTCATCGCCGTCGTGTATCACATCGTAATTTTCACCGATCAGAGAATCTGAGACCACTTCACATCCGGTTTCATGCATTTGACTGTTGGACTGGCTGTGAGTGGTGTGATTGAGTCAGAGAGCTGATCAAGCTGGCTATGTGCTGCTCTCTAGTGGTGGGTGATCGTATGAGTTCAAAAGTCCAGTTTAGACAGTCTATATGAAAATTAAATAACTAAATAACAAAACAAAAAAACACGAAAATTGCTGGCACTGGGGGAGTACTTTATGAAAATACTCTGGCAGTCAATTAATTAGTATCATAAAACCTGTGAAGGAAGTAAGGAAGAGGCCCAATTTATTTCCAATATGGCTGCTGTGCATAGAGCCTATTAGCTCCAGCGTTAGTGACATGCTTCAGACCTCCCGAGTTGGATTGGTTTTGAGTAGATGAGTTTTACATGTTTATTACAAACATTGTACTAACAGTCTTTCCTTGTGCTCACACGGGATAATTCCTTGTCTGCTTGCCTGCCTACTTTCTTCACTGCTTACCTGCTTGCTTGCCTGTCAGTCATCTTGCTATTCCAGCCTGTCCACACCATTCACCATCACCCCTTAACTCAGCCACCCTCTACAAATAAACCTTAAACCTCATCTTATCTCCGGTGTCTGCATTTTGAGTTTGGGTTCGCTCTGAACTCCATCACACCGGAGGCATCTCTCAGATACCTTTATGTTCAAATTAAGCACCGCTGTCATCTTCCAAGCGCCACACTGCGCACTAGCAGCACTTGAGTGAGTGTATAATGTACCAAAGGAGACAGAAATCAGTGTTTTGCTCCCTGGGCTACCTGTGCTGCAACACAAAGCTGAGATACTCGAACAAGATGAGACCGGGGGAGCAACGAGGGTGAAAATATCTTGCAGGAGGAAGGGGCAACATGATAGATGTGCTATGAACAAGAATGGTGCGCAAACAACATGGCAAACTCCCCTCTAAATAGACTAAAGAGGCTGTTTGCCACTTGCCATTTCATTTCCATGTACTGCTTATCTACAGTCTGTGCTGTTTTTCTCCAGCAGGCCAGTTTCTGAATGATGTGGTAAATTAATCCACTGTGATTAGCTGAGGACAGATCGTACTTTGACTTTAGGCCTGACCATCTAGTATGGCTCTTCACTCTGCTTCTGTTGCATCTAAGAGCCCTCTGAGAGCTCCCCAAGCACAATTCCATCTAGTAGGATGTCAAACATAATGCTGACAGTTAATGTGGTCATTTAGTGCATGGCTGGCAGTGATGGCTTTTCAATTAATACAGCCCAAATGGCAAATATGCTCAATTAGCTTTAATGTATTCTATACTCTCTGATGAATGCTGTGTAAGTGAAATAGGAAAAAAAGATTTTTACTCCATTATACATTGCCCTACCTATTTGTTTTTTTATATAAAGTTGCAATGCAACATTACAACTGGGCCATTGTTTAATTCTTCTCCGAGATGTTTGAGATGTGAAAACTAAGCCTTTTTCATTTTGCGCCAACGCAAGCCAAGGACACGTGATAGATTCTCGTCTGCAAAGGCTTTCACTATCACCTCTAGGGAGAGGGATATGGAAGGCATGAGAGAATGACGTGCCAGCAAAGCTGAGAAGATGAAAACTGGATCAGCAGAGCCACATGAAAATGAACTTCCAATAACCACAAAGACAAGAGGAACAGCTGTGGTAAATATCAAACACTGACAGCCTGCAGCAGCCTTGTGAGACTCAAAACCCCCCTGAGTGCCAACTACAATTGGATGACACAAGCGGCTTGTGGTGTATTGAGTTCTCACTCACTTTTATCCCTCCTCGTATTTCCTTCATCAATCCACTGTGCCTGGGACTGGCATTTTATTTGTGGATCTCAAAGACCTGTTTTCACTCTATTTATGCCTTCCCCATACAGACTGACCTTTTGTTTATGTCCCGAAATGTTTAGGCAAGCAAATGTACTGTATGGGAGACCATTGTGTATAATCCTCATGCTGCCTCTGGGACCAATCTTCAAGTCTGCCACTCAGAGTCAGATTAGGAGGTGCTAACAGGATTGCCTTGGAAATACAATATTAAATTGAGGGCCTCAAAAAACAGGACAGCTCCACTTCCCTTTGTGCTGCAGCTCTGAGGCGATGTACTACAGTCGACTCCTCCCTCTCAAAAGAGTCTTCTAAATAGAGTTCTGCTGGGAAGAAATGTAACAAAATAAAATCACACTCATCTTGAGCATTAGTTCCAGATGTTTGGACTCAGATGTTTTGATGCAAGCTGGTAGCCTATGTGTGTGTGTGTGTGTGTGTGTGTGTGTGTGTGTGTGTGTGTGTGTGTGTGTGTGTGTGTGTGTGTGTACAGTTTACGCATTTGCATAATGTGTGTGTGTGTGTGTGTGTGTGTGCGTGCGTGCGTGCGTGCGTGCGTGCGTGCGTGCGTGCGTGCGTGCGTGCGTGCGTGCGTGTGAGACGTGTGTGTGTCTGCCTATCTGTCAGTGTTCAAGATCTGCAGAATTTACTTGGTGGAAAAAAAGCAGACAGCTGGTGTGAGATTATCGCTTTCTTATTTTTAGGCGGTCAGATGTGCTGCTGCCATAGAAACCACATCAGACACAAATGCTGTTCGTTATTCGTATCATTGTCTAATGACATCTGATTTAAACCACCAAGCCAGCACCATTACTAGTGTGTTCAGATTAATGTTTTGTTTGACCACACTGAAAGTGGAGTACACAGCGCGATATCTAGGATTGTTGAAATGTGGACGGCGCAAAAATAAATTATAGGCCTATTTCTTCTTTCATTTATGTAAAGACACAGATTATGCACAGTGTTAAACGTAAATGTTTTCATTTGATGTACTGTACCAGAGTTATCTTATAGCTAATTTTCATGTCCCTTTGGCTCGTCACCATTAAAACAGCAAAACCTTTCTCTTATAGTTTTATGGAAACGACAAAACCAAATTTCACCCACTGTTTTACACCTGCGAACCTGTGATGTGACAATAAAGTTGATTCTGAATGACCTAAGTCGCGCTGATAAAGACAGTCATTTTGTAGAAACGTTGCACAGGTCCATTAGGCTTATAGCTGAACTCTGACTTCATATTATTATTTCTTCAATTCCCTGTGAGTGGGAAGAAGTGGGAATGTACAGTTGTACAATAGGTCAAAGTTCACCATTAGGCTACTCTACATGGCTGATGAAACAAAGTAGGTATTCAACCTTGACTGCACCCGCCAGTTTTATGAATAGCAATAACTTAAACAATTTCATATGCTGTGGGAGCTTTCAGAGAAGTAAGAAGCAGGAACTATCTGTCACCACTTCGGCCACTCCCACTTTCCATTCCTGCTCTCAGTCCTAGCTACACACCTGTCCCCACTCCCTCATCAGCCCAGCGGTGCCCTGCCCATGACCAACCTGTGAACACTTCCCTAATCAACCTGCTGCCTATAAAAACTGAGTACTCATTCCACGCAGTTATTGACAGTACATACGCTGTCGTTCTTGTGAGCTGCCTTGGAGAGTCCTGTCCATTGATTTGTGTTTCTATAAGGTTAAAGGTTTGCACTTCCTGGCTGCTTACTGCTTGATTTACTATGTCTTTACTGTAAGCTAAATTACTGCTTTAATAACTCCGTGAATTGAAACTAGGCTATTCTGCTTGTGGTTCTGCATTTTGGGTTCAGTCATTCTGCATCCCTGACAGGAACATATCATAATGCATCGGTGCTAATGATTTTTAACAAATCCTTCCAGAACCTGAAAGAAAAGCTAGATGGTGATTCACCTCAAAGACATTCTGTCTGTCGCTAAGGAGCTGAGCAGTTGGCACCGGCCTGTGGGCTCAATGTTCTGGTCATTAGTTCAAGACCATTGCCTTGATAATCTCACCTGGGAAGGACAGGTAATGGTTCCTATCGGCGCAATTATGGCAACTCCCACAAACAGCTATTCATACTTGTCATTATGGTGACTTAATTTGTGTGACCTCACTAGGTAGACAATGGTACTACTTTAGTTGAGACCTCGCACTACAGTGGGATCAGAAACTCTCACAGACCAGGTATTTAAGCGAGACAGTGTCCTGGCTGAGACATACAGTAATTGTTAGTCATGTAGATCACAAATTTTGAGTTCAGTAGCCCTATATTTGCATCAATCATTAGTCTGCCAGGAGATACTCATTCTATGCTTGATTACAGACCAAAACATTAATCGGACATGTTTTTCTGACATTTCATAGTAGCCTAATTGTTGCCCCCCCCCCCTTTTTCTTATTCTATGAAAAACTATAAAATCAATGAGATAAGACTGATTATACATATATTTGTTATGCAAAATTCATAATTATAGAGCAACAAGATCTAATAAAAAATAATTAAAACTACAGCAGAACCTTATTTGTTTAATTGCTGATATTTATTTCACTCCCCTTGTTGCAAAGGACGTAAGATCTAAGAATAACATTTTGAAATGCATTTTCATTACAGTTAAATGCTAGAAAATGCTGTTACTCATTACATAAAACGGTAATCAATTTACAGGCTACTGTAATGGATATATACTGTGTAACCTTTTTTCAATTACATTTTAGTGTGCGTCTTTACTGTGCCATCTGGTGTGGCTTACTCTGTTCCAACATGAACCCCGGTGCTTGGAAATGGACTGTTCCTCAGTTTGCTGCCCTACATTTGACACTTCTCAATCTCAAATAGGATGTTTGCGATTTGATTGCTTTCTAACTAATAACTAGATCTGTCTTTGTACCTGAACGCCAACCACCTCCATCAGCCTGGCAGAAACACAACTAGAGAGCTATTGATTTTCTTCTTCACTGAAATCATTTATAAGTGCATATACGCTTTGCTTTTACGGTATCAAAATAATTTCAGTTCTAAAGAATATATGTATCCTATTTTCTCCAGTGCACAAATCCCATTTAATTCCAGGGAACATTACTGAGGGAGAAATTGAACATGGAATGACTGCGGCCAACTCATGAAAACCCTAAGCTAGGGCCAACCTTTGTGCAGAGATATTGTGCAACCCACTGTGATCTATGAGACTTTGATGAATACACTGCATTATCTACTGTATAGGTATTCAATGAATCATCATAAGAGAATCATAAATAAAGGATGTCTTGGTTCACGTGGTATGATTGTCCTTTTGATAAATGTTATTTCATACAGTATAAAAAATCAAATGGGATTTGTAATAGGATTCTTTGTAATGGGAATGATGTATGAACCTGCAGACAGGCCCAGTCATTACCGTTCAAAATGGAAGAGATTGGATAGAGTCATATTTAGTTAGAAGTAGATTTGGAAGTGTGGTATATTTGAAAAGTGCCACTTTCGATCAAAGGACTGTATGCTGAAATGAATAACAGGCGGCACCAACAGTTTATGTCCTTTATTTACAAACTGTCTCAATGAAGGCATTTTGTGGACAATTTCACAGATCGATAATGTCCTATTATTGTGTTGCTGCATTTGTGGGGTGTGGGGTTTGAGGGAAACTGCATCCACATGACAGTCATGCACAGCTAAAGCGTCAAAGTCACCTTTCGTGTCACTGCGTCAAGGAAAGCTGCCCAACGATGAGCTGCCAGGTATTAAGCATTTTTAATCTCACTTAATCTCGCGCAAGTTTCATCCGACCTCCTCTTTTGAGGAGTTAAAAGTTTTTAAGATTTGTGATTCAAATTTATGATCCCATCGTTCCCCCACTGATCCTTATCTTCACACAATGACATCTAGTTCATGGTCTTCCTTATGTTATTACTCTCTAATTTACGCGACTAAAGATGCAGTTTGACAGAAAATGTCTCATGTCATGTAGTGTTACGCTGTATGTTGAGGGTTACGCTGAAAATGTAAACGTAAACAATAGTTGCAAATAGTTGTTCACTCCGATTAATAGACATTTTGTGCAGTGCTGACTGTGTGAGTAACTATGTTGCTGTAATCGTGATTTGTGATATTATGAAACACTGCAAACCTGTACTGGGGTTGAATTGTCCAGGACCTAACAATCTAACTCTGTTCATAAATAGCATGACTCCAAGTGATTTATATTTTAGGGAGCTGGGTTGAACTCATCTAACCTTAACTGAGCCCCCTAATATACTGCATGACACAGTGATGAATAACTACTGTATACAGGGTGTGTGTGTGTATATATATATATATATATATATATATATATATATATATATATATATATATATATATATACATATACTGGTAGTATATT
>NC_137608.1:38652900-38655400 GCF_963280865.1 Gymnoscopelus braueri | reverse complement strand
TGGGCCAAACACAGGACATGATTAACTTTTTCTGTTGTAAAGGTCACAATGAAGGTTACGGTAAAAACCAGGAATGAATGGGGGCGAGTGGCTAAGGCGCATACCACAATGCAGCCTGACAGCGAGTACTGGGTTTGATTCCCGAGCCCAACAGACCTTTGCTTTTCCTGTCAATCTACACTGTTCTGTTGAAATGTAGGCAGAAAGGCCAACAAAAAAAAATCATGAAACTAGGTGGGAATGATCAGTGTGCTGGCAAGCCTTGTGTACATCCTTCCTGACAGTTTTTAATGTCCTGAACAGACTGCCAAGGGGGAGGGCCGGGGGTGCGGAGGGTGGAGCAATAGGATAAAGCTGTGGTGTCAGAATTTAAATGCTTTGGATAGAAAGAGTCATTGAGGTTTTGGTTGTATATGGAAGATTTGATCAAATTGATTAAATCTAAAGCAGATGAAACACACATTTAAATATCAGGCAAGATCTTGTTGATGTAATTTATCACTTCGTGGCCCTAATCCTCAAGTCGACAATCTCAAATCCCCCTTTAATATGAGGTATATTTGTTGCTGCTGTGAGGCAGCAACAAATAAATCAGTTTAAGGCAGTACACGGAACACCCCTGAGCCACCTGTGATCACAGTTAATACTTAACTCATGTTGGTGCAAACTATTTGCAGTTTTGCACAATATAATCCCTTAAACACAAAGAGATTAAACTAATTAGGGGTATTCATTCTCTATTCTGTAACACGAATTTTAATTGCAATTTTAATCCACAGATTAGATGTTTTCATTAAGAAAACTAGCAAAAGCAGTGGTAAAATAACATTGGCTTCAGTACTCATTATCAATGCATGAGTTGCATAAATCCAATGCATGAAGCACCTTTATTGAAATACAATGCATTTTAAATGCATGTAATGTGGTGGCGGTAGGGCAACAAATCTTATTTGAAATTAATTGCTTTCCATTGGGAGACAACAGATTTGACACATTTAATGTGATGGAAAGGTACACATCAACACATTGCACTGCTACATTAAACTATTATAACATATTTTATTGAGAAAACAACTCATAGTAAACTACAGACTCTTCTTCTCTATGTCCAAAACATAACGTACAAACATTTGTATTCCTGTGTTGTAGGGAAAATATGGACCAATAGCTTAAATGGCCTCAACTAGCATTCATCAGAAAAAAAAGAATTCTCTCTAAATTAATTTTCCCATTACAATCCTTTTTTAATATATTTAACTGCATATCAATGAATTACCCTACTCTGATGAACATAATAGAGTTACTGAAGATTAGCTGCAGATTAATCTAGTGCACATATGCAATCAGAATGAGAGAAGCAGAGACACATCTTTAGATGAAAAATGCTTCTAAATTGAATTGTGTCTATACAGTAGAGAACAACATACACACTACACATTCATAAAAGTCTCATTAAATGCTTATTGACAATATTCATCCATATTAATACCAGTATCTGATATTATGCTATACTATTTATGACGGCTTCATTAAACCTTTAAGTAACATGTTTTCCTAATTTACTTATAAGAGGCGCAGAGATCAATGCAATTTTCAGTTAACAATCAGTTATTTGCCAGAGTGCCTGGTGGCTCAGCCAGTATATGACATGGTGCGTGGTGAGTTGCGAAGACCCAGGTTTGAAACCGATTCCTTTTTGCCATTAACCACTTAAGCCGTAGTATGTCGTACAACAAATGGCAAAAAAAAGCCAATCTACAAGCTCAGAATGCATTGACATGTTTTGAGTTTGAGCATAATGTGATAAATGGATAACTGCAACAAGTTACGTAAATATGTAATGAAACACATTTAGTCGGGTGCCAGATTTTTCATTGACGAATGAGTCATGAAATGTATCATGGGGCTGTTATGAAGGGTGTACTGTATTCAAAAAGCAATATTGACACAGTCTTAATGCTTGCTTGAATGAGGACCGCAAAGGACCACAAAGGAAGAAACACATATCTTAGCAATTACGCTGAACACAAAAATGATCTTTGTCCACTGCCAAATCCCACTAATGGATTTCTCTTGTGGTAGGTGTTTGCTGGTGACCCGTAGAGAAAGCACATGAGACAAAACCTGCCAGTTACCAGCAGTGTCATGGCCGGAGAATCTCTGAGCCTCATTCATCAAGCACAGCCCTGCATAACATGCATTTTACTTCAGCCACTGTCGTATCTTGGCTCCTTTCATTTCCCCAATGAACAGCCATGATATTAGGAGTTGCACTCATATGTATGTATGCATGCGTGTGTGTATGTGTGCATGCACGCGTGAATGAATATACGTACAGTATCTGCACGCGTATAAATCCATGTGCGTAGGTTCGGCCAACTTGGGGGTACAGATATTTATGTGAGAAATTGGTTCAGTGTGCGAATTAATACTTGATTAAACGTTAACAGCATGCTGATTAAAGATAATCAGTAAAGATCCTTCCCATCCCGTTTCTAGA
>NC_137608.1:37900400-37987900 GCF_963280865.1 Gymnoscopelus braueri | reverse complement strand
CCCATTGTAACTTTGATCAGGAAAAGCTGATGACCAATGTCAAATAATGTCCCCATTACCTCCACTAAAGTTAAATCCGTCACACAAACAATTCCCTTATATATTTAAATTTGGCTGTCCCCTGGCCTGGCCAGATTCCTGGTCAAGCGCTCACTAGAATGCAGCTTCTTGCTCTGGTCACCCAGGAGAGGGTGGGGATGTGCAGAGGTGGGACATTATCTTCGCGGAGCATAGGCCAGAGGGGCCATGGCCTATCATAAAGGCAGGTCACATAACTCCATTGCCCCCCCGCTTGATTTTCACAGCCTTGTCTGCAGGCTATCCTCATTCACAGTGAGAACAATTGGAAATATTCAGGTACTCCTCAACTTCGACCTATTATTCATCAACGTCCACAGCTGAGCTCAGAACACAGCTTGACCTTGCGGCCACTCAGGCACACAGTGTCAGTTTCTTTTAGGCTAAAGATGGAGGTCGAATCAGCATGGGAATGTTCAGGTAGATGTTAGGTTTACACAGCAGCCTCTGCTTTACAGGTACAGGTTGAATTAAGCTCTAATGCAGTAATTGACCTGTCAAGAAATAGCAGTTTTTCCAGACTGTCTCCTTTAGAGAATAAGCAGGGATGTGATCAGGAATAAAAATGCAGAAACAACCCCCCCCCCTCTCTCTCCCCCCCCCCCCCCCTCTCCCCCCTGAAAAGTCAAATCCCTACACAAGGTATTTAATCTCAAACATATATGAGCCTTTTTGAAAAATGTTGTGTAGCATCGGGTGGTGATAATGCTGGGTGTGTATGGTACCAGGAGAGTATCTTTCTCCTCCCAGATCTCCTTCGCGCTGCTGGAGGATGTAGGAATCGTGGCTCCCTGATGGCAAAAACAGCCATGGAGAAGTCCTGTAAAGCAGCTGCACTGAGAGGTCAACAGGAGTGATGTTTCTATCCAGTCACAGCTAAGCTAGACCCCTCACTGTGGAACTGTTCCCTCTGCAGATTTGGATCTTTTCAATAGTTGGCTCTCATTTCAAAAGATTAATTTCCTACACTATCCTACAGCAGCTGTTAATGCAGTTATGCTGCACAAGGAAATACCAGATCATCCAGTGATTTTTTTTGTTAGATGAATTCTGCAACCTTCCCATACAATAGAGAGTAGGATATTGTCTTTTATGCATGGCCAAATACTGTATTTGAACAAAATGAAACACACACACACACACACACACACACACACACACACACACACACACACACACACACACACACACACACACACACACACACTCACTCACTCACTCACTCACTCACTCACTCACTCACTCACCCACTCACCAGGATTCATTGAAGTTCACAGTTTTAAAGCACGCAAGGTTTTGTCTTGGAATGCCGATAATGAATTTGTCTTAAAGCGAGTGGGGAGCTGCAGGGAACGGGGTGCTTGTCAAAATCTATGAAGTGATATTGTCATACCAGCCGGATGGCCGTCTGGTGTTTGTTTAAAAGGGGAGGGGAAAAAAACAGTCCAGGCGACTGAATCATATCTTCTTGCCAATAAGTCCTTGCGTTCCCACCTCCATCGCTCCATCGTTACAGCAACATGTTTTATTTTCAGCAGTGCTGTTCTCAGTGACTCACATCCCCAAGCCGCGTGCTGCTCCGTTCGGCCTCCTACCCCCTTAAACACAGACCAAGTGGTCATTAGAAATGCACTTTGAGATGCATTCAGTAATTGCACTCACAACATACTAAATATATCTAGTCAAATGTGATGGCGTGTTTAGGAAGACAGGTTAGATTGTTTCTAATAAGACATGTTTATTTTTAATGACCAGAAAATGAATAGAATTAGTTTTCTCCTTCATTCTTAATTCTTTCCAATTATATGCAAAAGCGGTATTACTAGAGAGTTAAAAACAAACCTTGGTTTAACGTCATTGGTAAGACTTTATATTTATATGTTTTTTTAAGTCGGATCTATAATGCATTATAACGCACTTATAAGCAGGGTCCCCACGGTCATGAAATTCCTGGAAATATTTTGAAATAAAAAATAAAAAAAATCCAGTACTGGAAAAGGTTTGGAATTGATCAAAGGTCCTGGAATTTATCAAGGGTCCTGGAAAAATATTTGGCTATGCATTGTTTTTGGCTATTGATTTTGTTAACACAAAACATTTTCATAAACATGTATAACATTACACAAAATATGTAACATAAGTAGTTTTTCGCCGAACGGGCTGTGTGATGGCAGCCTAATGTATGTCTCAATTGTTAGGTTGCACTGCATAGGGTGCCAGGTTGGTCACGTGATAAAAATAACAGAGCTACAAGCTCACAACGTGCTGCAGCGTGATGAGTAGTTAGCTTGTAGAGCTGTTTGTTTGTCACGTGACACCAACCTGGCAACTTGTGCAGGTTGTGTGTTTGCTGTCCCAACAAACAATTGCGAGCAACATGTGAATAGTCGGTGAAGCGTAAACGAACGCAGTTAAAATATATCGGTTGAACTAGTAGTATGATCCACAATGCCAGGGAAATGTTTGTTTAATACTTTGTGGCTTACAAATTAAAAGTTTAAAGACTGGGTAAAGCGAGAAGAGGACCCGAATAGAGCTGGCTGCAAGTTATGCCACAAATCTTAGCCGGATACTGTACTGTTCCTAAAATAAATGGCACTTTAAGTTTACCACTCTTGATTTGTTTGTTACATAATTATGTTCATCCCTCCTCGTGTCTGACAGTATCCTCTTGTTGAAAACGTAATAGGAAAAACATAGGAAAACCTACAACAAAAGTGTAATTTAAAACATCCTTGCATCCTTCATTACTTTTAAATTCATAAATGGGGCAAATGCAAGGCAATATTATTTAAAAAAATAAGTCATACGGATGCCATAATGAGTCTTGTATTCCAGTGAGCTATGCCCTAATTTTGCACGACATTTTGAATGGAATTGTATTCTATATTCTATGCTTTATTTTTGCTACACTGCCTATCTTTGGGCATTTTACATAGGAGTAAGAGACACATTATTGCGCTGAATGATTGTTATGGAAAAGTTTTGGAAATTGCTAAAAATGTGTGGGGACCCTGTATAAGGCATTATAATACTTGTTATACATGTTTATAATTATGCATAACACCTTATAACAAGGTTTATGAAGTATAAGTGCTGGTCATAATGCATTATAAACTGTGGAACTGTGGAAAAGTGGAACAGCACATTATAACTACCAGGTAACACTTGACTTAAAGGTCAGGACTATAATGCATTATAATCACATTTATTATGCATTATAATGCACTTATAGTGCTCCATAACACTAACACTTTTTATAAATGTTTATAATTATGCATAACAACTTATAATAAAGACACTTTATAACTAACTAAGTTACGGTAGTTATAATGTGTTGTTCCACTGAGCTTATAATGCATTATAACCAGCACTTATAATACGTTATAAATGTTATAAGTTGTCATACATGATTATAAATATTTTTAACAAGTGTTATAATGCCTTATAAGTGCATTTATAAATGTGATTATAATGTATTATAGATGTGTTACCAAATCATTTAAAGGAAGTCCTCTTCCGTCACTATGTATTTTATTTTTATTTTAATCATTTTTTAACCAGGTAAGTTAATTGAGAACCAGATCTTACAATAACCACCTGGGACACATGGCAAAAAGACTAAACAAAATAACAATAAAACATAATTATAATTATAAAATGTATTAAAAAATAAATGTAATCTATTTAAAAGGACATTTCTCTGTGGTTATGCTAGGTAATTGGGACCCACAAGCCTTCATTGAAAAGTTTGACCTGGGAGTGCCAGTGGCTGCCGTGCAGTTCCTCAGCCAGAACCACAAAGACTGACGAGGATGCTCAACGTGGTTTGCGTCATCACCTCGTCATTACCTCGTAATTCACAGTGGCGAAAGAAGCCAATTCATAACTGTGCTGCTTAAGTAGTAGTATGGTAGATATCACATATGGGGGTATGATGGGAATGATAAATAATTCTATGCACTTGATCTGAAATAAATTGTTGCTTGAATGCGTCTTAATCTGTCGATTTGTTACTTTTAGCCTTTGAATGCAAAAGATACTGTATTTCCTTATGCTGTTGCGTCATCTAACTACGTTTAGTTGTAGCTTTTTGTTTATCATTGTCACCTGACCTTGGGCTCTGGGTTTGGGGAAATTGATTTTGACCTCACTGGGGCTTTCTTATTAGTTTCCGACCACTGTCATGAAGAGAGGGAAGAGAGCCTGATATCACAACTGAGCGTGGAAAGAGTTGAGTCTAATTCAGGGGAGGAAACACGTCAGGGCCAAAAAAAGGAAGTGGGAGGTGAAACCGAGACCGCAACACAGCCGGAAGCCACAGTGGAACTTGAACCAAAATACACTTCAGCGTGTCAGGACAAGGGGGAGGGGCCATAGGGCCTTGTGTTGTAGGTATAAGGAACATGCTGTTTGTCAAATTGTTTATCATCTTTCCACTGACCATTTTGGGTGGACAGGAAGGATTCTGAGTAAGTGTGTTGTCTGAAAGAGATAAGTCTAAAATGAAAGTTGCTCTTTCTGGAAAAAAGTATCCTCAAAGTGTCCTTGAATTTAACTTTAGCATGATGAACCCATTTTGAACTTTAGGCGGTTGCATAAGGGTCCCACCTGGCAGGTCTGTAGAGGATGGTGTGGATAAACTTTTCAACCCTTTGACTAGGAGGTACACTTTTCAGACATCTGCAGGTCTTTGTAGAGGGTGGGTCAGTGTACCCCCCCATGAGGAATATTGGTTTCTAACCAGCACCTGTCCTCTGGGAAAGGTTTGTATCAATACCCCAGATGTCTGAAAAAGGCTGGATTTACATGAGGGACTTTGATGTTGCGATGATCAATCTTTTGTTGGTGGTTTCATTGACCCCAATTTGGTGTCTCATCAGCGGGCCAGGCTAGAGTAGGTAATGGAGGTTTTTGTTCCTTTGGTGGTTAAGCCAGCCTTGGTAAACCTCTATGTGCCCCCTCCATGAACTCTGGAAGATCATTGATCAAATTGTCCTGTATTCACTTTGTTTGCCTCCTCAACTTAGCAGTCAAAACAGCCCTGTCCACAAACAAAACAACTGAAACAGTACACATGTAGCTAGCACAGATTGTTAAAAGGGCCTGGTCTGGCTTGTTAAGCCCCCGTATGACTATGACTCACAGTACACTTGACATTATTGGTGACCATTTCCTGAAGCATACCGTTTGATTTTTGAGGCAGCCACTGGATTCCATTTATTTCAGTGTGAAAACCAACTTGCAGAGACCTGGGACTTGCTTGAGATAGGAAACACATCAAATTTAGTTATGGTAGCATTGCATTTAAATGCATTTTAAAGTATGCATTGAAAATTCTAACCAAACATCGGCCCTGGAGAAAGGGATTGAGTTGTAAATTCAAACGTTCATCATCATTGTAATGACTATATAGAAGATGTAAACAAACAATACATCTAAAAATAAAGCCATTAACAGGAAATGTGGTTTATTTTCATGCGCAATATGTGGCTGAAGCTGTGAATAGACAATGACAGGTATTGATGGCATTATGGTCCTTTAAGACAATCCGTTCCCTTTTTAAAGAAGTGTGGTATATCTGTCAGTTGGAGTTTCTCTCTTGGCATTGGTTTGCTCACATCGTTTATAAAATGAGATTATTAACAATTGGCAAGTAGAGTATAATTCCGCAACATGGCACTCGGTGCACAGTACGCCAAGTGGGAGACTATTCTTCCAAAACCACCTACTTGAATCTATCACTTCACTAATAGGATGCCAAGTTATTTATCTGCAAACACAAAGTGCATTATTTTTCTCATATCTCACAGATAATGCTGCCAAAACAGCTGGGTGTTGCCACTCTTCCAGCTTCCTTAGTATGTTTATTCTACACCAATTATCAGGAGAGTTGATGTATTTACGATTATGAAGAACTGACAGCTGTAGTTCAAGTGTGCGGCGTGAGCAGTATATTGCATTCCTTTAAAGAAAAAAATACTTGTTGGATCCCTTGGTGATATGAGAAAAGCATTTAATATTTCCTTAATTTATTCAAACTAACATTAATTAAAAGGAATTTGTATAATCAATTCAGTTGCCTAACCGTACCAAGTGATCTAATATGCATAATGACTCAAGTCTCCAAATATCTTTTCTTTCTGTCAGTTGTAAGAAGTGCAAAATGATTTATTTTAAGACCCCCCCCCTCTTATTCCCCCCCACCTCCACAAGTTCATCTCTTGTTCTGAAGCGTGGCAAAATGGGTTTGAATGTGACATCTGTTAAATGCATGTCAACAGTATGGTCCTCTGAACACATTGCACATTTATTTACTGTGCATTTGACCCCAACAGACTGGCATTGTCCTACAGTTTTGACTGATTGCAGAGATCCAGCACAATTCACTCCACCTGGAGATTTAAACCTAATGTACACTCTTGTCTGAAGAGGAATTCAAACAGATTTTTTTTCGCCAGATACCTTATGACCACTGACATTTTATCAGGTATGTATTACATTATTATTATTATTTTTATTAATATTATGATTTATTTTATTATTTTCCTATTGTTCAGTGTGGAGAAATAAAAGATATACCTCAGATAACAAGAATAGAGCTACTCTCTGCTACTCTAGCATACACTAATTCAGCTGGCATCCATCACATTGGACCTAACAGTAAAGTGTTGTCGACTCATTATTCATTAAAAGATTGTGGTCTGACAAAAAATAACTCCATATTTTTTATATATATACTGTATAACTACTCATCAGACATTATTGAGTGCAAAAACCTTATTAATGTATGTATAAGCGCAGTAACTTCACAAAATAAAAGGTTGAAAGGTCACGGCCTGGATGTTAATTGACCTCTCAATTTATATACCATGCCACCTTCCCAGAAATGAGTCTTAAGTGTTACCAAAGCCAAAGTTGATTGTGAATCCCAGCCACTGACCAGCCTAAAAGGACATTTTTATTAACTAAAACTGTATGATCGTACCCTACACCTTTGATTCAAAAAAGGATATCAAATGTTCACAAATAAAGAAATAGATGGATCCCAATTGCACTTGCATTTACTTGCAATAATGATGAACAATCATTTGCACTGCCACTTTTGAAGCTTGAGAAAAAAAAGACACAAACTAATTTGATTATATATCCATGTGTGCATGTTTTTTTCCGCTGTGTTCATTAAAATGAGTCAGATATCCATCTAGGACAAGCCATTTGTTTCCACGGAATCCCCATATGCAAAGGAGCCAGAATGCTGTAGCTGTAGTCAAAGTGATGTAACGACATCACCCTATGTACAGTCATTGGAAGCCTCCCTCCCATGTGGCACCACATCTCACAGTCGAGGAAACAGGCCCTGCAACAGGTAGCATGGTTCCAGCTGGGCTGGGCCACTTTCCATTCACAGAGCCATACAAAGGGTTCCCATGAGGAAAGTGACCGCAGTGATTGTACATAAATACGGCCCTTGTGATGGTATCTCCAAATGTGACAATCAAGACAGCCATTTGTATAGGAGCTGCAATGGAATTTGTCAATCTGTGCTACTATAAATATGCACATGCTAATTTTACCCATTAGGTTTGACAGCAAAGTTAGAACTACTTTTGTTTTTACAGGCTATTATTATCTCCTCTCCTTCACCTCTCCTTGAAGTGGGTTAGGGTTAGACAACATTGTGGGTCCTAGGGGTCCCTGTTAGTCTGTCCACTGGACCCATGTGCTCACTGCAATGCCAAGAATTATTATTATTATTTTCAAATAGCAGATTATTATTAAACTGGTTACACTGTTTTTGATGCTGCAAACACATTTTGCTGGGGACCCCCTGGAACACCCTCAAGCACCCCTGGGGGTCCCTGGACCCCAGTTTGAGAACCACTGATAGTGTGGGGTCATTAAAGTCACTGCCTGCCTGGTACTTGAATGAGACCCGGGGGCATATTCTGATATTAATGAAATAATATCAGGATAATCTGGAGACCCTGAAAGGTCACTTCTCAAGACAATATAGTAGTAGTGTATGCAATAATTAATTACATACATTACACATGTGCACACACACTTACTGTAAACATATTTGCCTATGGCAATGAGACTATACAGTATGAGATCCCACCACATTGTGTTTGCGTATGCCCCCTAAACACAAAACATGATTCAGACTCATTCTCCCACACACTCTGTTCTGTTCTCAGTTTTGGTTCATTGAGGTATTATTAATTTCTCAGGTCTCAAGTCTTGTTAGTTTTGTAACTGCAAGAAATCAGTTTTGCAGGATTGGCCTAAATGGAACTAGGAATGCAATGTTTTACCACTGATGTTGATGATGAAAAATATGATGATGCCAAGCCAATACCCATATGCTTTCATGTAAGCACTTCATTTGTATGGAGCCTACCAAAACAGTTAAATATAGACTATTTATCAGGTAGCCTTTAATATACCAGGATTCTTCAATGTTATTCAGGCCAAGGACCCCTTAGCTGAGAGAAAGATGAAGCAGGGACACCCACTACATATTGTATAAAACTGGTGCAGATTAAATGTTTCCATAGATTTCATATAGACTTGTTTTACAGCACAGCACTGTCATCAATGTTGTACAAATTAATGTTTTTTTTTTTTTTTACATTGGCTTCTCTATGAATTCATGTTAATGTGTAATTATCAGACATTTAACCACTTAAAGCTTCAATAATAAACTTGACCATTGGCGCTGTACTTCTTGGTTAGCTTTTTTCCCTCATCATACAATGTCTACAATGTTTAGCTAATGTTCCCCTCACTCCCTCAGAATCCTATCACACAAAGATTTGGAGGACCCCCTAGGGAGTCCCGGACCCCCTGTTGAAGACCCCTGCTAATACACAGATAAGGTGTTTTCTTACAAGCTGGTAAATGAGTGCGAAGAGAAGAGACCCATGACGCGTTGTCCTTCTTTCTTTGTGATTCCTTTAAACGGCTGTGGGTTCCGATCACTTTTCCACTACCAGTTTAACCGGAACTTTGCTAACCAAATACAGACATTTAGGGGCGTCGCCGGATTACTACCTAATATGGAGCTTCCACTTCAGCGGCCACTTGGCGCTTGAAGTCAAAGCGAGCCGGTGGATTTACGAAGCGCTTTGCAATATTTACAAGTGATTAACTCCGTCAATTACGCTCTTTGTCAGCCAGTGTTGCTGCATGACAGTTTTAAACCAATGTTCTGCAATACTGGGACGGTTAAAACTCCGTGCACGAGTAGGCCTATGTTGTTAATGTTAACTTAAATATAAAGTTGTTGTTCTTTGGGGGGATCAACGTGGATTCGAATAATAGGCTGGCAGTATAAAGACAAAAGTAGAAACGTGAATTAACTTGCTCAACCTAAGAATTTAAATCAACATTATGGCAGCTTATTTTTAAGGCCATTATTGCTTACATTAGGGTTTATCGCTGTGGTGACGCCCCCTCCTCGTCTCCCCGTGTCTCTCCCTCTCAGACTCAGCTTGAACTTGACAGTGGTAGTATTTGTCGTTGTGGTATGAAACGTTCACCTAAAGCACTCCATAAACTGCAACATAGCCTAGTTTGTAGGCTATAGGCTATATGCTTATAGAAGTTACACATGGGCATAGGCTACAAGCATTTATTATTATGATTTAATTCATAATTTCTTTCGGTTCCACTCTAATAGCAGAGCATAGCTAGACCGTTTCCCAAACAGTGGGTCGAGACCCATATGTGGGTCTAATTTGTATGTGACTAATTTGTATGGGTCGCGAGTAAATAGCCTACCCCTTTATTTTATGTCCTATTATATACAATTTTCATAAGTTAAAAACCAATTCCAACGTTTTTTTCAAAATAATTCCATAAAATAAAAAGTTAATTAATTAGAGGGAAAAACATACTTTTAAGAAGTAGTGTCACTAGCGTGAGCTTGTAGATCTGCTATTTTCACTAGTTTGGGTGCTGAGCAGACATCAAATTTCTCTTTTGGGGTCTCGAGCTAAAGCGTTTGGGAACCACCGCGCTAGACAGTTGCTAGACAGTTGAACCTATACACATAATTGTAACTTTAAACATTTTAACTTAAAAAGTTGAAGCCGGTCACGGTGCAGCAGGCTCATGCACGGACCGCTGCTCCTCGCTTCTGGTTTCCACGGGGCTGACGTGCTGTGGTCGGTGGACTGCCTGCCTCGCTTTGTGTAGCCTATCCATAAATGGTCATCTACGTCACGCGAATGTTCCACCCCCCTATTTAATACATGGCAAGCTGGAGTCCCCTATCAGGCTCCAATAGAGCAAGTAGCGCTGCTCTCTCGTACAGCCAACACCACCACGCCGTATATACAGTTGATTCATCATCACAGACTTCATATTCTCTCCACAAGCAGACCAACAGTTGTCACTCACGCACTGGTTTCAGTCTAATAACAACACAGCTCTGTTCTGTAACGACAAGGATACCAGAGAATACCAGGGAACTTGGATACAACACAGACAGGATTCCTGCTTCTCTCTCTTATGACTGATCACCATCATCATCATCACCATCATCACCACCACCACTACCATCAGCACTGCTTGAGAACACTGTTGCAACTGTTTGGATACCTGTACGCTGTCATCATCCATGTCTGACTAGAATAAGTGCTATGACAGGGAAACTGGCGGACAAGCTCCCTCTTACCATGAGCAGCTTAATAAACACGATTCCCGTCGACAGTCTCTACCCCGAAGAGGAGATCCCGACGTCCATGAATCACATATTCACCAGCACGGATTCTATTAACCATTATTCACAGATGACTACAGGTAAGGACTTTGACGGCTTTCCCCCCCCCCCTTTAAATGTTTTAATTTTGTGTGGAAGTCATTCAAAAGTACTTTCTGTGTATAGAGCAGTGGTTCTCAAAGTGTATTCCAGGGACTCTCCGGGTTCCTTTTTGGGGGTTCTAAATGGACCCTTACAAGGCTGTAACTCTGACAGTATACGAATTGAACCAAATGGACCCTAACGGGTCCATTTGGTTCCATTTGTACACTGTCAGAGTTAAGGGGAGACCTTGAAATGTTAAAGTTTGAGAACCGTTGATGTGGAGCGTGCGGACCAGGCAACAGTTGTTGCGCTCCTCTCCTCTCCTCTGCCCCGGCACCTGTTAGCGCTCGGCTGAGACGCACAGCGAGCCTACATTAGATCCATTCACCTAATATATACTTTTAAGGACACACTCTAGATAAATTCTTAATTTGAATAGGCTTATGGGTGGGGTTAAGTTACCAAGCTGTGATCAACGTATCTACGTTTTTAAGTGACACGGATTTTAACCTGTAATGTCAACTAACAAAAAACTTTTTGTAATGCCCCGTGAGTGGTTAGATATTATAAGTTGAACAACAGTTGTCTATTAGGCCTATTGGTGGTTTGCACATTTATTGAAACCCAGAGAAGTCGAAATGGCACGTTTAAAAGGTTGTGAAATAAATTGTTGTTTTCTATTATAAATATGCCTATATTGATCCTAATTGGAATCTATGCGAAAATAAAGGTTAAACGGCGTATATTATAGGCTATTGATGACCCTGGTGTAGCCTATTGTCAGAGCAAGACAGTCTCAATAGGCTTCTTCAGACAGAGGTTTTCATTCATAATTTTATTAACGTCTATAAAAATGTCCAGTCTGCTTCTGTAGGCGTGTGTCGCCGCAGTTCTTTCTGTTATTAGGCCCGTGTACCTTTTTACATTCACTGACTATATTGCCAACGTTGCGGAACCTGAGCACATTTTAAAACACTTTAATACTTTGTCTATAGTAGTCTACTATATTGTAATTGTTATTGTAATTTAATGTGGGCCTAATAATAGACTTCTACATATTAATCTCAGTGTCACGGGTTGACGTTAAATCAATTATAGGTACTTGTTGCATAGTCTCACCTTTTGCTTCTGAGGTGATGGGTCAGTGTTGAGGATAACAATCATTTTATAGGCTGATTAGACCATTGCGGTGTGGGATAGGCTACCCCTCGATCACAATTAGGTTCTCTCCGAGCCTGAAAATAGCCTATAATAGGCTACACTTCTTTCCTTTTTGATGAGAAAATGTGCTGATACTCTGAATGTAAAATCTATGTTTCTAAATTAAATAGGCCTAGACATTTTACATTAGTGATAGGCTCCTTTTAGAATAATAGTAGGCTATAAACATATTTCATATATAGGTCCAAACTGAAAATATGGAACAGGGTTGTTTTAACACGCTACAGTTAAGCGTCCACTATGTTGCAGCAGCCTATTTTAACTGCAGCATTGTCATTGTGACTGTTAAGTTTTACATTTTAAATGGCAAAATAGGCTATGTAGAATTTAAAAAGTACCAAGTCGTGGTGTTACATATGATGCAGGTGTTGCTTGTTGACATAATAATAATAATAATAAAAGATCATCACATTATTATATGCTAATCAATTAATCTGAAATGTCCATCAAATAAAAGTATGGCCTATATGTATATTTAGTAGAATGGGATACAATAATGTTAGCTCAGGTTTTATCTAAAGCAAAATTATGCCAATATAAGCTATAGTCTTTGTAATTTTGTGCTCCTTATCTTGTGCATTGTGGAAAACAGACATTAATTACCAATAGGCTATTGAATACTGAATACTGTGTAATTTCTTGCAATTTGTAAGGACTGTTTTATGGACTGTTGATGTCTTCTCAAAACAACCATGCATCAGAGTATATAAACACCATAAACGCTCATGCAAATCATTTCTGTATTTGATATGGAATAAATTCATTTGAACGCTTTCAGATTAGCTGTAAAATATAACAGAAAAATACCAGAAAAGTTAATGTAATGCTTGCATTATGATAAAAGCATTATGGCAAATGCTGCAAAATGGTCACATCGCTACATTGACAGAGAATACTGACAGGAAGGTCTTGTCAGTTGAATTTGCACTTATTTTCTTATATTTTTTCAAATGTATTTCCTTATTCATTTCTTTGGTGCGAATACTTTTTGAACCCGTGATCGTGGTCTAAGTGCTGTCTGCCTCATAATCTGTCCTGCTGTGAAAGGAATAAGATCTAGCCATTGAGTTTGGCTGTCCTCCAGTGGGACACAATGACTGGATCAAAGGGGGTGTTTAGGTCTTGATTTATGAGAGCTTGTGGGATCTGAGAGAGAGAGAGACACACACCACTGTCTCAGATGCAGCAGTCAGTCAGTTAACTTACAGGTCTGACAGCGCTCACATTTTCTTTATGAACTGTATTGGACTACTTTTATTTTTGATCTCTTTTTGGCGGATTATTACAGGGATATGCAGCAAAGCTGAATTTCGGACTAGTAACCAGGGATTGACACTGAAATCAAGCAAGTTCATATAAGTATAGTTTAATGTAGTAATAGATTTAGTTTTTAGAGTGTGTTTTTTCACAATCACTTTTTCAGGTGTTCATTCTGTGTCATGTTTTATGCAACTGTGCAAAATAATGGTTTACATTATGTGTTTTACCCCCCTTTAATTCAGATAACATCATGGATCTGGGCATGGGAAGTGAGAAAGGAACAGCAGAGATTCAGTATGGATCCAGCTTCCAGTCTAACCGCAGTGGACAGACTGTTACCTACCTGGGGAAGTTTGCCTTTGACACTCCGCCGTCAGGTGGCATTGGTGGCTCTGGATGGTGCTCTGATAACAATATAATTAGTTTAGTCAGCGCAGGAATCCTGGGCGTTTCACCATCACCTGGTACGGTAACAACCCAGACGTCCTCTGCAGCCAGCATGGGTGGACAGACGTCAGACATGGAGCAAGTGTATGGTCCACCTATGCCTGCCTATTCCACCTGTGGTGACCTATACCAGGACCAGGTCTCATTCCATCACAGCCCTGCTACCAGCACTGCCCTTGGCTACCCCAGCAATGACTATCACTCAGCCTCTAAACAATCCATGGATGGGAGCCTTTTCTCCATGATACCCGATTACAATCTTTTCCATCACCAGGGGGACATTGGCGTCATGGAGCACAAGCCCTTCCAGTCCATGGACCCCATACGGGTCAACCCTCCACCTATCACGCCACTGGAGACTATCAGAGCGTTCAAAGACAAACAGCAGATTCACCCTGGTTTCATTGGTGGACAGCAACATGCCCCGCAGCACCACCCACCTCCACAGACTCTGACACTCAAACCCATCCGGCCGAGGAAGTACCCGAACCGGCCCAGCAAAACTCCCGTGCATGAGCGGCCACACGCCTGTCCAGCAGAGAACTGTGACAGACGCTTCTCGCGTTCAGACGAGCTAACGCGTCACCTCCGCATCCACACAGGTCACAAACCCTTCCAGTGCCGAATATGCATGCGGTCCTTCAGCCGGAGCGACCACCTGACCACACACATCCGCACGCACACAGGCGAGAAGCCCTTCTCCTGTGAGTTCTGTGGACGCAAGTTTGCCCGAAGTGACGAGCGCAAGAGACATTCTAAGGTTCACCTAAAACAGAAAGACAAGAAGCCTGCTGACAAAGGCAGTGGGGCAGCTGGCAGCCACAACTCTCCCCCCAGTTCCTGTGGCAGTGTGGGGGGCAATAGTGGCAGCATCATGACCGTCACTACCTGTGCATAGACTGGACCGCCACTATGCCCCATAAAGAGACTGAGGAGGAAAGGATCCTGTCCACTATGAGATAAATAGGTGACTTTTTACTCTCTTTTACACCCCTTTCTCTTTTGATTTGTCCTTCCTCTATTTTGAGATGGATGTCCTTAAATTGAGTAGGAGGGGAAAGAATGCTTGTCTCCTTCAAGTAATGCAGAGCCTGAGATACTATAAGTTAACACAGTGCCAGCAAGCAGAGAGGCACCCTGGCATGTTCTGTCCAAAAAGCCACAACAGATCAATATGTTTTGGAGGAGAATACACTTTAATGTAAAATTTGATGAGAATTTCTAAATCGGAAGGATGCCAGAATCCATCACAGGGGTTGAAATAGACAAGATAGAAGAGAGTCGTCTGAGATGTATGCATTAATATTATTGGGTTGTTTAAAAGTGCAATTGGTTATATTTGTGTACTGTCATGGATACCTTATTAGTGGCACTTGACTGTCTTCTTTTTTGTTGTTTTTGTTGAAATGTGGTATTTTTTATATTTGAATGTTGTTTTCTTAAAAGAATGTGCCAAATGTATTGTGATAACAGCCAACCTTGTTCTCATTATTGTGCCTGACATTTGCCAAACATAACAGCGATAACAACTTAGTGCACACATTGACTTCAAGGAAATATCACTCTACCAAAATGCTTGAAAATTGCTTATGAGATTTAAAGTTATCTGCACACAATTGTGCCATATCCACTTCATGGCTGAATCAGATTTCCTTGGGGGATATACAACACAAACAAATGTCCTGTCATGTTAACCATAGCTATAAAACAAACCCATTTGCAGCAATCAATGTCTTTGCCAAGACTTATTTATTTACAGTCAATCACATAGAATATATATTCTGGTCACATTGCAGTGAATTTATTTAAGTGAATGACCTGTATGCGAACACAACCTGTGGTCTGTAGCTGTGAGACACCATTGCTTTTTGGACGTTTATGTTACATTTTCATATGGAGGCTTCAAGTAGTGTTACAGGATAACATTTCAAAGATTTTATTATTTTAACAGCTCACAAATGTCTTACATTTTCATTAGGTTGCAGTTATACCACGCAGCACATTTAGAACACACATCCACCAACCCGTAAATGAAATACTGAAAGCTTAGACAAGAAGACTAAAACACTCCAGTGTCTGCCTCTGGCTGGTAAATCAAAAACATGCAAAAGCAGAGATAAGGATAAAAACCAACATGATTATGGCCTTTTGTCTGTGATTGACAGTATTAAGCATGTACTTAGACACAATGCAAAAAAATATATACTTAAACTACTTCATTTTTAATTACTAAAACATGAGCAGCACATTGTGTGAGAAGATTAAATATCTCAATCCATGTTTACAGCTTTTTACAATATGGAGAGACTGAGTTGTAAGGGGATGTTATTTTGTACAGTATGCAAATATATATGCAGGTAGCGGTAGAACTTACACTTTCGTACCCAGACTGTCAAATGCACCATAATACAGTATTCAATTGTGCATTTTTCGTGCATGCCTACATGCACATTATGTAAATACAAATGGCTGAATACACAAGCTTTCAATTGACTGAATGCTTGTGCAGAATATGTCTTAAGGCTTTTTTGTAATGTAGTTATACTGTAATACAGAATATTTTGTGGTCACAAGTCATTGCAAATGTCTGGAGCATTGAGACAGTGCTGAATGAGGTGTCTTATCTTCCATTTCAAAAATAATTTGTACCTTCTGTACACTTTAAAGTGGTAAGTGGATCAAGGAAGCACTAATGTGTTCTCTGAATAAACAAAACAGTTTTGTTTATGTGCCCCCCCCAACAGCTTGTCTATTTCCTTTTCGGGCAAAATCAGAATAATCAATAATCTCCACCTCCATTATAAACAAATATATATCAGCCCCATTACACTTCTATAATGTGCATTTACCTGCACTCAAAAACTTGTATTATGAGTAACCGAATGCAGACTGATTATTTGTGCTTTACAGTGAAAGACATTAAAGGACAATGGAGATTTTGATACGTGAGTGCTACGATATTCTCGTCTTGATATGAGTAAATACCTCAGGTCACATACATCCTCTGAGCCTCTGGTGTACTGTATCTGAAAGTGTAATTGTTTTGTAAATGCACAACTGTGGCCTGAATGGATGACAAATTATAAACTGATCTAGTAGTAAGTTGGTAGTAAAGTAATCATTTTTTTAAAATATTTCTTTGTTGTGCTTTTATACTTAATTTTTTTAAGAGGCTTGTCTCAATGACAAGAAAGAAAGACCTCTGATAGCTTGTTAGCTAGCTGGATAGTTAGAGTCGCATTTTCTTGACATTAAATAGCTCAATAATGAAGCAAGATACTAAACTATCCAAGGTGTTAACCCCATCAAGGCTAGAATGACATATCACCCAAATCTGTGGTAAATCTGTCACTGTTCTTAACTTATAGTATGCAGTATGATTTTTTCTACTCTGCATTTTTAGAGAAAATACTGCATACCCTACAATTTGGCTAAAATAAGTAACCATTTACATAACAATTGACACTAATCATACTTTAGTTTGCCTAGAGCCACTCATCTAGTTTGAATCTCCCATTTAGTGGAATTAATATATTTCTCAGTATTCATTGGCTGTGTTCTCGCCGTGTTAAGGAGTGTGGAGAACAGACAGAGACATTGTTGAGGCATTGTTTTTGTTTCATGTGCTGGAGAAAATATTGTAATGGTCAGTGTGCAATTAAAGTTAGAGGAAATATTGACTGACAAATGCAAAGGCCAAATGAGAGGTTTAGTAAAAGCGTGGCCACTGAGAAGACTAGCCTACGTTCACAAATGAGCATCCAAGGCCATGCTCCCCTTTTCCAGGGCAAACCAGTTTCAGTGCTGTGCTTCCTGGCAAGTATCCACTTATTTTCCAATTAATTTGGCCTCAAACTCTTTTCTCAGCTCATCTACATGGGTAAATGAACAGACCTCCTTGCACTTTGTGAGAGTTGAAGAGTTCACACTTACAGTACCGTCTAACTGTATATCAGTAGTTTGTACAATAAAAATACATTTGATTTAACCCATTCCACCGCAACAACAATAGCATCAACATTTCCTGATGTTATTCTCCCATGGATCACCCATGTTAAATGCAAATCTCGCAACAATAATAGCTTAAAACATAATAATCAGGCTTGTATAGGCTAAAGTTTAAGTATTAGTTTGGAATTTGTGTATGGAAATTCTGTCTTTTAAAGCATACCACTACTTCAGCCTTTTGTTGTAGGTACAGCCAATTATAGTATCTGCCTTCAAATCTATGAGGGAATACTATTAAGTCTAAGATTCGAGTTTAAATAAATTCTTACGCTGTCAAGTATAATTTGATGTTAAATACTGATCAACACAGGCTCTGGTTCAACCCCAATTTATTTGACCAAAAACCATAGATAGAACAGAAACAAAAGCTGTCCAGAGTTACTAAAAGAGATGATGTGTCTGTCTGCCCTGTTCATTTGACACATGCTAGTGACAATGGATGCTTTTAATTATAGTATTGAATGTGGTCTCCATTGAAAGATAACTGTGTTTATCTTGCTATGTGTTAAGGAATGATACAGAGCTAGGCGTAGACTACACCAAAATATTTCCCAGAAGCCATGTAATTACAACTTTGCAAACTCAATGTATCATCGGTCACATCATCTGACTGTGTTTGTCTCTTTTGTTTTGAGACAGTTTTCAATGGAATGTGAACGATAGATTTTACAAATGTACATGACCCCCCTGCCCCCCCCCACACACACACACTTTCAGACAGACAGACAGACAGACAGACAGACAGACAGACAGACAGACAGACAGACATTATACACACACATACAGGTTCACACAGATGTACACACAACCACTGAATCCTGTGCATCAATGCATTTTGGTGGATGAATGGAAATAGAGGCTGGTGAAAAGTCTTAAGAATAATAATGATGGTATGATAACGGTCAAGTATGTTATTGATATGTCAATAACTTGTTCAATGTATCAAAACAGCCCCTTCTTAATACTAGCCTAATTATTTTTTTCCATGTTTTTATGTTCTTTTTGAATGGTTATAATAACAAAAACAGGCCCTTAAATAGGAGCTTGCTTCCTCCTAGCTCTCTGCTCCATGTTGGATCTGTTCCAACATTAGCAGCCATCTTTGTGCCAAATTGGGTTGCAGGGTTGGATGATCAAATACAATATGAGATAAAAACTCCACAGAACCAACAAATCATAGATGTAACCCCAGTCAGCTTAAAGCTGAAGGCAGCTTTGTGGCAAATGTTTATGTTTAGCTATACTTGTTTGTTTTAGTCTAACTGCGGTTAGCCTTGGGCAATAAGGCAATTCAAGATACTCATACAAAAAAATATTTTTTGGGGGAAAGATTTTAATATTGTGTAGATATGATGGGCTACTCATCTCTTCGTGTGGACTAAGGTGGCATCAGGGATTATGTGGTCAATGTGTCTAGGTGGCACTGCTGTTCAGATGGAGTCAATACTCAGTTTTTTGTGTTTTCCTTTTCATTGCAGTATATCCTCATGATTTGCATGTGCACGAAAGTGTTTCAAACTACCACCCTGAGATTCCAAAGGCGGTGGGTCAGTTACTTTATATGCATGAAAACAGAAGTCACATCGAGTGAAATGGGATAAACTTTCAACAGCTAAAAATAGACAATTGGAAACACACACTGGGAATATGTTCTGTTGGCTTTTAAGAAAACGGGGTCTTGTTTAAAATGTCGTGGATGTTTTTAGCCTATTTCATGTTTTACTATACCTTATAATAAGGTCCTTTTATGAGCTGAATATTGTAATGGACTTTACTATATCCTTGTGAAGGGGAGATGTGCTCCCTTGTTTACTTGGCACTTCAGTTTGTTGTAATGCAACTGTTTAGTTATTTCTATGTAAGTACTTGAATAAAGAAAAGGATACAATTATCTTCTGTTTTTTCTTGAATCAAAACACACACACACACACACACACACACACACACACACACACACACACACACACACACACACACACACACACACACACACACACACACACACACACACAAACACACATTGTGCACACAGACACCCGCACGTTTTTGTACGATGCAAAGTATATATACAAGTAAGACGCGGGAAGCGAACGCAGCTCGAAAATAACAATAAGAAGAATCGAAAGGAATGAGCAATTGTAGAGACGTGGGTGGTACAGTGAAATTAGTGAGAACAGGGCCGGCACAAGAAGGCTCCATACCGCTAGCCCCATTTTTTTTGGGTCTTTTTTTAATTGTTATGTTTGTTTGTTGTGTTATTTTTTTTTGTAAATGTTTTTTGTCTTTGTAGTTTTTGAAATGTGTTTGGTTTAGGCATGGAGCAGGCTGTTGTGCATTTTAATCAGAGCATTGTCTACATTCCTGCGTTCTTCATGGCCCTTGTTACTTTTGACTGTAGCTGCTATATTTCTCTCAGAGGAGTGTAATTAGTCACCTAGGGGCAGGCGGATTTCAGCCACACTGTAGTGCACTGGCTCACTCTGGCGGCTGCACACAGGCAGTGCACGCACACAATACTGCACACAGACAGACACACAACCCGAGCACGGTTTCATAGGGTGCGTTCGTAAATGCACACCAGGAGCGCACTCACGTATTAGTTTGTATTGGCCAGTGCACTCAGTGCTATATATCCGAACGCACCCCTAGGGTGCGTTCGGAAATACAGCACTGAGCGCACTGGCCAATACAAACTAATAGGCGAGTGCGCTCCGGTGTGCAATATCCGAACGCACCCATTGTAAGCTCCACTTGCGCGGAGGCGCGCCGAAAACACACTTAGAACAGATTTGGCTTTCCACTTAAACCCCTATCCTTATTGTGGGGAAAGCTTTCACAGAAAATAGTAGCCATATTCACATGACGCTCGTCTATGACAGTCATGTTTCAGGGCTAAGAAAATAGCTGATCGATAAGCTCACGATTTTTAGCGAAAGTTTTCCCCACAATGACAAAAACAACAGAAAATACACTAGTATAGAGCCCTGAGGGGCTCCGGTCAGCCATATGGGGTTAAATATCCTATAATAATGCTATAATAATATCCTATAATACATTTTTCACTAGATTCATTCCATTGTGGGGGAAGTGGTTTATTCTCATATCGTGTTCTGTTGTTCCTGCGGAACAACTTCCTTTGAGGAAGGAAACACTCGTGGCTTGGCTTCCTGTTCCTGTGTGGAGTGTTGATGGTAATGTGAAGGGGGATGAAGTCCTGTGAAGACACTAAATAAAACTACTCTGCGAAACTGGAATTATCACAGACATCCACACAAAATGAGCTGGTAAGTGTGCGTTTGTTACTGCGTTTGTTACTGTGTTACTTATGTCCATTTAGTTGTCACTGTGGCGTGTTTTAGCTCAACGCATAGATTCGAATTTCGCCGTTGTTGTTCTTGTAAGTCAGACAGATGGATTAAAGGCTAATGGCTATGTTTCGTAGCACGGGCGTGTTACTCGACACAAATGACGTAATTTTCCCAACACGAGAGTGTCGACGTGTGCCGCGTCGACACTTTCTTCTGTCGAAAAGGTCGTCATTTTTGCCAAGCGACACTCCTGCGACGCAATGTAGCCCTAGCGACGGGTTGGACTATTTCCTGGTGTGGAACAGGGTTGCCATGTCCGCTTATTACAAGCGACTTTGGGCTTGTTTTTCTGTAAAGTTGCCTGTAAATATTGGTGATCGCGGTTTTTGTGGGCTTGTTTCTAAAGTGTAGTTGCTTATTTGGGCTTGATTCCTTATGTTGTTTAAACCAGTGGTTCTAAAATATTTCATGTGAAGAAACCCCAAATTAATATGTAATTATTAGGCTAGAACCCCCAAATTAATATGTAATTATTACCCCCTAGATTTTTTTGGGAAAATAGCAGATATACAAGCTCCATGCTACGCGTGGTGAGCTTGTAGATTGGCTATTTTCAAATAGTTGATGTATATAGGCTTACAACTGTGCACTTGTGGCCTAAGTTGCTTCTTTTGGGCTTGTTTTCCTAGAGCTGGTTGCTTATTTCTCTCAGAAAACCTGGCAACACTGGTGTGGAACGGTTCCACTCTCTCCACAACTTTATAATCTAGCGCTTGGTTCGTTAGACCAACGTTTGCAAGTTACGAATCTGGTGGAATAGGAAATAAGTTATAAAACTGAAGAGTTGTGCAATTAATGCTTTAAATTGTTTATTTAATTGTTAATCTGTAGAATGTTAAATGAAAACGTAGACGACATGAATGAACGGCGGGCTCAGACTATTGCTTGAGTTCAAAATAGTCAATAAAACATGGTCATTAAATGCATTTGGTCTGGCTCTAGCAGTGTGTCAGTTGGACTTGTTTAACCATAACGTTAGCTTTAGAAGGCTTAATTAGATTCACCCCCCATGACAACAACATATCTTGCTTATTATGTTTTAGTTAAGTTTGGATGCTAAACTTGGCTGACGTTTAAGATACTGCATAAATACCCTGTAAAGCAGTAATAATACTTATTCTCAGTTTGCCACACTACAGAATAATGTCATTAACCAACCAGCCAAATTAGAGTTTGGATGCTGAACTCGGCTAACCTTTAAGCTCACTCATGTGTTTGAATGCATCTTTCTGGCAATGTGAAAAGGCTGTAAAGTTTGTACATTTGTGTATGAGTTGCAAAGACATAAAGGTCTGTGATGTGCTGTGATGTACTTTGAAGGTCACATACTAGCTGTGCAGAAGAGTAAGAACTTGAGAAGACTGTCATGTTTTTTTTGTTTTTTTTTTAAAGACTGGGCACTATTTGGGGAGAAGAAGACTGGGCACTACTTGGATTATTTGTAAAGAATACTGGGCACTACTTCTTTGATGTTGTTACCTATACATCCCATGGCTTGACATATTATTCCAAAAGCACACATTAAATTCAGTTTTGACTCATCCTTGTGTGTTGGTGTTAAATCATAGAAATAAACAAAACTGAAATCTGTCTGAGAATTGGCATTTTGTTTAACTGATTTAACACACAATTTGCTATGCTTGCACATTTACACCCTAAACTCCACTTCAAAACAATGTATAACATCAGTCCCATCCCGTTATACATGAACGGTCGGCCGGTCAGCGCTGAGTTGGCTGAAGCAGACTTCACAAGTTGCAACGTTCTGCACGGCAACTCTCTCACCTTCGTTGTAACATTTTTTTGCCGAACTACTTCCTAACTTAATATTCGGCTGTAGTCTGTTCTCACCAAGCGGGCAGAGTGTTTCGCCTTGCTGGTGCCGACTGTTCTCACCAAGTTCTCACTAAGCAGGCCGGCAATGTTTTTCAGGCCAAGGACCCCTTAGCTGAGAGAGATGAAGCAGGGAACCGCATACTGTATAACATGTTGCATAATTTCAACGTTTTCATAGATTTCATAGATGGCTTCATAGATTTGTTAGACAGCATTATCATCAGTGTTGTGAAAATTTCAAGACGCTTTAGCAAACTTTGAAAGCCAGTCGTGGTCAATTGAAACAGAATCTTGACTACAGAGATAAGGTGTACCAATTTGTGTGAGTTTTGTACAAAATATGTAGGATTAGTAGTAAAAAGTGTGTTTTGATGAAAACGCTATCCGCTGATGTCCAGGTTCTTCCTTGGCCTGCTGTGAGTCTGCGTGTGGAAGGCTGAAACAGAAAATAAGGAAACTATAATACTGATAATAGTAAACTTGTTTTTTTAAACATTGCTTTTCTCTCAGGTACGTACCCTTTAGTACCTCAGCATACCCCCATTTGATAAACACAGCTCTAAGCCATCAGGTGCTCAGTAGAACCCAAACAGCTCTCAGTGCACTTGAATGGTGAACTAGATGTCTGCACTGGCCTAATATTTTGGCTCGAGCCTGGCCCGACCCCTAGACACTCAGGCCAGAGCCAAGCAAAATGTTGAGCATTCTTGGCCTGAACTGAGCTACATGCTTATGCCATACAAATTCAATTATATTTTGCTGGGATGCTACTAAAGCTTAATTTATGACGGAATTGCTTGCAAAAAAGAACTGATATATAAGCCAACAATGTGACGCGTTGCCGTTGTTGGTTTGTAAATCTGTTATTTTTAGCAAGCTACACTATCACTGTCATAAACTACCACAACTGCTAGTTGCATTGGACGGTCAGAACATAATGGGTCACCATGCCAAAATGGGACAAATACAAGAGTTAACAAGAAGATGTCGTAGACATCGAAACGTCAGTCACCCTTGCTAGCACCTTTTTAAAATAAGAGAGGCTTAAATGTCCGAGGTGCTCCAGTGTCCCGCTCCTGTCACGCACCGGACCTGCCTTGTTTTGGCTGAGGCACGGTGGTATTCCTCTTCTTCACAAGAGTTAATAAGTCCTGCTGTTTACTAATCATTAGCCACAGTAAAAGATGACGAGAAATGCTGTTAGTGTCTAGCTTAAAAGTGTGCACGCACTGGCACTGTTTTCAAGTTTAAATACATGAGTTTCATACATGCCATTTTGAATGTTGTGCAGCTTAGCTTATTAGTTCATGTCAGCTCATACACCAAAGACACATTTTCTGTGGCTACGTGTGTCCCTGCACACAGACATTGTGCTGTGTGTATGTGTCTGTGATGTGTGTGACAGAGAGGGAGAAAGACAGTAAGGTTCATTGTCTACCATGATTAAGAATTAGGTCGCATGTAGGTGTGTGGTTGTGCTCATGTATCTGCCTTTTATACATGTTCATTTTGTGTGTTGTATATTATTATAGCTACAGAGAGAGAGAGAGAGACTCCGTTGTGGTTGGCTAGACATATAAGCCTCAGATCACACAGTCCATACAGTAATGCTCTATTTTACTTGGAACCATTAATAAGAATGTTTATTACATGTCTTAGTTGAATGGGTCATTCTTATTGGTCAATCACTGAATTCAGCGTACTGTTAGCAGTGTTTAACAGTACGTTCTAACTAGGGGTGTGCCGATATATCGTCCCGCGATATATCGCGATACGTTTTCGTGACGATATGTATCGTTTTGGAAAAAAATAATATCGTTTTTTCTTCTTTTTTTCTACAATAATAACAATCAGGCATGCAAACAGCCCCGAGGTGAAAAGGGTGACAACATGTTGTTTTTTTTCGGGTCAGGTGTCACACTATTGCCCTATTTGGATTCAAAACGGCTATTGTAGCTGAAGTTTGCATATCTGAATAATGCAAAAACAGAATTATTTGTTTGCATTTGCTTTTTTTCTCCCCCATATATTTTCATAATAAAAAAGTGCGTATCGTATCGAAATCGTATCGAAGTTGTGAGCCCAATATCGTATCGTTTCGTGAAGTTAGTGTATCGGCACACCTCTAGTTCTAACAGTGGAGCCGGGAACCCCACTCGTGTGCGCGAATGTTTTTAATTATTCGTTTTTAATAAAAGCATATGGAGAAAATACAGAGAAAATGTCCACCGATCGGATTAAAATGCTTTTTATTGAACAATACGGAATATACGGGTACTTCTGAGGGGCCGTACATAATTTTAACATCCGTGGCCATGGGGTAAGAACTTCATTTTTGAAATCTGAACGTAATGTAGATGTACGTATGTATGTCATGTATCAGGGCTAGCTGCTTCAATGCATGTATATAAAAGTGCTGCACAATTAACAAAAAAATAAGATGATTAAATCTTTTCACAAACAAAATCGTATTTGGGCAGCTGTTGCACCTTGCCCTTGTTTCTTCACCATTACACAAGTGTTCATTTGTCTAGCCACCAATCAAGCTCACAGAGGCACAATAAAGCCATCTTTTCCACCAAAAATCATCTATATCAATTACTGTGATATTGAATTAATCTTAATTGCAGTATTAAGCAAAATCTATGGGATCATCAATTTAGCCATAATAGTGCAGCCCTATAATAATTTCATCAAAATGAATTGCATCCTGCCCCATTTCAGTATCATGGTCAGCCAGTGGACAATATGCAAGACAGCGTCACTTGGCTCAGCCAGACAATCAATGGCTGGCAAGCGACATGTCCACCAGCACGCACGGCCAAACACAAGGTCAAGAGTGGGGTGCAAGACCAGTGAAAAGAGCCCTTTATTGGCTCTGCTGACAGATGCATTCCACTAGAGCCTGTACACTTGCTTGTATGACGCGAAAGGATTGACTCCAGGGTCATTGTCAGAACAATTCCACTCCTAGTGTCTTCAACTAGCCCTCTGTACTTCGTGGAATATGCTAGTTTGTGTGATGCGTTAACCCCTCTGATGGCATACACTTTCAACATTTTAGGGAAAAGCCATTACTTCTTCCACGTTGATGCATAATCTGGCCCGGTGAAGAAGACTGTTCCTTTGTCTTTGCCTACGTGCAGACTGGACAAGAGTGACGTGTAGCCCATTAGGTCAGAGCAATGATCAGATAAATGATTTCAACTATGCCTAGTGGTTCTTATGACAGTGCTTACTGTGTCATAAAGAGGTTTTGCAACTATTTAGCCTTGAATTTAGGCCATATCCGATATTTCCTGGGAATAAAAGGGAAGAAGTTGCTAGAAGGATAAGACAACTTTGCTTGTTTAACCCTTTAAGACCTGAGGCGATTCTTTAAAAAATATCTAAATCCTAACAGTTTTTGGAAAAAAAAAAAAAAAAAAAATGTTCACGATTTTTCAAAAATAGCAGATCTACAAGTTCATAGCGCGGCACTCGGTGCCGCGCTATGAGCTTGTATATCTGCTATTTTTGAATAGCCTAAAGAAATCTAAAAGTGACACAGATGCGTCCCAGGTATTAATGGGTTAACTAATATATCGTCGGTGTCCGGGACGAACCAGCTAACTCCATTTTCAGCTTTTTTTTTTTTTTCCATAAATCAACGCTATTGAACACCCTTTACGTCTGTGTAAAAAATCAAAACATTTGAACCAATGAAAAGTATTAAAAAGCGCCTCTGACGCAACCTCCCAACTCCATTGGATCCTCAAACTGTCCGTCAAAAACAAACAACTCCCCCTCTCTATCTGCTGCAGCCTTTTCACAACACAGAACAGAGCGCGCTGCGCAGTGAACGAGGAGGAGTATCACGTAAACAAACCCCCCTAGTCTGTTAAAACTATGCAGTGTACCTGTTTATCAAACTTAGCACTGACACTAATGTTATGAAAAGTAATTATATTTCTAAAATCTATGAAGTGTTTAATGAAGAGAGCAATGTGACAAGAAGAAAGGAGTTGATAGCATTTCTGTCGCGACTCGCGCTAGTTCTACTGAATCTCCAATTCTGTGAACCCCTCTTTGCAAAAGTTATTGTAATATTTAAAGTCCTGTTTATTATTGTTGGCCTATATAAGTGTCATGAAGCATCAGGGCATTAATTCACACGTTGTTGTGATGCATTGTGAGCTTGGATATCCATTGTTAGCTTTTGGAAATTTGTACCCTTTTGAAACCTCTCCCTCAGCAGCAAGTGGAGCTATTATTGTTTGGACACCTAACTCCATTTCAGCTTGATTTCTGCTCGTCTGAAACTACTATCTCCACTTGCGCTGGATTTGGGTAAAGTGGTGATAATATAATGACACATGCAAGTATCTGACGATATATAAAGTCACTATACCAACTTTGATGAGGCAGTATTGCTTTGTTTTAAAAATATAAGGTTTTCTTCATTTCCTAAAAAACGTATATTTTGTTTTTTCGTTTCCTGAACAATGAGCGTTTTGGAGTTAGCCGGTTCGGGCTGGACAGCAGATATATATATATATATATATATATATATATATATAATTAATGTATTTTTTATTTTATTTTGAGCGTTAGCTTTCGGCCCAAAGCCTTACCTGGCGCCTCAAGTCAGTGCATGTAAGCAGAGCGGGATGATTTTTAACGTATAGCGGGTGGGGGGAGCGGAGCGAGGGGGGAAGCAACATGAGCGGATAGCGAGCGTGACAACAGCCCCCTGGAGCAAGGAGCGCCCCCCCCCCCCCCCCCCCCCCCCCCAGGTTCCATCGTCGAAGCTTCGAATTCGGATCGTTTTAAGGCCCAGAAGCTTCGACTTCAAGAAGTTTGGAAGTGACGTTTTGTTATGTTATTCAGAGCTAATAAGTAGGTCGGAGGGGCTTATTGTCAATATCAATATCTACATTTTGACTTTTATGACCATGTATTTATCATATTGTCAGAATTATGTAGCCCATTTTAATGCTGAGTAGTTTCTCCAGTTAAAGGATCTACACCATGAATTAAAAAATAAAATAATAATAATATCATATTGTTTATGTCCCTCAAACGTTTTTCAAAAGGTTTGAGCCTAAATCAAGCCTCAGATATACTCATTCCAACTAACTTCTCTCTGGCTTATAAAGCACTTTCACCTGCAATACCACATTGTCCTGTTTGGCACGGGGCGCTATTGAGCCAGTTTGTATGCATGTTATCTCCTGGTTCTGTGTGGAAAAAGTAAAAAAATAAAATATTAAAATAAATCTATATATTTTTGGGGTTGGAACTGAAAAACGGGAGGCATTGTACCCTGTGCAAATCAGTTTGGTCTGTTTTGAGACCAATTTACAGAAAACCCCAGATTTGCTGTGAAAGCCTGAGTGTTCAAACTGGGGTATTTTTGGGGATAGAAGAGAGGTAGGGGAGACCAAAAGAAGAAAAAGTTAAAATTCATGGTGTTGTCCCTTTAAGGAATCTGCCGCATGCCATGAATGCAGCCTATCTTGCCCTTATGCACCGTTTGATCTTCTTTTTGGTCCAACCAGTGATGTCACACGTCCTGAAACTCCTGTTGGATTTCTGAGTTCCACTTTATGTCATCAGCAGGCCTAGATTTGTGCTTGTAAGCCTAAGGTATATAGCCTGGTAAACCCTCCCTCCGGAAATCTCAATTCTATTTGATTCCAGGAGTGAGTCTGGGCTGATCGCCCATTCTGCAATATTGGCTGCAGGCTGAGTTGGGCGGAAGTAATACCGTTGACTGACAACCCCTTCAGCCAATGATATTTTTTCCCCTTCAGCCAATCAGCAGTTCACCAGTCTAATGTGACGTCAACGGGACTTTTGAGACAGCCAAGCCCAAAATGGGTTGCCTTATTCGGGTACATGGGTGTCACTGCCCACCCCTACCGGTTCTCTAAATTTTTATTTTTAAATAGGCTTTGTCATGATTAATTGACCACATATATGAAGTTAAACAACTAAATTCTATCCAAACGATATCTTATAAGTAAATTCCGTGCCTCAAAATAGAAGTTAGAGAGCTTTTTGAAGTCAAAAAATCGCGGAGATTATAGCGGACAGAAAAAGATGGCTGCCGTTCGTGTTTTGGGCTCACTCGAACTCGCCACCTGATTGGCCAACTGTCGCTGTCAATCACAGAACGATGTGCGACGACGCTGATAGGCTCGGTTAGCTGGTAATTCCACTAGAAACCCCCACAATGGGCTATCAGGCCAGACTCACTCCTGGAATCAAATAGAATTGAGATTTCCGGAGGGAGGGTTTACCAGGCTATAAGGTATAGTCTTACAGTAACTATTGTGTGGTAAGGTCCTACTGTCAAGACATGGGATGATGTGCTTTCACAGAAGTAGAGTAACCAATGTTCCTAAATGTGACGGACCCTGCTGAAATATCACTGTGTGAGGAAACATCAGAAATGATTCTCACGGCAATCCTCCATCTGGTTGGTTGCCATAATTTTTCTCTGACTATCACACTCTTTTCCTATATAACACATTGTCCTTATCACTACTTTGTGGTGGTCCTTTACTCAGTTCCAAATACATTTGGAACTGAGTATTTGTGACAGATTGTCTTGCATTTTATCTATGTTATAGCAACTTCACACCAGAAATGTATGCATTAGTGAAGCCTTAAGGTCCTTACACACCGGGGCGATTTTTTTCATGCGAATAATACGTTTTTTTAAAAAACCTTATAAAGTCAATGCAAGCTTCCACACCAGTTTCGCGGAGCGAAAAAAGCGTCTTTTAATTATTCGGAACGAGTCCGAATTTTGCGTATATTCGCATATTCGCCGGTGTGTAACCGCCTTTTAGAATGGCTGTGATATTACATACATTTCATATATTACATATACACAGCCATGGTTCTCCCATGCCCTAGGGAGTCATGTCGGAAGCATTCACATTTGTATAGCCAGAGCTGCTCACTGAGAAAGTAGACAAAACAGATATTGTGACTTTAGTCATTGTAATTCTGTTGGTTAGGTTTATATGAACATCTTCCAGAACATGAATGTACGTACCACCATGAAATAATTAATACAATCTCAAGGAAGTATTGTCTAAGAGTTCACATAGATTATCAATGGATGTTCACGGAAGTAAAGTCTTGGTTCCCTGACTATATTTACTGGTATATACATTAATATTTACATACATTCACTCACTATAGATTAACTATATTGTTTCTTTTTGAAAGTGACTAACAGACAAGCCAAATTTGTCTTTTATCATGACTGATGTGATCATTGTAAAGTTAGGCTTGTCATCTGGCAAATGTTGAAAGTAGATGAGTCATCTAAGATCTCGCTGAGGAATTTCAGTGGGTGACGGAAGAGTTTTCCATGTTGGTGTTGGCTCACCAAAAAACTATGGCATGAGTGAAACTGTCTTATCTGAGATTTTGGGGATTTTCTGCTTTACTCTTAAAGTGACAATGAGTAGAGAAAGGCAGAGGGGATGACATGCAGCAAAGGCCTCAGGCCTGCTTTGAACCCAAGCCTCCTGCAGGGAGGACTTACCTTTCATACTCCAGGTGCATCTAAAATGTTTGAATATGGTGGAAAAGTTCATTTGTTTCCGTAATGTAATTCAAAAAGTGAAACTTAAATATATTTTTAATTTATTACACAAAGTGAAGTATTTCAAACCTTTTTTTGTTTTAATCTTGATGCTTACGCCATACAGCTCATGAAAATAAAATAATTCAAGCATCTCAAAATATTTAAATATTACACAAGACCAATCAAAAAAAGTATTTTTAATACAGAAATGTTTACCTTCTGAAAAGTATGTTCATTATGCACTCAATACTTAGTCGTGGCTCCTTTTTGAATGAATCACTGCATCAGTGCAGTGTGACGTGGAGGCAATCGGCCTGCTTTTTCGTTTTTATTTTAAGATTTGTTTTATGTCTTTTCTGAATTTATTGGATAGTACAGTGGAGAGAGACAGGAAACGGGGAGAGGGTCGGGGAGTGACATGCAGCAGAGAGAGAGAATCAAACCCGGCCGGGACACACTGTCAGGCATCAAAGCATATGTGGGACACGCCTTAACCACTTGGTCATCGGCACCCCAGCCTGTGGCTCTGCAGAGGTTCTATCGAAGCCCAGGTTGCTCTGATAGCGACCTTCAGCTTGTCTGCATTGGGTCAGGTCAGGTGTCTCTTCTTCCTCTTGTCTTGACAATACCCCTAGATTCTCTGTGGGGTTCAGGTCAGGCGAGTTGGCTTGCCAATCAAGCACAGTAATACACCATGGCCGCACACCAGTTATTAGTTGTTTTGGCACTGGGCAGGTTCCATGTCCTGCTGGAAAAGGAAATCAGCATCTCTATAAGATTGTCAGCAGTCGCAAGCATGAAATGCTCTAAAATCTCCTGGTGGACCGCTACGTTGACTCTGGACTTGATAAAACAGTGGACCAACACCAGTAGATGACATGGCACCCCAAATCATCATTGGGAATTTCACAGCCTCTCACTCTTCCTCTTGTACTTCTATACAATAAGTCCATAATAATAATATAAAAAACATCATTTACACTTACTAAAGAACAAGGCAGAGAAAGGGGGAAGAAAAATAGAGACCTAACGGAGAGATTTGGAGAAGAGGAAGGAAAAGTAGAAATGTTTGCGCCAGTATGTATTGGTCTGGTGTTTTATACAGAGCGGGATCATTTCAGATGATGTTTTGACATTTTAAGCTTGATTTATACTTCTTTGGGGCGGCAGTGGCTCAGGAGTAGAGTGGCCGGTAGAGCGGCCGGATGGCAACCACAAGGTTACCAGTTCGATCCGGGGCTCCCCCAGAGTTAGTGTCGAAGTGTCCTTGAGCAAGACACTGAACCCCTAATTGCTCCCGATGAGCAGGTTGGTGCCTTGCATGGTTTCCTCCGCCATCGGTGTGTGAATGGGTGAATGCAATGCACAATCTATGTAAAGCGCTTTGGATAAAAGCGTTATATAAATGCACCATTTACAATTTACCCTTGTACAATGGTGTTGCGCCAAGAGATTTACAAGCTCACAATGCGTCGCCATAGAGCTGTGCCTCGCACGGTTTGGTGCGCACTGTACCTCGCTGTATGATGGAGTATAAATAAGCATAGCATAGCCAGCGGAGAGGGAAGGGAGAGGTGGGCTCGCTGCCTGTAGATAGAGGCAGACACTGGAAAGAGGGAGAGAGCGCATGGAGTGTGTTTATACAGCGGCATCCAGTGACCAGTACTGAGTCCCGCAGTCAGGTTGGCTCTGATTATATTATGAACATCTCTGTAAATGTTAGCGGGATTGTCCTTTTATTATAAGTACTACATTTGCAGGAATCAATATGCGCTCTTGCAGTGCCACACCGAAATTCAGGCCCTGGCACTGCCATTAGGCCACAGAAGTACCTCCACTAATTGTTTTTTCACATATGTTTTGTTTTTTGAAATTTGGATTTCGTAACAGAAGTCAACAGGGCTCTGATCCGAAACCTTGCCCAAATTTGCCCAAAGGGAATGTCTCCAAATTTCAAAGGCAATCGTTGCATTCATAAGGAATCGTATGCAATGGTTCAGAACTTTAGCCCATGTTTGAAACTCGTTTTTTGGGTCACGGTTTCAGTTCGGTTTTGGTACAATTTGAAAAAGAAAATAAAAAGTTTGAAAATAAAAATATTTGTGAAATTATTTCCAAATATCTTTATTTTACATCTTGGGAAAAGAAAACTTATGTCACTGACTTCACCCAGAGCCTGCTTCAACGTGCGATGGGGAGGGGGAGGGACTGGTGCAAAAAAAAGAAAATCCCTTCCAACACTTCCGAGATCCACATGATTGTTGTCTCCGCCAGGCCGAAGGCGTGGCCGAGACTATGTTTTCGCCCCTGTCCGTCTGTCCGTCTGTGTGTCATTCCGTCTGTGAGCAGCTAATCTCCAGCACTGTTGGTCTGATCGGTGTGAAACTGTGCACTCACACTCCCTGGAGGCCAAGTAAAAACATGTGCCCCAATTTTTCACATCCGCCTGTTATAGCACACTAGGAGGCAGATTTTTGCAAAACGTACTCCTATTTTTTTGGGCGGTGAAACCGCCCCTATAAGTGAGATTTGGAAAAATGTACATTTTCCTGCGCTGTGATCTGGGCCCAGGAAATTAGTAGAATTATCCTGCGCTGTGATTGGCCAATCACAATCTATTCAGGACTGTGATTGGCCAGTGTCACATGACACATGTGCATAGCCCTATATAAGCAACCATAACTTGAAAAAAACCAAAAATTGGTTTTTTTCAAGTTATGGTTTCGTCCATCATAAAGAGTGTTTCAATAAATGTATTTATCTTGGTTGATTGGTTGACTCCTTTCAGTATTGTGATTAGCTAGCAAGACACCGCCCACTTCACACAGGGTGTGATTTTTTATATTACTCCTACAGATTTTGTCCAAACATCACGCAGATCTGTTCACATTATCTCTATAGTCATGTTTGTGCTCAAGACTTGGCTTCCAAATTTTGCAGGAGTGGCCCGTTTTGAACAAAATGCATCAAATCATGACGATTACCATGACATTTTTCAAATCGGCCTCATGGTGGTGCTATGACAGGCCGATTCACGTTTTGGCCTATAACTCTTGAACCGTAGGTCATACATTCAACATTTTCCCCGTACATTCCTTGAATCATTACGCAAATCCCCAAATAAGCCACGCCTATTTCCACCTGACGATATTAACACAATCTTTTTTTTTTTTGGTAAAATAGTTTTTGCTACCACCGATTTTGTCCAAACCTCACCCAAATTGGTACACCTTATCTCTGTAGTCATGTGATCAAGATGTCTCTGTCAGATCTTACGGATTCTATTCCAATTCACTACAATTGGCTTTCAAATTTAGCTGGAGGGGCCCGTTTTTCACGACATGCTACAAGCACCGCTGGACCGATCGACAGGAAACTTTGCACACTCCCAGTTGGCCAAGGAAGAATCTCTTCCTTGCCTGTTATAGCGCCACCATGAGACACTGACTACATTATCTCTGTAGTCATGTGATCAAGACAAATCTGTCACATTTCTCATATTCCATTCCGATTGGCTATGACTGGCTTCCAAAGTTTGTGGGGGTGGCCCGTTTTGCACAAAATGCTGCACATCATAATTGCAGCGCCCGACTTAATGCACAATATGTACAGTATATACCATTTTCTGAAGGTGGGCAATCTCTGCTAATGGCTAGAAGTCCAAATTAGACTGGTTGTCCTCTAAGTCTAAGCGTGATTTCTGGATCTGAAAGTCACTGAAAATAATGTTAGGTCTAGAGTTATATACAGTAGAGTCATGTACAACACTCCACAATTTCCAACAAATCAAAGAGAGCTTTTTTCACGTGAATGTAAAATAAAATAAGCAGCAAGTGTCTAAGAGACTTTCTCTCCCACCGGTGGAAGCAGGCTTTTACCTGTAATTCATATTAATCCTTAAACCTTACATGGCCATGTTAGGTTTTATGATTGAGCTGTCATCAAAAGGATCTTCCCCACACATCACTTGTTCCCAGGTTGCACAATAAAGCTCTTCCTCACACCCTCTGTTTTCCATCTCATTAGTCTACACACCTTTCTTTTGACGCAGCTGCTGCCTCACCCAGCCTGTCAGCAGCAACTGTCCATCATGTACCTTAGATTTCAGGCTATTAGTGTCACATCAATGACAACTTGCAGCCATGTGTGGTGCTAAAGCAAGCATTCTCTTTCTCATGGATTCCCAAAGATGAGCATGGTTTGGAAGGGGGATAAAACGCCTGAGAAGAAGGAAAAGATGCTACAGTACTTCAGCTTGGGATGGGGGATCTGTAACTAGCGTGTCGGTTTGTTTTGTATATTTTAAGAGTAAAACTTTGGATTCCATTCTGAAAATTAGGTACAACTACAGTACACCTTAACTTTAGCCTGTTCTGCCTGCAGTTGCCCTATATGTAATCACACATCTTTGAGTTGTAAAAAATGTTTTCTTATTGAATTGCAGTTTTGGATTCAAGTTTTGTTTTATAGGCAAGCTGTGGCTCTGGCTTTGTTGTTTCAAGTCTGCTGTAAACCTTAGACTGAAGGGGTGCCCAGTTGCCTAAAAATACCACAATTGTGATTTATGGCTTTTTGCACAATATAGCATGTGTGTCTGTGTTTGATTGGTGGCAGGGGGTTCCGCAGAAAAGCCACACAGAGCACAGGGGACAACCACTTCTAATTAGTGATATCCGGCTGCAATGGGAGCCAGATGTGTCGAGTGATGACAGGAAGTTAATGCACAGGGTTCTGGCCACACACTCCAGAGAAGCAGGGGTTAACAGCTTCAAATTGACAGTCTGTGGCATCCGAATGCCTTGCTTGCTCACTTAGGCCAATACCCCACCGTCAGGCTACTGATGCCAGTCAAAGCCATTAAAAGTCTTTAGGGCAAGCCAGTGTCAAATGGTTTTATCTGTCATTTGTCAAATCTTCTCCTCTCATTTCAGGATTCCGTTCAAGATTGGACAACCAAAGAAGCAGATTGTCTCTAAAACTGTAAGTCACCAGTCCTTTGTTCACCAGTCCCTTTAACAGAATCTACTTGGGTAAAACAATACCCTAGCTTTACCTGACAAACAACATGCTCAGGAGTCTGTAGAGATCTTGTAGTTAGAGCTACATTAATATAGTAGCCTAAATCATCTCATCAGTTGTGCTTCAGCTGAGAGACTTGTGGGGTGCCAATGTGTCCGAGCCATGCGAGGGGGCAGAGGTGGTTGCCTTGAAGTGCCAACGAGTGGGTGTTCTACTTGCTGGACAAAACCACTTCCAGTGTAATGGGGTCTGTGGCCCAACAGACACTGTCAGACTGGCCTCCCTGCTTCCTGTGCTGTCCAGGGCTTTAACCATGGAGTGGGATAGAAGCAGCCCAATAGATGACCTGCTGGTGACAAACTGGCAGCTGCCTCCCTCGTTGATTTGGCCAATGTGTGTTTAAATCCAGAGGCCCACAGAACCACAAGACAGGCTACCTCTGTAACCTCTGTAACCAATGTTTGTTGGGTCTCAGACAGGGTTGGGGGGGCGCTGTCATTATCATGTTAGCATATGTTGTGATTAACCACTAATTTAAGGGAAAGACATTTAAAATGAACCCACATGTTATGTAATGTAACCAGTGAGAAGTTTACATGATTTATTTATTTTTTTAATTGGTAAAAATGTTTCCAATTTGTTTCCAGGTTGAAAGAGACTTTGAACGTGAATATGACAAACTCCAAAAGTAAGTTCACTTTTTTAACTAGTACTTAAATAATAAGGTCAATGAAACGTACAAGACCATTCAATGGCCTTTACACAAGGGGAAGCACACCCTAAAACAAAATGCACAGTCTACTGTAAATTTGTTGCAGGAGTCATGTTTCAAGTAGGAGAGAAATTGATGCTTGAATCCGAGTAGGTGTACCACGCTCTTTTGACTCGTTATAAACATCCAAGAGAAGCAGCTCTAGTTTATCACTACATTTCTTTAAAATCTCAGTGGTAATGCCGTCAGGGACTTTATGAGACCTCACTGATTTTATTGCCTCAACTAATTTGGTTAGTTTCAATTTTGAATCTAATGCTGCGTTCACACGGAAAGATACAAAGTTACAAAAATACACAGCATATTTGTCGCTTTGTATCTGTGTTGCCCAACACGGTTGGTGACGTCATCAAGCGCTGCGTCATTGGAGCATACCGGCCGCCCGGTTCTCCACAGTGGTGTAAAGTAATGAAGTACATGTACACAAGTACATGTACTTTGTACTTTGAGGTATTTTTACTTTACTGTATTTCCAATTTTCAGTACTTTTACTTCTACTCCACTACATCTCACTGAGATTTTCAGTACTTCTACTCCACTACATCTCAGAGGCAAATATTGTACTTTTACTCCACTACAATTATTTGAAAACTTGAGTTACTAGTTACTTTGTAGATTTGGATTATTATTACAAAACCACTTCAGCACTATATACATTTCGGTCATTTGAATAAAGCCGATCTACAAGCTCACAATGTGTCACATTCTGCATAATAAAGAAAAGTAAATTTTCATACCAATACTTTTGTACTTTTACTCAAGTACATTTTGAATTCTGGACTTTTACTTGTAACAGAGTATTTCTACATTGCAGTATTGATACTTTTATTTAAGTAAAAAAAAATATTTATTTTTCCACCACCTGGATTCTATGGTTCACTCCTCCCCACTGGGGAGGGGGAGAGAGCCCTCGGACTTCCACCTCCAGGCACCGCGCTGACTGCCCCGACGCCGTCGCGCGACGGTGTATCGCACTGGGCATCGGCACCCGGATTTACAAGCCAGAACAGGGTGAAAAAAAGCGGGGGGGGGGGAATACAAAATAAATAAATACATTTGATTGGTTCGCACTTCTCTGCGTCATCGGAGCTACAGTTGTAGTTTTGTATCTGGAATTTGAACCCAGCTCAACTTGAATTTGTAGCTTTGTATCTTTTGTAGCAGCTACAAACGTCGGATGTTGCTTTGTATCTTCATGTCGCTGGCTTCCATTGAAAATGAATGGTAGCATGTATCTTTGAATGTGCCCGTACGCAGCATAAGTCACTCGCAGTTGCAGGTCTATTGTGGGTGTAGTAAAAATTACTGAAAAATGCGTTTGTGGTGGGGTCCTATGGAATGTCTGATTTGTGTGTGTGTGTGAGTGATCTCTACTGGGCCCATCAGCACTATATTTCCTTTGCACTCTGCCAGCAGGACAAGGACCTCAATTCTCAAATATCTTTTTCATTATGTTAAAAACACCACCCAACCTCTGCATGCAACGTGTGTGTATGAGAGGGAGGGACACTTAAGCTGATGTGAGAACAAACAACTAGCCTTATCACTGTACTCATAATAATTACCATGTGTCAGAACATGCATTTTGCTTTCTTGGTGAAGAGTCAAAACTCGGCTTGTAGATTCAGGCATTCCTTATACAATTCAGTGTTAGGGTTTCTAGAATATTAGTGATATAGACTGAGGTTTATTAAGCGTTTGGTCAGCCTTTTATATTTTGGTTGGCAGAATAAGAGCTAATTTGACCTTAAAAATCTTTTAAAGACTCCTATATCTGAGAGTTAGAAGTGGAATATTTTTTGTTGATAGAGACACAAGTGTCACTGTCAGTAGCTCTTTTCGCCAAACTCCAGGGAAGGGGCGAAAGATTGAAGAAAATAGAAGTCCTTATCAGAGAGAAGTTGTGAATTGAATCTCACTGGGAAGTGACGATGCCAGCAGCCAGTCTGCAGGTGAGCAGCAATGCACAAATCAGTGTGACAGGCCCTGCAAATCACTCTTGCTAATACTTAATAGGCATGTATTTGCTTATTTTTTTAAGACATGACAGTAATATGGGTGCAAAATAGAAATTTGGAAAAGAAAAAGTAAATATCTCAATAAAAAATATATTCTATAGAATAAACAAATATTATTTTGTAAACTTTTTCACCACAGCCACGGCCGCCCCTGGCCACCCCCTCACATGACTCTGTCTAAGCAATGTGATTGGTTGAAAAAAAAACACTAGGGAGGCGAGACAATAAGTACATGAGTTCAGTCCTTATTAGTCTATTTCTAACCAGATGTATTTAGAAACTCTGACAAGATAAACTTATATTTCATTCATATCTATATGCACCTGATCACAGTGGCCCCTGGAGCTCTTGGGAATGACCTTCCTTTTCTTACTTTGGTGTTTTCACCTCAGCACAGCTTAGACCATATGTTTTATCTGCGTTTACTGTGACCTCCAGCGATGTCACATGCAAATAATTATGCATAAAGTTTACAAAGCACGCACATACAAAATATTAAATCCCAGGTGCTGGACAGAGGAACATGTTAAAATAGAAATTAGTCTGCACACTGGATCGTGCTCCCATAGTTAATTTATTGTATTACCACCAAGATGATGTTTCGAGCATCTTGGCCGTTCCTCAGACAAAGAAAACTAAACAACTTCAAATACTTAGTTGGCCAGGTCACCTGGGAGATCACCTGACCCCAGTAGGCTCCCAATAAATTGTTGAATACGTATATATCGCACATAGACCCATAAAAGATTACACCACAATGCAAACAACCTGATAATGAAATCCAATAAGAAAGAAAATCAGGTGTGCTTCCTCCGGATGCCTTTTTAGTTAAGGCAGTGGGTGCTCAGCTATACATGTAACTTAAATCAAATACCACCGAAGTGGAAAAAGCGGCACTCCAAAATAAAGGATGCAAGACTACAAGACTACTAGATACAAATTCTCATTTATTGAGAACGCTTATGCGTGAAATCCAATACTAATTGGAGTTGTTCCAATAACGGTATAGTACCAGTATCGGAAAAGCTGCTGATATTGCCCTAAATGCTGGTAGCGGTATCAGCGAGTATGCCAATCTGATACCACATCATTTATCACATGATATTTCATTTATAGTAAACAAATATTCTTTGTTTTGATTGCTTCAGTTGATGTTGCACTACTGCTTTATATTCTTACTGTACTATTTTTTTTTAAATTACTTGTGGCTGCACTTAAACAATTATTAATGGGATTGTTATTTATTCCTAGATTTGTGTTATTGCGTGTTGTATCGGATCGGTACTCAGTATCAGCCGATACACAGGTTGCGGGTATCGGAATCAGTATCGGGAAGGAAAAAATTGTATTGGACCATCTCATTGTAACCATGCTGTGTAATGCATAGTAACATGCACTCTAAAATCCCAAGAAAATACACCTTGCACACACGCACAAACGCACGCAGACAAACACACACGCATGGCGCGTGCACACACAAAAGCGATACAAAGGTCAATTGTAGTGGATACTTGTCTATCAGGTCACAGAGTGTGTATGTTCCTACTAGAGCTGATCAGAACTTGTAATTACGTGACTAGAGCATGGAACATCATATACTGTATGTCCAAAAGAGGGACATTTTTACCTGTGAAGAGATACCTCTGCTAGTCTTAAACAGGTGGTAACTAGAAAAAGTGCTCCTCGGAGCACAGGTCTCCGCCAGGTCAGGTAGGTTATTGTGGGCCAGCAATGTTCCGAATTTGCCAATCAGGATGGAATATAAAAAATTGGACGGAACCATCTTGATCACTTGACTATAGAGATAATGTGTACTGATTTGCATGATGTTTGGACAAAATGTGTAGGAGTAATATAAAAAAGAAAAATCTGCCTCCTGGTGGCGCTATAATAGGGCAATGTTAAAAGGGTGGCGTTTGTTCTTCAACGTAGTGCGAATGTGCGCGCAAAGTTCCACCGCAATCGGACGCTGCGTTCATGATTTGCGGCATTTTGTTCAAAACGGGCCACTTCTGCAAACTTTAGATGTCAATGTTAGCCAATCAGGATGGAATATGAAAAATCTAACGGATCCATCTTGATCACATGACTATAGAGATCATGTATACCGATATTCGTGAAATTTGGATAAAATATGAAAGCTTAATCTCAAAATATGTGTTTTACATAAGTCGGCCTCCTGGTGGCGCTATAAAAGGCTAATGCGAAAAATGCAGGGCAGATGTTTTTCCTTGGCCTCTAGGGAGTATGCGTGCAAAGTTTCACGCAGATCGGTGCAGTTACAGTTAAAAACGCACCCTTTTATAGCGCCACCATGAGGCTGATTTGAAAATGTTCAAGTGGCATTTCTTCCTCGGCCTAGTGGGAATGTGCGTGTGAAATTTCACGGAAATCGCAAGTTGCGTTCATGATTTGAGGCATTTAGTTCAAAATGGACCAATCCTGCAAACTTTGGAAGCCAACCTTAGCCAATCAGGATGGAATATGGAAAATCAGACAGATCCGTGTTGATCACATGAATATAGAGATACTGTGTACCGATTTGCGTGATGTTTGGATAAAATCTGTAGGAGTAATATAAAAAAATGGGTTTTGCACAAATCGGCCTCCTGGTGGCGCTATAACAGGGCCATGTAAAAAAATGGCAGAGGTTCTGAATTGGCATCCAGGGAGTGTGTGTGCACAGTTTCACAGCGACCGGGCCAACGGTGCCGGAGATTAGCTGTCCACAGACAGACGGACACCACACACACACGGACGGACGGACGGACGGACAGGGGGTAAAACATACTCTCTCGCCATGCCTTTCGGCCTGGCGGAGACAATAATGAAAGGCAATGAACACTACTACAGCAATAGAAGGGCAAAATGTTATATGACCCACAAGCTGAAAATGTTCAACAGAGCAAACAAACACGGGTCATATCATAACATATACCGTAAGATGCCATATAGTAAGTGAATAGAAGGCTGACCCAGGATAGCCTATACTTTAGAGAGTCACTATAAAAAAGGTCACAAATGAAAGACCGCATTTAGCCCTTTTGGGGCCAACGTGTCTAAAGTATTATAGATCCAAAATGCTTCTCTTTTGTGTAACAATGAGTTTATATGACCTCCATGACGGGGAAGTTTGACCTGTTCACTGGCCAAATATCTGAGCGAAGAAACAATATGGGATGTTTGTGTAAAAAGTACTACCCCTGGGCTTCTAATGTGAACGCAGCAGATGTGTACAGTTTACATTATTTGACCGTGAATAATAATTATTGATGTCTCTTTTCAAAACGTCCAAATAGTCTCTTGGTTCATAACAAGCCCTACCTAGTCTGTGAGTTCAACTCCTTGAAGTTACTGTCCGTCACATTTGCATAACGCTTACTCCACAAGTACATTTGGCACATCCACTTGCGATCATCTTTATACACTGATGGAGAATGGCAGCGGTGCTCTCACACACGTCCTGCATCAAATATTATGATTGACTCGAAAGACACAACCTGTGTTTTTAAATGACTGCCTCTTAGTTCAGATCTAGGTTCAAATTTCAGATGTCTCTATCTGTATATGTGAAAGGCCGCCGCCAAAATGTGTCCTGAATCAGAAGCCAGGCAATTTTGTAAATTCGTACACCTTTTTTGTGAAATGGTGGAATTATCGTACATTTTGGAAAGTTAAATCACTCTGAAGGAGTCTAAACCTGAAAACAAACGTACACAAGCAACTCAGAAAAAAAACATTACGTTCTCTTTTAAGTGACTAATGTGGCATCACTGTTTATACTCACAACAACACTTTGCTAAGAACCGAATGCTTGGTGCATCTGGGCCTTCCCCTTCTGTGTGGCTGAGGTTAAGGAGATTTCCTGAGGGCCTTGCAGGCTATGTGGGAGCACTATTTTGCACACAGGTTTTGGTGAGTAGGAGGGCTCTTTATCAGTGAGGTGTGGCACCAATAGACCTTATAGATGAGTCAGGGACAGGCATGTACAGACATCTAAGTTCTCCACCCTGGAGATCCATATCAGACAAGTGTAGTACATCCAGTAGTGATAAGTATCATAATATTATGTTGTCTATCCTTGCATTGTGTCATGTTAGTAGAAGTAGAGCTATCTGGCCTAAATTGGCTGGTTCATTGAAGTTGATGGATTCTGAATTCCCCAGGCACATCATTGGATGTTCTATTTGTTCTGGCAGAATCTGGAAGCATATACTCAGATAGATCAGAGTGTTCTAAGAATGATGGCAGCAAAATTCTAACAGGTTTTTATAGCTTAATTTTCTAAATTTGCGTGAAAGGTATTTATTGGGCCCGTCATGGGCAAGTTATGAATCCACTGCAATTAGGTGTCTGAAGCGCTATATCATCTTAAATCCAGTCATGGTAGTGCTTCAGCAAGTGATGTTGCAGGCTCATTATAGTAGCACAGGGCAAACTTCAGGGCACATGAGCAACTGAGTAGCAGCTGTTCCATCAGGCCATTCTATTAGCACCTTTTTAAAATCAGGCTTACCTGGCACAAACCTAGAACTTCTTCACTCCTAATGAAGACACAGGTAGTGCACTAACGCTATCCTTATGCAGCACATACAACATCGGAGGATTTCGTTTAATCCAAGTTGTGTAAATGAACAATTCTTGAGCGTGACCTGAATGCATAAGCTTTGATGTTAGACCATGCTGATTTGTTTTCAATGTAAGAAGAAAAAGTAAGAATTCCTAGTTTAAACTTTAAAGCAAAGGCTCATTGAAACTAGTGCTGCACGATTCTTGCTCAAATGTGAATCACGATTTTCCTCCATAAGAATTGAGATCACGATTCTCACACGATTCTCACACAATTCTCTTGTAAATATAAAAATATTATATATATATATATATTATTTTAATTGAAAAAAAAATCGCCATAATTTAAAATCGAGATTGCATAGGTGTCTGAATCGAGATCACGGTCTTTTTTCGATTAATTGTGCAGCACTAATTGAAACTATCTAGTTTGTTTGCTAGTTTACAGTACACAGTATTTCCTGTCACAGTCCATGTAAAAGTCAGTATTATGGTATTGGGTTTCATTTAACTTGTGGCCCCTCATTGATGAGATTCCAGTTCAAAAGTACAGTAGGCCTACATGTAAAGCATTGACACGAATCATCAGTTTATGTTGATATAACAGCTATGAAGATTACCTGAAGTTAGCTGCTGATAAATTGTGAATGCCTAGTCGTCAGATGTCAGATCGGCGGTGCGACGTAGGTGTGAGGGTCGAACTCTTGATGTGAACCTTTAGTTTCCAAAAGTTCCAAAACCAAACCCCTGTTCAGGGATCCAGGTTATGGCTTGACAATCTGGAAAATGTATAGAACCCTATCAGAGTAAAACTTATCATTTAATGACATACAGTTGCAAACTGCAAGTCAGTCTACACGCACCCTCAAATAACCCTGTCAGCTGCTCTGAAGTGAAACCCTTTTTGTATGATGATACATTACTGTTGAAATGTTTGTGTTGACATCTATCTAGACTATTATCATTTAAAATTTGTACTCATGGATAATATTTTGTACCATGTACCGATAAGTATATTCTAACCATAGGAATCGTAATCTGGCAGTACATTATGAAAGGTCTGCAATGCTACAGCAATATACCTCCGTGCCTACACTCTACTGTAGGATGGTTTCAGTACGTAGTACGGTTTCAAACAGGAACTGATCTACAAGCTAGGGATGGGCCGATTATCGTGATAAAGAAATGCTCACAATAATCGTATCGCAGAGATTTAAATGTATCGTGAAATTGTCTTTCGTCATACACTAGGATGAATTAGCTTTTGTTGAGCTGTAAACTCAGTACCACTTAAATTCTCCATACTTGATAAAATGGACCTGTAAAGAGCGCATTTGGTACAATTCTTTTCTACGAGCTTGTATATCGGCTATTTTTGGGGAACGTTCTCCCCAGAATAGGGATGCTGGGCATTCAAGTGGTTATCAACAGTGACATTTTAAGTTTTAAGCATATTTTGATTATCGTGATAATATCGTTAATCGCAATAATGTTTGCCACAATTATCGTGACATGTCACTTTCATATTGTGCCATCCTTACTACAAGCTAACAACACGTCACAGTTTGTGAATCTGTTCTTTTGTGACACTCGATACCCTCTAGTGAATACGTCTGCTGACAATATCACAACTCCCCTCATTTACTTCTACTGACAACTTCTTTGATTCTGGGACATGATCTGCACACTTTCCGGCTCGATGCTCTTCTGGTTTGATTGGTCCATGCAGCGTTGCACATATCTCATGCTACAAGCGGGCACAGTGCGTGCGCACACACATGTTGGCTGCCCCGCTTGAAAAAAAAGTAGCACTTTTAGGCAGAAGCACCAACAAACAACAGATTTTATTTCTTGCATGAAAAGTGGGAAAAATCTGGAAGTTGGCTTCCTAATTTTTTTTACATGCCAGAGTGGCTGTTGGTGTCCTTAATTCACAAGCTGAAGAAAAATCGACACATAGTTGGCGGGTGCTTTTCCCTAGTGTCAAATGTCTTGTGCATTCTGCTCCAGACAGACTCATAGACAGACCCATTTCTAGACTGCTCTCCCAATTTGAATGGGGCAGCTGTCATTTTCATTCCCGCCCTGCCTTGTGTTCCCAGTCCTGGCCCTGTGCAAACATAATTGACACAAGGCATTAACGATCTGCATCCTTTATCATAGCCGTGGCTATCCCCCCATTGCCCTGCACCTTTCCATACACGTGCATAACACCAAAACAATGTCCTGACACCATGGAGATTTGTGCTCCTTTCTAATGTATTATTCGGGTTTGTTTATGGTTATCTGTCATATGTCTGAGTCAGAGTGATGTGGCCGTGGTCCTGCCTATATATGGCCGTATATAGGCTTTGTTTATGGTTATGTCAGAGTGAGGGGCCAGTTGCTAATTATAAAATAGTGGTGCCATTAATTTTAAAATTGATCATAAAATAGGGTACGCATAGGGTTTATAGCTCTAGCTCGCTCTACAGTGTGGAGACCCGCCCTCGCTGCCCTTCCAGCCAATAGCATTCGTTTCCGGTTGCTTTTTGGGATCGGAAGTTCCAAGATGGTGGATTTGAATTAGCTGAAAAAGTGGCTTCATAACGGGTCTGTAGAAACCGATGGGTGACGTCACCGTTCCCTTAGTCCATCGTTTTTACAGTCTATGTCTGTGGCACAGACTACCTTTTATTTAGTAGTTTTATGATTACATTTAAAATACAATAGATATTCTGGAAAGATATAAGTATTACGTTCTGTAGTTACAACTGCTTGTTGTGCTTGCTAGCTTTTCAAGTTTAGTTATTTCTGCTCATTGAAAATAAATAGGCTGGCAATGGCCGGACAGATTCAGGCTCCTGAGTGACTATGCGTGTGAAACAAATCTGTTTAACTTGCTGCAGATCAGATGTCAAATGATACTACCCTTGTCTTTGCATCTCAGGACCATGAAGGCCACCCTCCCCCCCAATACCTCGGATAACTCAACTACGTTTTCACTAGTTAACATAATGACTCCGACAGAAGATGAAAATGGGAACCCCCTCCACTTTCCCCTTTCATCAAACCCTGAAAAGTGATGTGACAGCAGTCTCTAGGGACTTTCTAAACAGCCCCCCGTGTGTCTTAATTGATATAATGAATGGCACGCGTTTCAGGCTCCATAGTCTGGTAATTGCCATTTTTAACACCCATCATTGGAATATGTGTGGAGGGATGATTGAAGACATTAATGCTTTTAAGCGCAAATGTAGTCGACGGTAACAAGCAGGACTCTCTGTGTTTTTAATTAGCTAACGGATGTCATAATAATGTGTTTTTATATTAAATCAATGAAATGTGTAATCCCATTTGGAACCTTGGTTTTCCTGCATATTTCTCTTTGTAGGTGTTTATTTGCTGGTTGTGGATTGGGTGATTCCTTCGCCTGTGTTACAATAAGTCTTGAGCTATGGCTGTAGATGAAGGGTTTAGGACACAATGTACTGAGCCTGTTTTCTCCTCTGCTGTCTTCTCCCGTCCTCTGGTTCTGACAGAAAGATCTCCAACACTGGAAGTGGAAGTTCCAACTTTTGCGATTGTTTCTCATACAAATACAGTCCATGTGTATGTTTATATGCTTCGGCAAAAGTTGACATATTTAGGCTCAACACTTTGTCGGCACAGCATAAATTAGGCTTTAGTCCTTAGTATGGCAGGGCAATTGCCAATATTTAGAACCAAGAACTGTTTTCATTTCTTTTTTTTTTATTTCTTGTATATCAAAGAAATTGACAAAAGATATTCTAATAGATTTTTTGAATTATCAGCTAAATGGATTAGTCTGATTAACCACTTAAAACTGTATTATACTTTGTTGTACTACAATGGTGGCGTACAAAAATAGTCAATCTACAAACTTGTAGATCGGCCATTTTTGCTTCTTTCTTTTTTTATAATCGCTCATTAATCGTAATTGAGGCAAAAATTTGAAATAATCGTGATAATGATTTGAAGCCAAGTGCTGAGTCACCTGATTTTGAACTTGAACTGAACTTGTTCTTCATCTCCTTGTCCCATTAGGTTGGAGGATCAGACCAAGAAACTTCATAAGGACATGAAAAAAAGCACAGAGGCTGATATAGGTATGTTCATCTGACATCCATTGTACTTGCCTTTTTGTGCCATTGATCTCCAGGTGGTTAATACAGCTGTAACACTTGGAAGGAATATATAGCAAACTCGATGCTGTGTGGCAGGGTTTTCAAGGCTACCTTTATAGTGTGTGCAGGGGGTATTGGTGAGTGCATACAATTCATTTTATTTTATCTTCTATTTAGGTCATGTGTCATTTTGTACATTCTTCAGTGGAAGCACATACTTTTTTTTATTTTCAGTCTGCTCTTAGGATTTTATTTGGTGAATCTTCCACAAATAAATAACTTTTTGTATTTGTTGAATTCAGTTTTTGTTTGGGGGGGGGGTATTTTGTGGGGGGTGAAGAAATGTGTGTTTGGGAAGAGTATGAGATGAGATGTTGCCCCTGGTAGGTAGCTACTTGTGGGGGTGGAGGAGAAGGGAAGGATGGGGGTGTGAGAAGAGGCTTCTTCATTTCCTTTCCTTTGTGCTCTGGAATATGGATGTCTGCCTCATCAAAGTATCGTTGCTGTCAGGCCCTCATTATAGTTAATGGATTCCATCTGTTGCGCAGGTCCTCTCTCCACCAACTGCCGCTAAACAAAGGAGTGGACCAACTCAACATGTCAGCACTGCATGCTCTACACAGCTTTCCATATATGCTCTCATTTATCATGTCTGGAGTGGTGATATGGGGAGACTGAGACTCCCATTAAACTCACTGACAATTAGCTGGTGAATGATGACAATGTGTTTAAGACCTGCTCCTGTTCATAATTTCAATTAGGCTGTATGTATGAGAAGGAGAGGGAGGCAGTAGAAATCACCATTACAATGGAGTTATAATAGTTATGTTTTTCTGTTCAAGTGACCTTCATTTATTTTCATGATCATGGAATCAAGAGTTCTTGATACGGTCGTGTCAAACGAGGTCACATCAAACCAGCAGCTACTTGCCATATGGACATGCATGAAGATACCCATCCCCAGATGATTGACTAGTTGAAATGGGTCCTAAGGGAGTCACAAGAGACTGTGAATATGACTGGGAATTAAGTGTAGAATCTTGATGCAGTCCCCTTTTCCACCTCTGATCTTCTCTTAACAACTTTTGTCTGCAATGCAGCTCATTTATTTTGACGGTGATGCTATAATCTGGTATGTGCTCTGTGTCTAAAACAAAGTGGCATGATTGTAGATTAACAGTAATTGGTGCTGACAGAGTTGAAAGATTTGCAGTTTCCCGGTGTTTTGGTGGATGTTCATCACAGCAGCAAGCCTCAACACCCCCTCGAATTCCTACAATAGACTCGGCACGCTTCTGCGTTTGCTTTTTACAAAAGCTCACTTCTGAATACCTCCGTTCCTCCTTTTTGAGTGAAATGTTCATAGCCTTAAGGCTAATTTACTGTGTACACACGGCTATGTTGTACGACATAAATGCTGTATTTTCAACAGAAAAAAGCTGTTAAAGTGTCATAAGTTTTGTCTTTTAACATGGTTGTGTGTAGAAGTATAAATTAGCCTCAATCCTTGCATAATGAGTGCCTCTAATGTTGACCACTTAATTTACCCCTTGATTAGAAAACAGTTGCCTGAATTTGATGAAAATGTGGGTGAAAAACATCTTCCACTAGCTGATGTCATTGAGTTTGCTGCCCTCTTTACCATGCCTCATTTAATTTTTCTCATCCAGACCTTGTTTTTCTATCAAAGTCTTAACCCTATCCTTTGTGCTTCTCAAGCCATGTCCAAGGCAGCAGTGAAGATCTCTGGGGATCTTCTGAATAACCCACTGTGTGAACAAGACCAAGCCTTTCTAGAGTCCATGACTGCTCTGGACACAGCCATGAAGAGAATGGACTCCTTCAACCAGGAAAAGGTCAGTCATTGTCATTCCTGTGCAATCTCTCTCACACTTTTCCTCTCTTTTTTTTCTATGCTCTCTGTCTTTCAGTCTCTTACTCTGCCTCAGTTTCATTGCTATATTTCCCATAATGTTACATTCAGCATTGGGGTGGGGGACATGTGTCTGCAAAAGCAGAAAAGGTAAAACTAAACACGTTTGGCTTGTAAATGAATGCCTGTTCATATCTGTCAGATTGTCAGTATTACAAAACCTTTGGACTTAGACTTTTTGTCAATGCTTCTGTCATCATTTGAAACCCCTTGCACAGGATGTCTGGGTGGCACAGGGGTAAAGTTCCTGCCCACCACCACGGAGATTAGGGGGTTGAATCGTCCACGTTGCATCCAGCTTGGCCATCTCTGCCACTGCACTAGCGACTCCTACACTTGCTACTCCTTGCCCAGGGCACCTGTTCAGTGGGTTGCGGAACTGAGAGGAAAAGCATGTTCCTCCACGTGCGTTAACACCTTCCTGGTGAAACTCCTCACTGTCGGGTGAAAAGAAGCGTGGCGACTTAATGTGTATTGGAGTAGACATGTGGTTGTCTACACCCTCTCACAAAACCAATTGTAGGGGTTAGCAGTGACAGGGACGTGAGGGGGAAACCTGGAATTGGCATGGAAGGACTAAATTGGGTGAAAAGGGGGAAAGAAAAAGAAACACTGTTGCACACACATTAGTCCTGTAGACTAGAGCAATGCATTTCTGAGTCACTGGCATCTGAAATTAAGAACACAATGGAAGGAGCTTCACTTAACGGGAAAATCCCTCCTCAGACTAAATTTACAGATGTTGGTCTGGTCACACTTCAGCATAGATTTGTGAAAGTAATGAGTCTTTCAAAGCTACAAGTAGAGAGCTGAGACTTTTGATCTATGGTGTCAACAAAATATAGAAATTAAAGCTGCGCTGCATCATTGAGTTGTGGATCAGTATGAATAATGAATCTTGCAATTAATTGAACCCCCCCTATAATAAATCTGTTAGATTTTTCCTCTTTTTTTCTTTTTACCCTGGACACTGGTGGATTTTTGCTTTAAGAAAATCACATCAGGGCAAATTAAGTATGTGATTAAAACGATACTGGTACTTGTAAGGTGAATCAAAGTGGCATTACATGAGTGCATCCTCAAGGCACTAGCTACACTATGGAAGGTTAGGTTTTCAAAGCCAAAATGAAAAACACCTCTGGGGACCACAACAAGCTATGCATGGACTGACCTTTACCTTCTATCCATTCTTGACTCATTTCCCCACTGTTTTGTGCTCAATATTGTGTTACTTAAAATATTCAATACTTGTTATTTGTAATATAGCAGAGGTCTCTTCGAACTGAACTCACCTTGAAATCCTTCAAAGGAACAGATATTCTCTTTCATAGCAAGAATGACACCATGATGATGACAATATATATACAATGTATAACCATTTTGAAATTTGGAATTTTGTACACAGCTCTTTCATTCCTTTTATATAAATGTAAGTGTATATGCAGTACATTTGATAGAAAGTAGTACTGAGGTCTCACTTGTAAAATCCCAAATAAATGCATTTTGCATACATACAAAAATAGTGTCTGTACAGGACTCACCTGTGAACAGTGCATACAACCTAAATAAGGCTATTGTCCTTGCAGAACCTGTCCTGGGTTCTAATCTGATCCAAGGCACTTTGCGGCTCTCTCTCCTGCCTTCTCTGTCTCTCACTGTCACCATCAAGAATAAAAGAACAAAAATGCCAGGGGAGTAGTGTATATAATATGCATCTGTAACTCAAGCAAACATTTGGTTCCCCCTGCATTCCGCTTCGGCAGCAGTAACAATGTTCATTCAAACTGGTTGTGCTCACATCTCATCAAATTTTACAGGAGCCATTTTGAGTGACTAGACAAAGTAGAATGCAGGCTGGACTGTGCTTGTGGGTTGGTGACCCGGGGATGGGTCCATTCCAAGACTTGGCTTGGTTGACTGCCAAGAAGAACACTCCTGCCATTTTGACTGCTCTCAAGATGGAATGACTTCTCCATTCTTCAGATTGCACAGGGATATCATTTTCACTTTTTTTTTTAATGCAAGGGCATTCTTAACCAATGTTATCCGCCATGTTTTGAGGACTATGTTGAGCTCTGTCCAGCCCCTTGTATTTTTTAATTTAATAATCTTATGTTAAGACAAAAGCTGAAGGATTGCACTCTTGTTGTTTACCTACATTACGCTTGAAACCCACGCAAGCATAAGCGCACAGACCCAGATTATCTTCCACTCCATGCTAATGAATGCAGCCGTTCTCACTGGCCTGGCATTCTCATTGAAACGCATTGACCAGACGTCCAGCTGTAGCCAGGTTTGCAGAGAACAGTCGTGCACAAACCTCCGCACACAGTAAAGCGCGTGAGTGACGCTTTTTTCTTATGGGTTCCCAGTGTTATAATGCATCTCATCCTAGCTTTACTCCTAAACTTAACCTCTTCTAAACCTATGGTGCCAGGACCTCCAGTGCCAGGCTGAACTTGCACAGTCATCTCTTATCAGCCTTATCACCCCAGTCACTCGTTCAAGAACTGTGGATATTTCAACGTGGTGTTATATTTTTATATTTCTGGCGGTCTCTAGGTCAGTAACAAAAGGTGTAGGTTGTCTGCACAGTGAGTAGGAGTGTAGGCGTTGGTTGGCTCTGTAAAGTGTAATTTCCCCGCTCATCTCTGTGCTTGGGATGTGTTAGAGAGTGATCCAGCGATTCCAGCCTAAAATAAAGATGATCAGTGTGTTCTATTGTGATGTCACAACTGAACGTCATCTTGAGGACATGCTTCACTGGGCCCTTGACCAGCAAAACCACACGTTATGTTAAGGGGAAATTATACACAAGCCTTTGCAAAAGAAAAAAAAAGGGTATTTTTTTAAAACGACACAAGTCTCATCCGAAATGCATCGACTGGTTGAAAGGGTTGTGCAGTGATTGTTCACCCCATGAAACTGCAGGTTACCTACCCTTTCAATTGTTTCTCACATCAGTGTCCTGGATCACTGTCAGAGGTGTCAGACAGTGATCCAGCCAAGCAGTTAGGATCCCAGTAGACTCACTTCTTGGTTGACAGCATGATCATTACCTGTGTTGCAGTGATAGTTTGATTTGTATTAAGTACATTTCTTGACCAAACATTGTTCTTTTGTGGGCTTGTGCTGGGCTTCATGAGTTGGCCTGCTTTTTAAAAGTGTCTGAAAGCAAACTGAAGGCAAAACAATGATTGCGGACACTCTTCTCAGTCGGCACAATATCTATGGAATATCACCTCAGGTTTGGTAAGGCTCTTAAAGCCCAGCACAGCTCACCACAGAACACCAGCTCTCCCTTCGAGCTGACTGTTGATTCTGACGGCACCAACCCAACAAACTCCATTGCTCAAGCAAAACAGACACAAAAGCATCCACCCTTTTGCTCTCCTTGGTGCTGAGACGAGATTTTCCGCCGCGGGGCCTGCGAGTGAGAGAGCTAGCAGATAAAACGTGCAGTGATAATGAAGGCAGCAGTGGCCCAGGTCTGCGTGTTTATTTCTGGGGCTGAGGAGGGTGCACAGCCCCGCCGGCACACTGCTGCCGAAGCCGAGCCCCAGCATGGATGGCGGCAGAGGATGCGCCGTTTGGAGGGGTATTGATTTCCTCTGCGATCTGTGTGTATTTTTGGGAGGCCTGTGTGCCGGGATGGCCTATGCCCCGTGACTCACTGATGGAGACTACTGCTTGAGCGCCGGCCTCAGGCTCTGCACAGGCCTCCAAGGAATAGCTCTGCCCCTCCTCTCTGTGGGAAGGGGCAGAGGGTAGAGGGCACCAGCATGCTTAAGCAAATCTGCCGCTGTTGTTCTCCTTGCTCACTGCATGCTCTCACCTTAGAAGCAGCAGCGCAGCTCAAATCCATGGAGGGAGAGGGATGGTGTGAATATGTAAAACAGAGAAAATGTGAATTCCCATGTACTTATTTGTTATTGGTTCTCTGTTTTCCCTCAAACCACAATCATCCATTTTGTACTTGGAAATCTGCCTGTGTGAAACATTGAGTGCTGTGTGTTCTCGGAGATGGTCAGGGCATTTACAAAGCACAGCTGCGATCTTGCTTTTCGCGTCGTGCCGTGAGTGATCGACTACCCTCTCAATAACGAGTGAACATACAGTATGATTAGCGGAGCAGTTCATTGTTGCCATGCAGCTGTCATTTCACGTCTTTGATGTTTTTCTATTGCAGCCTTCTTAGTTGTACTCTTTGCCTCAGTTGTTTGCCAGGTTAACTTGGCATTCTTATCGTAGTGCTGTTGAAGTCTGTTTGAATCTGCATTGTAAATGACACTGGAAACTTTATTAAATGTGCGTCAACCTCTGTCGATGAGACTTCGGTGCTGGGGCTGGAGGCCTCGAGATGGGATGTTCATTTACTTCCATTTAACAAAGACCCCCCCCACACACACACACACACACACTCACACACTCCTCTCCTCCTCCTTTCCCTTCCCTGTCGGCTTGGAGAATGCTGGAAAATATAAACTGTTATTGTTAAAATGTTTGTTTGCAAAGAATTTTCATCTTGTAAAGCAGCCCACCCTCCACAGGATTTGAAATCAGTGGGGCTTTGCTTTCATGTCCGTCCCTTGACACCTATGCTTTTGTATCTTGAGCTCGATGAATATTCAAGGGTTTCTCCGCGGGGCTTGTGTACAATAAAAGAGTCAACGTCATGAAAGTTTATTTGCTAGACCCCCCCCTTTCTGTCTTGAGTGCAGTGTTTTGAAATATACACAATTGTTGATTGTTTGAACGGCTGTTTCTTGCTGCTAATGAGTGAGTTTTGTAGAAGCTACTCTGTTCAACTTACATCTTGATGTAACTCAATTTGACAATGAATCCACAAAGCCAGTGATGTTGATTTAAGACAACAGTTGTCTGTGCTGCATTTTCTATTATTTGTATCTATTGCTGAACTTCTGTTTTGTTTGTTTACAGGTCAACCAGATTCAGAAGACCGTTATTGATCCCCTGAAGAAGTAGGTGTCCACTCTTCATTTCTATTAATCTCAGATTTGATAGATAGATAGCTATATGTTGGAATGTGTACTCTGATTTAACCTCTTAAACCCTCTAGACTTAGTAAAACGGACCTGAGTTGGCTCTGTACTTGGATCACTTTTTCCCTCTACACAAAAAAAATAAATAGCAAGCTCACGTGTCGCAACGTCACGCGTTGCAAACTTTTAGATTTAGATGTTTTGCTAATGCTTCCCCTAGAATATGGATGCTGTTAAGTCTATATAAGACACTGGGCAAAATTTGTTTGAGCCTGTTTGGATTTTAAAATTATGTGTGTAAAATGTACTGCATCAGGACAATTCTGATATCAGAGATACAAGTGTTAAGATTGTGATTGTCTGAACTTTCTGACACATTCCAGCGATTTTGCATTCCTGAACAGGTTCAAACAGGCACAGAATTATTTGCAAATACCATTTTATCCAGGTCAGCTAAGCAAAGCGCATATAGGGAATTTCAATAGTAGACCTAAGCCAGTGAATAAAGTGTGGTGTGTGTGTGTAGTGTGTCTGGAAGAAAGTTTATTTGGTTCTCTGTCCCTACACTCGCCCCCATCTAAGCATGCAGTGAGTGCTATTCCATTCCTGAAGCCTAGCCCTTGTCTCCCTCCCTCACTGATTCCAGACACACACACACACACACACACACACACACACACACACACACACACACACACACACACACACAGACCAGAGGTAGCTGTGGAGGGAGTGGCCAGGCAGGGAGCAGTGATCCCACCCGTCTTCCGAATGCTTGTTAAGGTTCCGCTTCCTCCTCACGGCTCCTCCCCGGAGGCTTCTTTTTGGACGGGGGCGTGTATGACAGATTTAATGTGTACACAAAGTAAGAGGGGTGCACTGCATGCATGTGTTTGCTGCACAAGTTTGCACTCAACTTTCCCCCACAAAGTTGCCGTTTTTTTCAGAGTAACTAATCCGTCTCACCAAAACACTTATTTCTACAGAGACTCCTCTGTAAGACATAAATAGTTTTTTAGACAGCGTCTGCATGTGCTTTGTTTCTGTGTGTGTGTGTGCTCTGATGGTGGAGCAGTGACAGGATGGAATGGTTCTAATTTCCTCTTCCTGGTGGGCGGCAGGCGGACGTGTGGGCAGGCTCTGAATATGGCAAAAGTCCCAGCTTCCTGGGTCTTGGGCCATGCATTGGTTGGAGAGCAGGACTGTCTCTGGACAGTACACACACACACACACACACACACACACGCACACGCACACGCACGCACTCATGCACACTCTGAAAGAGACCACATTCAACAAACAGATTGTGGGGGGTGGGGATATTATCTTAACAGGATGGATTTTTAGGCCATAAAGTTAGGCAGGAGGAAGTAAGTACATAGACGACTTTGAAAGCCACGGTAAACCGCCCTCTTCATTTACTTTTCCCCCTTCATTAAAAACACTATTACAATCACAGTGTTTTCTATGGAAAACTGATCCATGAAAGCCACTGTACATTAGCACTTCCATTAAGATTCCATTAGTCCACCACTAATTAATTTATCTCATTGTTTACTCTTTGTCAAAATACTCTTTTGGGTGGTTTTGGATTATTGTAAATAGAATTGACAGAATGTTGAAAAGAGAAACGTTAATGTTAATGGAGAGCCTTGAATTAGCCTGGTGTGCACGCACATTGACACTTTTTTCAGGCATTTAGCTTCACTGCACAATGTGCTAGTAATACATAGTATAGTAAATAAATGAACACAAGAAAGGAGGAGATTCTCTATCATTCTTGTCTGCCTGTATTTCTATCTTTTTACCTCTATCTCTTTCTTCCCGTCTGTCTCTCCTCTACCTTTTTTTCCCTCTATTGTTTTTCCATCTCTGTTCCTCTATCTCTCCGTCTCCCTTACTCCCAGTCCCAACCGTGTATTCTGTATCCACTCAGCGAGGTCACTCAGTGACATCACTGTGTTTATGTGAAGGGAGGGGGAGTGCGTGGGCATGAGGCATTTGTGTTATCTGGGCCTCCTAACCTAACCCTTTCTGCTCCGTTGCTCTTTTGGGTGAGACAGAAGGCAGGCCTGTTTTGAGACCTCTGCCCTGGGTTGAGCAATGACTGGACGAGGCAGCACCACCCCTCTCAATCACAGGAAGTCTCGGTCCCTGGAGTAGGTCTGCCCAGGGGGCTACCTCGTTCATTTGACATATCAGTAACATTTGATTTTAGTTTTTAATTACCTTTCTTTTTTCTTTCTTTTGGAGGGGTTATTTTTTCATTCCACTCTCCAACTGTACAGTATATAGTGACATGATGGCAAGTAGCCAGCCCCTTTTTGCCAAGCTTATCTGGGATATCATGTGTCCTGCTTGCATGAGTCTTCTCACTTTCGATCGAACAGAGACAATGCACAACAAAGCACAAGGCAAGTTATGGCAGAGTGAAACTTTCTTTTGTTGAAACAAAGAGGGCTCTGCTTTGCACGAACTTCACAAACGCCGGCTCCAAGGTCCTCTGCTATCGAACCACTTACACAGCAGATGGCAATCCTTTGTATTTATTTAATTTAATTTTGTGTACTCACATTGTTCACACTTAAATCATAAATTAACATTGTCCTATTCAATGGGCCCTCATCTGAGACCATTAACACATTGTAGGTGGGTATGGGGAGAAAAAAAATCCTGCCTTTTTTTTTTTTTTTTGCATGCAGTGTTTTTTTCTTTTTGTCATAAATGATGTGATAGTGACAAAAAGTGGGGCGGTAAACCTTCCAGACTGAGGGTGTCTGGCCTAGACTGGGGCTTGGCTGCTGGGTCAGATCGGCCCGTCTGTGGATTGGCAGCTGCTCATAAACACGTTCTCCGGTCCAGATGCTATTTCCTTGGCCCTGTGCCACCTTCAGCCCCAGCGCAAGACTTCGGCCAGACAAGAACCGACCACAAATGCAGACCTATCCGGCTGACCGGTAGTGGCCAAGCCATGGCCAAGGGATATCGAGGGAAATGTACGCCTACTGTCCAGTTTTACACCAAACTATCATTACCTTAAACGGGACTACTGTCACACATTGTGCTGACATAGCTGAGTCATATTGACTTCCACTGGTCTGGAATCCTGAGAGACTTGAATGTAGCACACTGAGACACTCACATCCTCATGAAGACTTCCCGAAAAGACACTCCAACATGCAAAAACATACAGTAAAATAGAGACTAGTGATCAGATCACATGTCATTATTTGCTGTATCACAGAATGCAGAATGATCAGGATTGCCATTTTAGCCATTTTAGCATTCGCAAACATGTAAATAGAAGACCTCTAAACTCGGCAGAGTCCTCATGCCATTATCAGCCCCCACAATATTGAGAAACTCAACCTGAGGCTAAGCGCGGGCCATTCCTTATAACCAGTAATCGCTTTGTAACCTTGTTTTGAAAAGTGCTATACAAATAACGTGTATTAGTATAACGTCATCATCATGCTTTTCTAAGAGTTGCAGAGAGCAGCAACGTGTCATGGTAGCTTACAAGGTGACTCAAAGGGGTGGTGTGAGGTGAGGCGTGAAGCCGCAGCTCAATGAGAATGTGGCCCAGGCTTTGTGTCACTTTTAAAGTTGGTGAGCTGCGAGTTGTCATCGGCCAAATGAATCGTGCCGGCAGTGCACTCATGCCTAGAGGGCAGTTACATAATCCCTTGGCACTTCCAAGTATGCGGTACGCTAAGACTGCAGGGCCAGATAGTAAGACCAGAGGAACAGCATCCACCCCTGCCATAAACTGGGCCAAAGTGGTATTTTGTAAATAGCGAGGGAGCGTGGGCTGCGTGTGGGGCTTGGCTCTTGTGATGTCACACTAGTGATACAAGACCACTCCCTTACTCTACAACTTGTGTTACTTCCTGTCGGGAACAATCCCTGCTTGTCTGCCTGAGGTGGAGTCTCGGCCCACGTCACTTGGATCCCCCCCTCCCTTTCCCCCACCCCCTGCACCCTCCGGCGCACTGTCCTGCCCCCTCCACCCTCTGGTTAGTCACACACAGGCAGACGGTGCTTGGACTACACTGGGATTTCGCAACCACTCTACAGATCCCTCAGCGGATTCCCCCCTCACCTGTGTTGTGTTGAGCATGGCCAGGGCTGAGCTCGGAGAGGAAAGTAAATCATGCCCACACACTGAGCCCGTTAACTCGTTCAATCCGGGAACGCATCTGCCATTTTTTGATTTCTTTGGCTATTCAAAAATAGCAGATCTACAAGCTCATCTGCAAGGTCAAATGCATATATTTTGGGGGGTCCTTGACATGGAAAAAGTTGGAGCACCACTGATATAGCAACGAAACAACAAATATTATATGTATTTGGCCGCAGACCCCATCTCAAAATATTTTGTTCCAGGGACCCCCAGAAGCAAAGATTTGAGTCAAAAATGACTAAATGTTAAAATCACACACATGAGTTCCCGGTCTTAATGGATTAATATGTCTCTGAGTGGAAGGAGACATAATAAACTAGGGTGGTTGTAATGTGCCTACACAAGTGATGAAATAGTCTAAATGAGTCACTGAAGCGAGAGAAAAAAAGTGTGTAACTCCTCTTTCATTTCACGCTTAACAACAGACACCTGTGTGAACGATCCTGTGGCCTACTTTTACACAAAGCACTACAATTGTTGTGCAATTAGAGCTGATGAAATGATTTGTTCCCTGCTGGATGAGTGTTCTCAGAAGTGACACTCCTGGTCTGCAGGGGTTCCGACTTATGCTGCCGTCACATTACTCACCTTGCATTATTTATGTACGGCATTATCTGTAAGTTCAGCCTATGTTATCCTGTAGGCAGTCATCATACTTGCATATGAACATTAACATATAATTTTTATTTAGCTTTAATGCAATTGTTGCATTTTTTTACATTTAGAAAGTGTAGAAAAGACGGAGCTGGCTGAGGGTAGAGAGGGTAAGAAGTGCAATTCACAACTATGGTCGGAATCGATCCAGGGACATTACAATTATGTGGTCAACACAATCCAGTCAACTACCATTGCGCCCCCAGATATTGTATGCTCAATTTACACTTGGTTGTGTGTTGTGTTGCACACTGGAAATAGCAAATCTACAAGCACACGACACGTCATGGTTGTAGATCGCTATTGTTGGTGCACGACACCGGCACACAACTAAGTATAAATGGGGCTATAATATATCTGAGAATATATTCTAGCTTAGAGCGGGCTAAATGAGTGATGAATATTTATTAATTTATAATTTATTTGGGATCAGAGATGTTTTCACTGAGGTCGAGTTATTCCATTTCTCTACACTCTATACAGTATACTGCTAGTTTCCCATTAAAACAGCCATAAAAACCAGTGCAACAAGTCCCAGGATGAAACTCAGACTCCTGTTGCTAAGTTACAGATGAGCGTTTTCCTATTTTTAGTGCTGAAGACTGAGGATTCTCATAGAAAGACTGTATTTTCATTTGGAATACAATAATTGTCGCCAAATGAATTGTTTCATGCCATTTTGCACTACAGTAATTAGATAATAGATTAGAAGCAGCTTAATGCAATGCTGTCCCCTGGGGTTTGAAAGCGCATCTGCAATAAGATGTTGAGGATCGGAATTTTTGTAATTGATACCGAAGCTTATTAAGTTAGGCCTTGATACATACAATGTGTGTCTTAAAGTTTTATGGATGGAATAACACTTTGGTTCAGGATCTCATTAACTGCAATGCTTCCCAAAAAGTCTCTGGTGTATTTTGACATTTTTTTTTCTCTCATTTTTTTTGTTGCTTTTGTGTGTGTATACAGTGTGCACTATTGTTTTTCTCTGAGTTGTGTCAGACATGTGCAGGTGCCTGAGTTTGTTTGTGCTTGTCTGTCTCAGGTACAGCGGTGTCTTCCCCAGCCTCAACATGGCTGTGAAACGGCGAGAGCAGGCACTGCAGGACTACAAACGTTTACAGTCCAAGGTGGAGAAATACGAAGAAAAAGAAAAGACTGGACCCATAATGGTCAAACTACATCAGGTACAAAAGCCTTATTTGTATGCAGCTGAATCCTGTGTGTGCGCGCGCGAGTGTGTGTTTTTTTTTTACCCTGGCGACCCAATTTTGGCCATGTCATTATAGGCGAAAATAAAAAATGCAAAACCTTTCTGAATGTTTTCGAAAATAGCTGATCTACAAGCTTACAACACGTCGCAAAGCTTGTAGATTAAAAAAAAATAGTAAAAGATTGTGGCCAAGTGGTTAAAGTCTCGCGTCGCTGCACGTGTTGGTCCACTTGAACTCTTCCCTCTGTCCCTGCAGAGGAGCAGAGTTCATGCGCTAAGTTGCCAGTATTTTGAATAGAGTGCAATAAGTGAACAAGACAAATGCTGACTGGATATGAACAAAAATAGTTGAGCACATGCATACTGTACATGTGCGCTCCCCTCACCCACGCAAGCTACCAGGCTCTCAAGTATTGCCTTTTCAAAAAAAGGCATCACTGCAGATCCACAGGCGCGTAATTGAGAATTGTGGACACATACACACGCATAAGCACACACACTCTCACACACCTGCGCACACCGAGGCCACTACAGGCACACACACACATTCACAGATAGTGCTGCAGTATTGCCTGGGTTCTAACACATCCTCACATGGCGAGCCACCCACACACATTGAGAAAAGCACTGTCAGGGGAACAAAGCCTGAAGAGGCCTCGTACATCCCTGCCCTTTGAATCTCTCTGCACTTAAAGAAATGATCCTGACAAAACACGAGCACGCCATTTCAGGATATGTAAAAGAGGGGGGGGGGGGGGGCAGAAGAAAATCTGAAGAAGACGCTTATTAATTGACACGGACGATGCAATATCCACAATGAGTTGTATCCACAACAACAACAACTTCCCGCAATAATAAATATCCTCACACTAGCTCTGGCTCACACATGCATCCATGGTGCATCCCATAATTCCTAGCTCGATGCCTACATGACTACCCACCAATACACACACACACACACACACACACACACACACACACACACACACACACACACACACACACACACACACACACACACATCTCCTGCCTTGGAGTCCTCACAGCCAAGTCTGCCCACATTACCCACTCCTCCTCACTGTGGTCGTGATTACTGCCTTTTTCTTAGATTTCTTTTTTTTCTTTCTTTTTTTTTCAGTCTCTTTCCGTGGGAATTTGGCAAATGTTTTTGTTTTTCTAATGAACTATAAGAAAATGCACTGTCGAAATGTTTCTCACGTGTAGTTTGTTCGTCTTTGCAATAAGAATTAGAAAAATAAATAAAGAAAGGCAAAACTGGATGATTTGGTTTGTTGATATGGGAGACTGTTGCGTAAAGCTACAAGTGATGGTGAACACTGGTGGTGTGTGCTCATTCAACCCCTCACCTCCACCCCAACAGGCCAGAGAGGAGCTCAGACCGGTCAGGGAGGACTTTGAGGCCAAAAACAAGCAGCTGCTGGATGAGATGCCCAAGTTCTACCACAGCCGCATCGATTACTTCCAGCCCAGCTTTGAGGCACTCATCCGAGCACAGGTTAGTGCTTCACGTGGACGCGCGCACGCACACAGTCACACACACACACACACAAACTTAATGCACACAACGAGTGGTTGCTCCTGCAGACGATGGGTCAAACAGTGGAGAAAGTGTGTTGTGAAGGAGTGCCTTATCCTAGCCTCCCGTCTCTGTCCACACAGCGCTAATGTAATTAACCCTCAGTGACGGCCCACAACACTGCGTATAGCCCGGGAAGGCCACGTCTGTCTGGCTCCACTCTGGTCCTGCTAGCCCTTCTCTAACCTGGCGCTGTTGGCTTCCTTAAAGCAGCTGGGCGTCTGCAGCAGCGCCATTGCCCCCAGCCTGCCACAGACCAGCCTTGTCATGTCATTTCCTTTTTTTGACAGTTAACTGGCACATGCTCCTAATTAGTGAAACAAGATTATCCTTAGACCTTATGTCAATTTATAGGATTACAGGATGAACTTGCCTTTTAAACTATACATTTACCTTACCCAGGGTCAACTCTCAAGTTCAGGTCGGCGCTATCAAAGCGTAAACTGAGTTTTTACTTGCTTAATCTCTAGTGTCATTGGCATGAGAACCTTCCTTAATTGTCGCTATTAAGCTATTATTCACTTACACATGTTTCCCTTATTGCATGTTTTCCACTTCATCTTCATTCATGTATCTATCACACACACACACACACACACACGTGCACACATGCATGCACACACACACACGCATGCATGCGCACACACACACACACACACACACACACACACACACACACACACACACACACACACACACACACACACACACACACACACACACACACAAAGCAACACGTGGGTGGCCAGTGCACCAGTGGAACTCATCGCTGGCCCGAGCACACGTGCTCAGTGTAGTTCTCCACTCCCTTTCCTCCAGGCTAGCGTTGCAGAGCTCCCCAAGGCTGTAGAATCAAGCACAATGGCTGCCTTTGTTCCAGCTCCTCCACCAGGAGTCCCATCCAGTCTCTGTCGATGGGACACATTGCTCTAGCCTGAACTGTCCACCTGTACAGATGTTGCTGAATTGAGACTTTGTCTTCACAGAATTCCCACTGTCACACTCAGTTTGTGTATTCTCTGCTGTGTGTATATTTTTGAAAAGTTTTTTTTTGTTTTTCTCCTTTGTTTTCTACATGCTATTTAATTAGTCCTTGAAACAGCAATTTTTAAATCTGTTTCCCGAAGCACTTTTCCAGCAATGTGGTATAATGGATTCCCTGCTTACACTTTTCTTTCCTGTATAATTTGTGTCTGTATTTTATTGGGATAGGTTTCTAGAGATGTCGTATTAGTCACAGTGCAGCACTCTTTGTATACATATTAAGCAATCAGTGGTGTGTAAAAATGCCTTGACAAACGTCATATAAATAAAGGCCCCGGTTTACCCAAAGGTTCCTTTTTTATACAGTAGGTGGTCACAGTCCCTTCCTGTGCGTTGTCCCATGATGATTGGATTAATTGTGATAGAGTCTCCATGCTAAAGGGGACATCCACACACACACTGATCTGGTGTACATTATCGTCACTGGCATGGACATTTCCGATGCCCTTTCAACAAGCCACTTTTGAAATGGGAAAAAAAAAGATCCACTTTACCCCCACAAACAGCAGTAACCCAATACTCAAGGCCCACTCATGTGGTTTAGGTGGCAAATTTTGGTATAAACACAAAAGACTTTGAGACTAAGCACTGACCCAAAGGCCTCCATTAGCTGGCGAGAAATTCAATGTTGAGACTTTTGGGGATTTTTCTCCAGTAATTCTGCCAAATGTATTAGTGGTGCAAGGGTTGGAGAGTAGTATATTTTTCTTTCCAGGTTGAACTAGCCAATATTCTGATTTCATAAAAATCTCTTCTGCTAGCATCTACCGGTGTTCACCCTCCTCAGCTTACAGTACAACACAGGCACAATACCAAATTAGTGACCAATACCGCCGTAAGAGCACTGTAGAGGTGATGCAGGGAGTTCCTGCCAACCAACATGGAGACAGGTTGGATTCCACTGCAGTCTGCAGTGCCTCCAGGTTTGCCGGGACCCGCAAACAATTGGCTATGTTTGCGGGTGGGAAGCCAGCAGCCGGGGAGGGCGTACTCTGTCAGTGCACTAGCGAGGTTGGTCGGGATGCGTGTTCGGAGCAGAACGGGAAGGGATTGCGTGTTCCTCCACACATGTTAAACCTTCCTTGTGAGGACTCCTCATGTTCGGTAAAGAAGCGACTGGCAACTCCATGTGCATTAGAGAATACATGCGGTTGTCTACACCTTTCCCAGGCCAAACAGCAGGGGCTGGCAGTGACAGGGACTATACAAACATGGGGGGGATTGGCAATGACTAAATTGGGGAGAAATTGGGGGAAAAGAGCACTAGGTTATACATGATTATGTGAATAAATATTGAGGTGTGTGGTGGTGGTTTTGGAGGGTTTCAAGGGGTTGTAGTTCCCAGTACTTTCATTCTCTGCCCACTCCTGTGGAGTCTTGTAATGTGATTAAAGTCTATTAATCATCAAAGCATACTCTCTGGGGATCTTGACTCATGAACTAGGGGAGGAAGCAGGGGTGGGATATGTCAAGAAAGCTTTCAGCGAACATTCTGCACGGCTTGTTCAGATTGGAGGAGAAAAGGCAGGGTCACTACCCACCAAAGTGCTCGCTTCTTTTTGGCTTAGAGTTGTTTGATAATGTACGGGAGCCCTCTATTCCTCCCAAATCACTTCTTGTTTGTAGGGTTGAAGAGGTGTGTGACCGGCAGCCTTAAACTGTTAAAAAGTCAAACTGAGGTTACACTGTGGGTTGGAATAGTTTGGTTTTCCTATTTCTTTGGCTGTTTTAAGAATCTGAATTGGGAAACCAAGGGTTCTCCGGTCTGTTTCTCCTGCTTCGCTTCCTTTTCGTTTCAGCCTCTACATTCTGTTAACTACCCTTATATCTTGTCTTGTCTCAGGTGGTGTACTTCACCGAGATGCACAACATCTTCAGCGAATTAACGGATCAGATCGACCAGGCGGGGCTGACGGACGAACAGAGAGAGAAGGAGAATGAGGCCAAGCTCAGTGAGCTACGCGCTCTGTCCATCGTCGCTGATGACTGACGGAGGAGGAAACATTTAACAAGGGAAGGACCGCTACTACACACCGACTTTCCTCCCTTCCATGCCTCACTGAATGGATTGCACTCTTTCGGTTTCCTGTGTAGTTCATGTGGACAGCATTGGGCCTTAACCTGGGTAGACTGACAACTTTTTCCTTTCCCCCACACACGCACGCACACACATACACACAATCACTGTACCCCCCACAGAGCGCTGCTCTGCTTCTTTTCTCCAATCTATTCATTCTGTCGTTCGACTCAGCCACTCACAAAGCAAATGAAATGCCACATTTACTAAGCCATCAGCACAGCGCTACATCGTAAGCCAATATATCTATTTATTTTCCAATAAAAGGAATGAAGCAGTTCTTCTCAGAACTAATTAGCAGGGTAACACTTCTTGAGTTCCAAATATGTCTGCACGTGTTTGTTTCCAAAGTAGGTAAGGAGGATAAATAATTTTCATCACGTCTGCTTTGTTAACAACAGCAAAACAATCCGTGCAGGGGTCAGATAATGCAGCAAACCTGAAGTTCCAGAAGAATTCAGTATGTCAAAACAGACTGATAGGTGCACTGTCCGGGGTTTTGGGTCAGAAGGATTTCCGTTGTGTTGATTATAACATTTGTATTATTTGCTACACTCAACCCTCAGGTTTAATCACTAATTAAGCTTTGTGCCATGATGCATGAAAGCTCCTTTACTGAGGTATTCAGGATGAATTTTGTAACATTATTTGTACATAAAGTACCTGCGTTATTGTCTTGACTGTGGTAGAATATCCTGAAAACAACTCGCCTGTCAAAAGAATGATTACAACAAAAAATCTGTGGAGATCTTTGTGACACTACTAGACTGTATCAAAAATCAAAGCGGTTGCGCCCTCTAGTGGAGCATACCCAACACTCCCACCTGACACAATTGCAGTTTATTCACAACATGAATCCTTTGTTCTATTGTTTGTTATTACAGGTTCTCCGATTGGGATGGGGCCTTTATACTTTAATAGACATTAGAGTCCTGTCTTCACACACTGTATGCCATATCAAATCAAGCTGGATAAGCCAGCTTTTGGTTTTCCCTGCTTTAGGACCAAACTGTATGGTCATCATTCCTCTTCCTTGTTGCCATCAGGAAATGTCTCGGTAGGATGCTAACGTTAGGTGGATTTAGGAATATATCACACCAAGAAGTTGGATGATGAAATTACTCTTTGAAGGAAATGCCTTTAAATGTGTGCCCTTTATCTGTGTTCTGCATTGAAGTCCTGTTTGTTTAAAGTTGGGTAATTGTATCGAGAAGGTTTTTCAAGTTAGTAGTGGTTGTTAACATTAATATGTGAATATGTTATTTAATGAGTGAATATGTTATTAATTTAACACGAGTGGGTTTTATCATGCTTTTTAATATTTTATGAATACCAGGATTCTGATCAATTTGACTATTCTCTACACTACATACTATATTTTGCATTGTCCTTTTTCATGTACAACAAATCATAGAATAAACAGTCTTAACAAATTAACAGCACAATTTTTTTTATCAGTGCTGTAGTGAGACAATGTCTATATAAATATGAGATTTCATGCATGTGAGGATTTTGCTCAAACTCTGTTCAAGGGGAATATTTCACCAGAAATAAACTCATGAGGTTTTTCAATGGCAGCAGTGATGCAATTTAATCACACACAAGCATTCACAGTAACTAAAATTCATGTTCAGTGACACTTAAACAAATTAGATAAGTAGCATCTTCTCAACACATTTCTGATCTTAATATTTACAGTCAGCCCTTTATTCCATTTACAAATGTATTTGATCCAAGTTCTATCAATGGAATTAAAGGAAACATAACGGTGTCCCTTTCAAACACCTTCCTAGATGTAAGGTAGAGTGAACTGGAATGATCAGACTTGCACATTGTCAACAAAATGCAACGTACCTCTATAACTTCATAATTATAAAATGTGTATTTAAGTACAATTTGCCAGTTGCCACTGAAGTAATGTTGTGAATTAGTCACGGCAGGACTGTGATTCAGAAACCTATCTATATACGAGCTTGTCCAATAATCTCAGCGCTACAACAATTGTGCATTAGGAGTCTTTCTATAATTCTCAAAAGAAATGGTTTTGGTCCCATTCATTGTTATTTCTCTGTGTCTATGGTACGTAAAGTGTTAATGCACATAGACGGACTCGTGAGTTTTCAGGAGAGAATATCAATACCCCAAAATATAACTGATTGTATATTTTGATTAAGGCACGAGCCAATTGTAAGGTATTTGAACTATTATTCTCTGTCCTCTGCCCTACTTTTTTTTTGTCCATTGATTGACAACCTTGGTGATAGTGGATTTATGAGCGGAATTCTATGTGGCCTTCTTGTTGTACATGCTTGTGATCTGTTCCTGGAAGACTCTGCGAATGTCAATACGTCTGCTCTTCAAAGTGGGCGTGAGGAGGCCATTGGCAACACTAAACATGTCTGGGTGCAAGTAAAGGTCCTTCACCTGAAAGGAGGTAAATGAAGAGAATTGGACAACAACACTGTTAGCGTCTTGGTCTGTATAGCTTGGACATTTCTGTTACAGAGCCTTGATAAAGATACCGTGGATTTATTTATCAGTGAAGTCACAACTAGGCATCATCTAGTAGAACCACAAAACGCGCTATTGTCACATAATTTTGCGACAAAAGTGATGTATTTTCAAATTATAATAAGTGTCAATATGACTTGCGTCAACGCTAATAGCAACACTCCTTGAAAGGCTCATGAGACGAATGTCAGGGCACCATGTATGTAACTACAGACACACGTGAGATTATGATGACAATGTCATGCTATCTTTGTTTTAGGTGTGAACAACTTTGTTTGCAATTCCTCACCTGTTCAAAAGACTTCAGCCCTGCTTCCTTCCCTACAGCTGTCATGTCCTCTAATACTGCCTTCTTTACATCCTGTTCGAAGAACAAACATTCAGTTTAGAAATTCATACAGCGCCAGTGAAAGTCTAACGGACTTGGTGCACAAAGAGGTGATGACATACTGGATTCTGACACAGTTCTTCATATGATCCTGCAAATCTTCTCTCCTTGGCCCACACGGTGAATACTTCTGGGTCGGGCACAGCGATGCCGATTAGATGAGACTGGCAGCATGTAATACAAAATAAAGTCAAATGGTTTCAGACATTTTCATTAGACCATTTAAAATGTGAATAGGCTCTGTGCGTAACTGTAGTCCTGGGTTTCCCGAACTAGCTGGCACACCTGGTTCAGCTTCCCATACTTTCTCTTGATTGGCATGGCTGCAGATTTATCTATCCGGTTTAAATCTACTGCCGCACCAAGCATGCAATGCTGTGGGAAACTGAACTGGGTATGCCACCTTGGAGAAACCCGGGATCACAGTTACGCACAAAGCCTAATAAATTACGCATATCATGTAAAGCCCTGCAGTACCTGTAAACTATCTCCATGCACAAACACCTGCAGTACCGGGACACAGCGCATGTAGACATTTTCTATCTTCTCTGGAGCTATATACTCTCCCTGGGACAGCTTGAAGATGTGCTTCTTCCTGTCAATGATGCGCAACGTCCCGTTCTGACAGAAAGGTTTTAAAGACATTAGATTCACAGTACAGTAGACCACATTGATCATGAATAGTCCTTATTTGTCACTCAGCTCACTGGAAGCCACTGGCCGACGTCCCCACTGTGCAGCCACCCGTCACTGTCCAAGGCCTCTGCCGTCTTCTCCTCATCCTTCAAATAGCCCCTGAAGACACTGGGGCCACTGATGAGGATCTAATGGTGCGAAAAGCCAGGAACGGTGTTAGTAGGTAACAGATGGTCTACTTCAAACAATATGTTAATTACTTTCCCTTTCCCAAGACTGTCTCACCTCTCCCTCTCCGTTCTTGGTGTAGTAGCTCATCTCAGGGATGTCAACTAGTTTTACCATCGCACAGGGCAAGGGAGCACCAACGTGACCTGGTGCACACATGGATACATACAAACATACATGCATACTAAGGACCTGAATGACCAACATGGGTACAGAAACATTTATGTTTTTGAGCCGTTTTCAGCACAGATGCTGCGCAAACATCGGCCCTATACCTGCGCTCCAATCTCCCGGCATAGAGAATGTGCAGCCTGCGGTGCACTCAGTCTGTCCGTAACCCTCAAAGATCAGACATCCCAGAGTGGCCCTGAGGAAGGACAGCACAGTTGGGGAGATGGGCGCTGATGCTGTAAGGATGAACCGCAGATTTCCTCCCAAATTGGCCTGGAATAGAGGGGGGATGTGGTATTTAGATGGGTTAAATGGTATACAGATGTTATATAGTTGTAGCGATGGTAAATGTCCCTCAACGTTTTACAGCATGTTTGCTGCTCCACCTGTGCTACACCCTAATGAATTGTTTTAAAAGAAAAAACATGGTTTGCTTGCTTGCTTTCTTCATTGTCACAAGATAAAAGGAGTTGTCAGACGACTGGTTAAGAGATACTGTTGGAGATAGTGGTCTACGCCTCTACGGTGTCATTCAGACCACTATGCTTGTTCTCTTGAGGTTCTAAATGCTTCACTTAAGCTCCGTCATACGACGGTGTTGCACACTGAAAATAGCAGATCTTCAAGCCCACAATGCATCGCATCCATGGCGCACTGGCTTGTAGGTCGGCTATTTTCAATACGAGTATAAAACCAGTACAAAACAGTTTTGTCTTGGGCGAATCTTGGGTCTATCACTGACCTGAATCCTGTTGAACACAAGCTTGTCCCACAGACTGTTGTTGCGTACAACCCCACTGCCAAGCTCTGCCTGCTTCCTCCGCACAGCGTAGTGAAGCACAGCTCGGCGCAGCGGAGACGTCACTGAACCGAGGATCTACTCAGGCAAGTCGACACAAACGTACTGAATGTAGTATTAAGCTTAAAGCAGTGTTACATTAACCATAGAGGAGTAAGTAAAATCAATTTCCAGTGTCCAGAATATTTTTTCAAACACCTTATTTGTCATGTTTTTAAAGTAAGGAAAAACATACATCAACATACATAAATAATAATATTGCAGTATGGGTGAAAATATTACTTTACTGACTTTGTCATAGATGCGGTTGAGCAAGCGAGGCACTACAGGAAAGAAGGTGGGCTTGAGAGTTTTAATGTCATCCATGAGGAGAGAGATGTCACCTTGGTAGAATCCTACTCTGGCCCCGTGGCAGAACATGGACACCTGCAAGACGGGTAGGTCTGATTTATATTTAAAAAACGCATACACAGACACGGTGACGACAATCACAAAACGGGGACAGAGGTTAAACTACCTGAATCATCCTCTCAAACATATGAGCAAGGGGGAGATAAGAGATCGACACGTCCTCTTGTTGTATCACAAATGATCCCTAGGATGGACAAAGAAACAAAAATTAAAAACTGGGAACATTTTGAATCACGTCGTTGGCAAAACCAAATGTTTTCAAACCGAATGTAATGTATAGCAATCACAGATATAATCTAGCTTTCACAATAGCAATTAGATGAGAGAATCTTTTACAGAGGCAATTAGCTCAAGTGCCTTCCAGTTGCAAGGACAATCAAACATCCAATTAATCATGCCATTACACACAGCAGGGAGAGAGAGAACGTATGGAGACTAGTGTAGATGGTGACAGAGAAATGAGACGAACTGAATGTAGCCGTGAAGCTGTTTTCAATTAGGGAATGAGGATGTCGTGCAGACAGACCTCCAGGATCTTAATAACAGAGGAGGTGTTGGAGGCGATGTTGCCGTGGGTGATCATGGCTCCCTTAGGCTTCCCTGGATAAATAAACAAGGCATTACTGCAGTGGCCTGTGTGGCAATGGAAGACTATATAGCCATGCCATAATGAGCGGTTGTTAGTAGGCGTTTGATGGACGCTTTTCTAACAACGCAAGTGACCTCAAGAGTTAAGGACCAGAAGCGTAATTATGGGGAGACTTTATGAAATGCTCGGTACCTGTGGTTCCACTGGTGAAGCACACTACAGCCAGATCCTGAGGTTGGGGCGGCTGCAAGTAAACAGCAATGCAAAAAAACATGAATATGAACACGACAAAAGGCTTCCATACACTTCTGGTTTAATCCTCAGCAAAAACTGAAGGCTTAAGACATCTTTTGCGAGACGGCTAATGAGAAAATCTGCTTCCTTTTGTATTTAAAGGCTAATTACATATTTATTGGATCCTTTTTGATGCAGCAACATAGTCTGGTGAGAGGCGGTAAACTCACCACAGGATCTTTGAGGTTCTGCCGTCCCATGTCCTACGATGGGAAAAGAAAGGTTTTAAGTTATAATTAAATTGTTTGAATCAATCACGTAAGGCAGAGTAAATAATTTAGTTTGCCATATTACAGTACTAGAGGTTCGGGCCGCTATGCAGCCCTCACACCTACGTCGCACTGCAGATCCAACCGCTATGTCTGAGTCATAGTGATGGGGGATTTTTCAGAGTACCCGTTGCACCCTTCTGTCTGTGTCACTTATGTGCCCATATATGGAGTTCTCTGTGTCTGTCTACCTGTATCCCTTTTAAGCCCATATATGGAGATCCCTGAGGTCATCAGTATATGCCCATATATTGTCATGGCCATATATGGGCATATCGGTTGGATTTGTTGTTCTGGACAACTGGATATCTAATATATGCCAATATGATTACGTATGGACATATTGGTCGGACCGCATATCCTAACTACTCAACGGTGGGAACCGCACTCTCTTGAGTCCTTGCCGATGTGAGCGACGAGTTTGAAGTTGGTTGGTCCCATATACAGTATGCAGTATGCACATGACCATATATGGGCTTAGCGGTCGGATCCGTGGCTCTGGACAACCGGTCATAATGACATGCATATATATGGGCGTGTCGGGTTTATTTATGGTTATGTCAGAGTGACGTGGCCGTGGTCCGCCCGCCGGCGGCCCACCCTCCCATTAGCCAATTTTAATATAGGATTATATAGGTTATACAGCAGTTCAAGTATTTGACAGGCTTCAGGCCCTACCGCTGGCTACACTGACAACAGCTGATATCTTTGAGGCACCCTGGTCAACCTGTAAAGAATGCTGACAACTGTCCACATAATCACAATGTTAAGGGCTCAAATCCGGCTCAAGGCCACTGTTCCTTTTATATCCCGTTTACACTATACTAAAGCATATAATCTTAAACACTCTTTGTATCTTTCATGTTTCTTGAAAGCAACCACAAAATACACAGCAGTAAACAATATGCCTTGACTACAACCATTTTAGTGAATAACATGCCATACCCAGTGCCGTGAGAAGAGAACTATTGAGCATAGAAGCTCTACAACCTCTGTGTTTGTTACATAACCGAGTTCTTCTGTATCGCTCACTCTTACCATGAGCTGTGACAGGTGCAAAATCTCCACTCCACACTTCTTTCCCCTGTCCAGTAAGGCATCACTGAAGTCGTTGAAAAGCACCAGACAGGACAGGGTGGGAGTGTCTCCCTTCTCCTTGTTCTCCAAAAGGGCTGTAGCCTTCTCCTCCTTATCACAGATCACCAAGGCGATCTCCGCTAAAAGTGGACGATGATGAACAGTTGTATTTAACTTGAAATAATGTCACACTGATGTACAGTGACAGTCTTTTAATTGCTCGCACAAAGACAATAAATATCACATTGATTTTCATTGGTGGTGCTTTCAGGGGGTTGTCTTACCTAGGTTGAGTATGTGAACCATTGCTTCCAACCCCAGTGTCTCGTATAGAGGCACCACTGCCATAGAGTAGCTGTAACAGGCCAGCTCTGAAATGATCCACTGTTGCCAATAGATGGAGACAGAGTAACACGGTTAGACTCACTTCCTGTCTCGTATCATAACTGTGTACTGTGTAGTAGTGATGCGCAGGTCGACTTTTGACCTGAAGGTCAACAAAACGCTCAAAAAACAAAAAAAGTCACAAATAATTAATAATAATAAATAGAGATAATAACTAATTCTTGGTTAAATTAGCAAAATTATCATCTTTTCCTCTGGCTTAAATATTGGTTCATAAGGATGTGGGTCTACAGTGGCTGGTTAGTTTTTAAAATAATTTAACAGTCCTTTTTTCAAAACCATAATACGGTTGATGTTGAGTAAATCAAAATGACGTGGGACAATACATTATTGGGTAGATTGTTCTGCTGCCACAGAGCCATGACTGAGAAGAAGGACCAATCATGTTTCACTTTGTCTACTTTTTTTAAAACAAGAAATCAGGTAAATTCTGTGGTTTTGGAATGACATAATTACTTTTCTATTCTTCTTGTATTCTGCACACATTCACAGAAGTTACGTGTTACCGTCACCTTGCCCTCAGGGTGTTTTACCCCCCTCGAAAGTGATAATTAAAAACAGGCAAAACAACAGGTAGTTGACTGTTGATTAACTCCTATCGAGGTATGCAAAGTTGCAAACAAAAGAATGTAATCTAGATGCTCTGTGAAAACTTAAACGACCCATTTAAGCTGCACTCTTAACTGCCTACCAGCGATGCAGCTGGTAGGCAGAGATGACCTTACATGCCATCACCAAAAAGATATTCTAAAACTCACAAGTAACTACCCAGTGTGTGGGAACAAATATGAAAATAAAAATAAATAGTATGGGCATAATGGTGTGTACCTCTGGCCTGTTCTGTGCAAATATTCCAACAAACTGCTCCGGGTTCGGCTGGCAGCCTTTGGCCAGCAGCCCAGAACCCAGCACCTGTGCTTGCTCAGCCACCTGAAATAGCAGGATCATCAGTGAGGAACAGTGTTATGTAAAACCTCTGTGATACTTGTGTCAAAATACCGAATATCTGGCAGACCTCTGTGTAGGGAATCCACTCATAGGGCTGCCCTGGCTTCCTGAAGCCTAGACATGGGCCATTTCCTGGGGGTCACAACATGCATGTAATTTAGTTTAAAAAAAAGTTATTAATCCAAAGTATTTACGACATAGATACAAATCTATTTCTTATCGGTTATTCTGCAATAAGGACACAAATAGAGGGATGTCACCAATAGGGACGGAGGGATGTCACACCACCCCCCACCCCGACTTCTGCCGAAGCACAGCAGCTTACCAGCGATCCTCAAGCCTCTCTGGAACATGTCATACGCAGTCCTGGTGTCATCATAGTAAAATTCTAACAGCGAGTCATCCTTAAGAAGTGCAGAACGTCTACAGCTGGGCTCTCCCTATAACAAACACCCAAAAAACAAAAATGTTTATTATGTGACTTCACCCTTTTTGAAAAATGTCACACAGCAGAGGTATAAAGCCTGAGCTATACTTGGTTGCACACCGGAAATAGCGGATCTGCAAGATCACAAGATCAGCAATTTTCGGTGCGCACATTTAAGTGTACTGTACATGATCAGGCCTAACATTCACAACAGAATCAGATTAGAATCAGAGTTCTCTTTTTTTGTCAGGTATGTTTGCACATAGAGTACAAGGAATTTGCCCCGGTGAGTTTGGTGCATTAAACTGAATCAACAGTATATCATTTCCAATTGTTTACTGCTATTTATTCAAAATATTAAGATAAACATAAAAAGAAGCAAGAAACAATACAATATGCTACTGTATCTTTTTTTGTTTGTTAAATGAGCCATACTGGTCTCTTTGATGTTAAATGAACACTTGAATTTCACTGTGTATAGAGACTATAGAGGCTGGTATGGAACCAAGATCAGAACCATGATCCACTCACCTGGACAGCCACAGACTGGGCTTGTAGATCACAGGGGGGACGCATGGGTCGAGGACGTGTCACCAGCCAGTAAGCAGTAAGTGAGGCCAGGGCCCCTATACCTAACAGAGAGGACGGGGACAGAGAGAGGGAGGAGAGAGAGAAAGAAGACAGGGGGAAAGAGGGAAGAAGACTCCAGATGTCCTCGGATTCCGGCACTTTAATTCCACCGTTGGCACGAATTGATCGTAACCACTCTTGAAAATGCATAACTGAGAGGGGGGAGACAGAGAGACAGGGGAGCCAGAGGGGAGGGGGCAGTGTGAGTATGCCTGAATGAAGGAATGAATGAATGAATGACGTGGATAATGGACTCCAGTGAAATGGGAGGCAATTATATACCGGTAGTGCTTTCAAAAGACACTGCTCACTGTTGCTGAGAATTATGCACAAAAGTGTCATTGTGTGGTGGTGAAGTAAAAAATATATATATATATATGCTTTGCTGAAGGAAATAGGCTACAGCACAAAGAATGAACCTTGACTATTGTATGCCCATACCATTAACCGGTTAACAAAATTCCTACTTGTCAGTAAGTCCACGGACACAAACGGCATACAAACATGGTACCAGCCTATCTAATTCATCTGTAACCTAATGTAGTCTATACAGCGCTTGAAACATATTGCTATAAAAAAAAGGGGGGGGGGGGGAAGTGGTTCAATGATACATTATTTTCACAATTTTCAAGGGAAAAACATTTCATGAAAAGACAGCATTTGTACACTGCCTCACATATACGTTTCATCACCATCTCAACTCTGCAGAACAACCCAGCTTGATAAGGCATAGGAATAAAACAACCTGCCCCCTTTTGTTGCAGTAACACACAGCCCTGTTCTGATTCTGTTTCAATGCCTAGCTGAACAACCCTGGGCCACAGGCTTGGCAGAGTGGGGGACTCAGGAGAGAAAAGAAAAGGCCTGGCCAGTAAACTGGGAAGGGGGGGGGGGCATCAGGAAGTAACCATGATTGGCTTAACAGAAACAGGCGCTGAGGTTACTCTCAGTCATGTTGTACCGCTGCTTTGTCGTCCCAACAAAGATGGGACAAGAGAACGAACAAGGTTGAGAGGAGTTTGGGTTGCAGCCGTGTACAGTAGTGTGGGGTTGGTGGTTGGTAAGATGGGGTGAGGGGGAGGGATGGCGCGATGGCTCATAGCCTGTAGGTCCGCCCCGTAGGTCTGTGCCAGAGATTTAATAGTTCACGCTCCCCAAAAAACGTAATGTTTCAGGAAGAAAAGGGGAGAAAAACTGGGACGGCATCCAACGACATCACAACAAACTTTTTAATTACCTTCACTGTTCATTCACACACACAATTTTTACTTTTATTCTTGCCTATCCCACACATTTGCTCCCCAAAGTTGCCCCAATGCACTTTAATTTGATTGGGGCACGTAAATTGATCCACCAACAAATAAATACAACCCTCTCCAGCTGCCAATGCCCCCACCCAAAAACTCCACCACCTCCCCCTGCCCAAATAGCCCTCAACCTCTCACCCAGTTTACCCCCTCTCCCCCTCCTTAAAAGAAGAGGGGCTAGAGAGTGATGTCCCTCCCTTCTCTCTCTCCCAGGCCAATCTTGCCCCCACTTCCTTATCCTTGGAAAAGATGAATGAAGCAAATGCCACACTTCCTCAAAACATTTATAATCCTCATGATGCTTTGAGTTATGTGAACTGAAAACGTTTAACTTGCCACTTTGCGCCTGTTGGACCAGCAATGCAAATGAGGATCGACATGGATCCTTTTAGGTATATAACATGGGAATGAATGGTCTTTTGAGATGTGGCACATGGGGGGGAAAAATGATGCTTCATTGTGAGAAGAATATCCCCTGCTGTAGCAGCCCATTTTCTCTCCTTTATCTGCCCGAATAGTGCTATCACCCCTTCCTCCCTCGCTTCCATTCATAATGGCTAGACAGGCACTATTGTGCTCAAAGCACTTACTCCCTATCAGAGCCCAGAGAAAGCAGAATAACAGAGACTTTTGAAGCTACATTTTCTACAACAGTCACCAAGCAAAATGTCTACCTTTAGAAATGGTATAATAGACACTATTGCCAATGAGCATCCTAGCCATTCCTGAATTTCCTGTGGGTAGGCTATAATTTCACAATGCTACAAATGATTGTATAACCCCAATAATGTAACAGCTTCACACACCTTGTAATAGAATGCTTGTATAAATTGTGATTAAATAAAACCTGTGGTTAAAGTGTATGTTTGTCCCAGCACACAAGCCACCTCTAAAGTGTGACATAGATTCCCCAGTCTGAATACTTGGTGAGGCTCATTTTAAAAGGTGCTATAAAACGCCATCCTGCTGTTTCCAGGGAAATGGCAAATACTTCCCAGTGGCAGTTTACATGTCTGTGCACTTCACCCCTGCTGACAAGTAGAGACAGAGCTGAGAACCTAGCAAAAATTCTGTATGGCACAAAAAAAACAACACCATGGCTTACCCTGTCAATCAAACAATTAGGTTTCGATAAGAACCTGTATGGCAGGTAATCTGCCAGTATATGTTTTCACCATCCCAGACACCCTCATAAATCTAAACGATGTAAAAATGCAAGCATAACAATTGCTTTCAATCAGGATCTGTGTGGCAATAAATAAATCTGAATTAACTGGTAAAATGAATTAAAATAAAATGCTTTCAGCCCTCCACACTTCTACATACCTACACAAACCTGACGCCCAAGATGACTAGTAAGGTTGGTCTCCTGCTTGAGCCAAGGTCACGTAGTACTTATTCCACTTTTAATGATCAAAAGGAAAACGCTGCCACTACAACAAAAAAAGAATATGAATCGCATGAACAGTGCAAACACAGCACAGTAGCTTAGGGAATCTCTCTGGTAAAAACAAAATGAGTGGAAATGTTATCCCTGACAAAAGAAACTACAGGAGGTAGTGAGGTGAGGAGGGGGTGGTTTATGGGGAGGGACAATGTGACATTGTTTAGTACCCACACCAACACAGACCCAGAGCAATGAACTCTTTCCATGTGCCCAGTGAAGAGATGAGGAGAGCACAGGGGGACACGTGAGGATGGGGAGGGAATGAGCAAGGGGATAGGACTGAAATGGCACTGGTGTTTCCCAAATGAAGCATGAAGAACACAGACATACTCGGTCACAATAAGGGCTTGTGATGCAAAGAGCCGAGATGGAGAGGAATGAGAACACGTCACTCCTGGCCCTGGAAGAGCAGCCTAATAGCTCAATTAAAAGACAGTCTTTCATGGTCATAATATTTTATTGGTCATAATATATCATAATATACACCTGTATGAAATGCACTTAAAACTAAGGCGTTGCATTTCTGAATTTAGAACAGCTTTGGCTGTCATTGTAGTGGGATAGCCATAGCCTACAACGGTTTCAAAATCTTTCTGCATGATTAGAAGCACATTGACGTTTTAGAGCAGTGGTTCTCAAAGTGGGGTCTGGGGACCCACAGGGGTCCTTGAGGGGGTACCAGCATCACAATAATTTTATATGGCTATTAAAAAATAGCAGATATACAAGATCATAGCGCGTCACTTCATGCCGCGCTATGAGCTTGTAGATCTGCTATTTTTGAAACTTTTTGTTTTTTTTTACAAATCTTTGCTTCTGGGGGGTCCCTGCTGCTGGCACAAAATATTTTGAGATGGGGGTCCGCGGCCAAATGCATATAATTTTGGGGGTCCTTGACATGAAAAAGTTTGAGAACTACTGTTTTAGAGAAGAACCTTGAAAAACATTTTTAGGGGGGGAAAAAGAAAGAAAGGGGCACTTGAATGAGTCATGACGGAGTGTTTTTGTGCAGTGGGGCAGATAGACTGCCTCTGGATGGCTGCGTACACACAGCCTTCAGATGTCTGCTGTTTGCCCTACTGTAGCTGTAGCTATATTATTGTCATTTATGCTCTGTTGGGAGACATGGGGAATGCCAAGTCAGGCGTGCATTCCATCCACACATGGACACATTTAAACATGTTGGTGGTCCAAGTTGGGAAAGGGAAAGATATAGGCTACATAAACGGATATATATCTCAAGCAAAATGCATTATCCAAGGCAGTGATGGAAAGTAACTAAGTAAATGTACTCAAGTACTGTAATTATGTACAATTTGGAGGTACTTTTACTTTACTGGAGTATTTCCTATTTTCAATACTTTTACTTCTACTCCACTACTCTCAGAGGCAAAACATACATTAACCACCTCAGACCTATTTAAACTTTGGAAAATAGCCGATCTACAAGCTCACAATGCATGGCGACGCGTTGATCTGCTATTTTCTGCAGAGTACTTTTACTCTTGCTAGTTTAAGTATATTTTGATGCCAATACTTTTGTACTTAACTCAAGCAAATTTTGATTACCGGACTTTTACTTGCAACAGAGTATTTCTACATTGCAGTATTGATAGTTTTACTTATAAGTACAACATTTTAGTACTTTTTCCACCACTGATTCAAGGGAACGAACGAGATGGGTTGAAGGAACCCTGCAGAACTAAACAGAGAACGAGTATCCTTCTAGCCAACCGCCACGAGTTCCAACTAGTAATTATCTTGGTTGGTTCAGGGAAAAAAGAAAACAATCACAGAGCTAGCTATGCTCAACTTTTCAACACACGCAAACGTATACAAATGCCCCCATATCCTCCGGTGGCTCTTATAAGTACCACATAAAACAAAGATAATGTCTCAAGTCAAGTCGTCTATAATAGACGACTTGAGACATTATCTTTGTTTTCATCACAAATAAACTTGACTGATATTGGCAGCGCAGTGTTGGCTTTTGTTGCTGTCGGTGTGGAATGGATCTTTTCCTCCGAGTGCTGAACTCGTTCATTATAATGAAAATACATTCATTTGACTCAACTTCAGGATGCATTAAACACAAAGATGTCTCAGCGACAGAACGGGAGACGCCGCCTGGCTGCGATAATAAACGATGTGTAGGCTATAGGGAGTTGAAAAGTTAAGTGTCGAATACTTGATGATCTATGCCATTTAAGAGTTTAACACAGGAACAACAGGACATGCAAAAGGCAATCGGTGCTTATCTTACCTGAACGAAATGTAGGTCACCCGGTTTTTCTTTAGATTGCGCTGCCTCCCAGTATTGTGGTAGATCCAGTGATCCACCCGGTACCACGTGCCCACAGCGTCTCACTGCAACGCTGGACCTGGACACTTTCCCTGACGTCACTTTATAACTATTGGTATGGATGGATCAGTCTATATGGCTGGTAGTTAAACTTTTTCATGTCAAGCCTGGACCCCTAAATTAATGTGTATTTGGCCGCGGACCCCCATCTGAAAAGGTTCTGTGCCAAGGAGTCCTTCACACCACAAATCTTGTACAAGATTTGTGGTGTGAACATTTGTGGTGTGAACATTTTCAAAAATGTTCAGACATTTTCAAAGAATGTCAAGATGTTTTGAAAATAGCTGATATAGGACCCCACTTTCCTGCATTAGACCACAGGAACACCATAACTCTAGAGTGTACAAATGAAACTGGTCCATTTGGTTTGTACACTCTTTGTACACTCTCATTTGGTTTGTACACTCTCATTTGGTTTGTACTCTCAGAGTTACAACCACATAAGGGTCCATTTGGTTCCTAACTATTCATCATTTATCTGGGGACCCCTGGAACCCCCTCAAAGGACCCCTGGGGGTCCCCAGACCCCACTTTGAGAACCAATGGTCTATGCCATGGTGTGGATTTAATGTGTGTTTCAGTTGCGTCTCAGAATGTTAAGTGAAACAAAATTGGTTTAAAGGTAGGGTAAAGTGATATTTTTTGGGTTAAAATAAAACGTTTTTTGTTAAAAGGTTAAAGCACCATATTGTTTGATGGTAGTCTAATCATGGCTATAGAGCAGGGTTTTTCAACTGATTGTGAACCAGGGACCACCACCCTGACTAAGAATCAACCTGGGGACCACTGTTGTGTTGGGTGGGGATATGGACTAAGATTAGTGCTTTGGTAACACTTTTTATGCATCCCATGTCTGCATCCAATAGTCCACGGACTAATAGTGGTCCATGGCATAATTAGGCCTGCAGGTGGTCCATGGGAAAATGTTAAAAAATGTAAATAGAATAAATGTAAATAGAAAAAAATACCTTTGTAAAAGTTTATTAAAATAATATCTAATAAGTCCATCAAATATAAGAAAATATTTGAATTAATAGGCGTGGTGTGGGAGAAAAAGCTTGCAATTAAATAATGACTGTTAAGGGCTTGATTTCATTTCTTGCACGATACTATGTGCAACAAATTATATCAAGCCCAGGCATTATTTAACTGAAATATGTGAGTGGTCCAGAGCTATAAAAAAAAAGGTTGAGAACCACTGATTAATTCCTACTCCACGGCTACCCTTATTCCATTCTCTTACTTTATCCAACCTTCCACTAAACTCATGTTTTGTATCTTATGTATGAGTGAGCAGACAAATGTGATTATATATGGGCACTTTTCCTAATAATGACGACTCAATCAGGTAATCACGTACACTTCCCCTTCTTGAGATTTTCTGAGGAATTTCTTGACCTCTGACTTCCCAGTAGCTGACAACATTGATGCATCATCATAGATCATTTAGTGCACTGTTCCATGGAAGAAAATATTCACTTTCACAATTACTAGGCTAAATGCATGGTCTGGACCACATGCAATACCTTCACGGACCACCAGTGGTCCATGGACCACCTGTTGAAAGCCCCTGCTATAGAGTGTTTGTTCAGTGTTTGTCTATGAAATTAATTCAAGGACCCCAACGGAAACAAGTCCGCAAGGACTTTTTGGGTCGGACCTTTTAGACAAAAGTATTATAAATGTATCTGTGTTGTTTTACATTCTTTTGCCTAATAAAAATTTCAATCAATCAATCAATCAGTAGCAGGGGTCTCTGTGTCTCTCCAGCTCTTTAGTAAACAGAAAATACATTTTCAGGTGGGTGGCCAATCTTCAGCCAATCAGGAGAAAGTACGGTACCCATTTATCAGCTTCCAATTTTGTCTGCTCCTTTCATTGTGTCATCACTCCAAAATGCAGTTGTTTATCCAGTGTCCTGTGTGAATTCTCTAGAGTTTTAGCGAGAACATTTTGGACGATGTCTAATTGAAAAGAAAAATCTTATTTATGTGGTGTTTCCAGGATTTTTTTTATTTTTGAAATGACAGAAACCTAGAGGATGCCACAATCATCTAGGCCTAGCTGCTGTTCTGCAGTCATCAAAATAAGGCATAGGCCTATTTCTCCAAAAACATATTGACCGTGTAGTAGGCCTACACAAATGATCATTGAACGTTTTCTCTTGAATTCATTAGCTAATCAGAACCAGGATGACAATTGACAAATCAGAAATCCTTGTCCCAGTTTGTCTCCAGTTCTGGTAAGCCTTCCACGTCTTCAGTATAATGACTAGGTGGTGTGCCCCTTTCCACAGAATGGTTGAACTGAAAGACAATATTATATAGGCTTCATAACATGAGCACTTAAACCAGGCAGTCAAAAAACTATGTGCTCATACTGGTATAGATAGCAGCAATACAACAAAGCAGATGTGGGCAACTCAGTGCAGGAGTCTTACTTTGGGAATGACAGGTGGGTTCAGAGTGCCATTGCAAAGTCCTTCCCAGTTGAATCCTTCAAACCACCTAAATGAAACGACAACATCAAACGGTATTAGGCAAGGTAGGCCTATACGTTAACACAGGCCTGATGCAATATTTTCTCTCAGCACAATTCTTGATCTTACTTGTGCTTTTGAATGTCCTTGGCCCCATTTCTCTGACTCCCCAGTCTCTCAGAGGGGTTGCTCCTTGAGGGCAAGGAAGAGAGCAAACATGACCCCACACATGGTTAATGACTGAATAAGAATGAAGAATGGTGCTTTTATAATTCATACGGTGGTGGAGAAGGCTTTTGTAGCTCAGGTCATGTCTATGACATCTGCACTGTTTCATTAATGTGTCATCAATTATTTTTATCTGTGTGAATAACAAACGGACAGACTTACGTACATACATACATACATACAGTACTGTACAGAGATTCCGTGCATTTATTGTAAGATGTTATTATTTTGTATTTCTCTGTTATTCCTACTATTATGCTTTTTTTTTTATCTGTTTATTGAAAGTTCTCCTTATACAATGGTATTTATAAGGATCAAATGTGACACAGGATTAACAGATACTACAAAATACTATTATGCTTTTAACACTATAATGACCAAGATGGAGCTGCTACGGTTTCTCAGTGTTTTCCTGCAGGTACATTTGGCTTTGTTATTTTCAGCATTCTAGGTTAAACCTGGTATCCTATAGTTTCAAATGTACAGAATGTTATTTAGATGCTGTTGTTTAGACAGATGCTAGGTTCAGTGTTCACTTGGTGTCCTAGTTTCTAGGATACCAGAGGCAATTGACTATGCCGTCTCTCTGCACTCTTATTTATGTGATTATGTGTTTATTGCCTAGAGTTCATGTTTACTCTGCTTATTCCAGTCTCACACTTGTAAGTCGCTCTGGATAAGAGTGTCTGTTAAATGCCTAAATGGAAAATAGTAAAATTCTAATTGTAAATTCTACATCTCCAAACTATCGACTTGAACTATCCTTCTCCATGCACTAACGTACATTAGTGAGTTACTGATTGCCACACCACACAAACACTTTGATCGTTTGAGTTAGATTACGTTATCGTAAATAAATGATAAATCTGTGGTTCTCAAACATTTTCTTATTTCAAGGACCCCCAGTTTGATATGATTTTACCCAATCTACACGGTAAACACCTCAGTGTTAGATTAACTCTGAGAGTGTACAAATGGAACCAAATGGACCCTTATGGGTCCATTTGGTTCCATTTGTACACTCTCAGAGTTCCAGACCAGCAATTCCTCAAGGAACCCTGGGGGTCCCTGAGAACCACTGAATACTTGTGCCTCTCCCATCATTTGTCATGGCGTTCAAGCCGGATTGTGACAAAGTGGTTGGAGCAGTGGTCTTGGGGGCAATGCTGTAAGTAGTCCAGTGTGGAGTACGTCTATCTATGGAGGTTTTGACAGCTAAATTGAAGAATGTTTATGTCGTTCAGTGTTTTGCTGTATTGCCGTTGCCAGTTTTAACTCAGAACTATTGACGCTTCAAATGGAACATGACACAAAAAAGGTTGAACTTGAGAAAAGGACATTTGAAATTGATTAAGAACTGGCTCTAGAAAAACAATATGACACTGAACAAGCCAGTTTGCTGAGAGATATATCAGGCTTTATCAGAGAGGGTAGGTTATTCTAAAATTATAGAATTTTCTCAATTTAGTCATTGCCATTTCCCCACCACATATTGCTGCCTGCTGTTGCTGCCAACCCATACTGGGGAGGGTGTAGAAGACAGTAAATGTTATGTCCATTATGGAAATGATACAGAAATAATTGGCAAAAAGTCTGCAGTAGTAATGTAATTTTAGTCATTCTAGGATTAAATGCCTTTAATGTCTTTAATTGCCATTTTATGCCTTATGTAAAGCACTTTGAATTGCTTTGTGTAGGAAATATGCAATACAAATACACTTCATGAAGTTGATAAAGTACGAAATGATGGGAAATGCAAATCTAGTTATCTAAATCTAAACAGACATCTTGAAATTGAACATTTTTACCCAGTAATGAAAAACATATCTTGTCTTTAATGCCTTTAATGTCTTTAATTGCCATTTATGCCTTATGTAAAGCACGTTGAATTGCTTTGTGTAGGAAATGTGCAATACAAATACACTTCATGAAGTTGATAAAGTACGAAATAATGGAAAATGCAAATCTAAACAGACATCTTTGACATTACTGGGTTTTTCATTACCCAGTAATGAAAAACATATCTTGTCTTTTTATAATATGGAACAAAGACAAGCTTTCACATTATGGTGAGGTTGTAAATACTGTACTGCAAAAAAAAATTACAAGATAGATAAGTAATACATTTTTCAATGATTTGTTTAACTGAATGTGTTTTTGTGTAAGCCACACCTGCACAGCTTCTTGATGAGGCTGGAGGCACTTTTGCTGATGGCCTTGGGGAAGTTGACCTGGTCAATGCCGCAAATGGTGGCAGCGAATATCATCATTGGATCAGAGCCACTAAATGGAAGGCTATAGAGTGGGGGAAATGGGACATGTCAGTTCTAATAAAGAGAGAGGTGAATACAAAAATAATAAACTTTAATAAAAGTATAAAAATAAAATTACAAAGTGCTTAATAATACTGTAATAAAAAACAAATCTCAAATCCTACCTTCCAGTCAGCAGTTCAAACATGAAAATGCCTAGTGACCAGAGATCTGTAGATATGCTGTGGCCCTTGTTCAGGATGACCTCAGGGGCCATATAGCCTGGTGTACCACAGAATGTCCATGTTTTCTTACCCACAATGATTTTCTTTGAACATCCAGGTCCCATCTATAAAAGGCAGGAGGGGGCAGTAGAGTTTCAATTAACATTAATAAGAAATCAGTAGATTCCCATAGCACACCTAATAATGCGGAGAATTCCCAATGATAATAATACATGTGAAGATTAGTTATTTTTACTAATTTGGCGTATCCATGTTGGTCCATAAACACATTCTCAGGCTTCAGGTCTCTATAGATAATGCCACAATGGTGAAGGAAGATCAGTGCCTCAACAACACAAGCAGTGTAGAACCTAGCGCTGCAGTCATCAAAGGATCCCCTGAGAAAAGATAGTAACATATTTTTGAATTAAGTAAATGTTCGATGAAAAATTTGGAGAGGTAGGGCCGTGTACAATCAACACTAACAGTCATTAGTTAAACTCAACAAAGCCTAAACCAGAGCACGCTTGTGGAACAATGACAATTTTATCTCCATTGAGATAGGAGAGAATCATTTTTCAAAAATCTATTAATGCAACAATGACTACCTTTCTTTCAGCAAACTCCAAAGATCCCCGCCAACACAGGCTTCTGTTAACATGTACAGGTGCTTGGCATCTCTAAAGGTTTGGTGCAGCCTGGGGTCAATTAAAGATGAAAACAACCTATTAAAGCCAATTCTTAATGCCATGAACATAAGTACTGTACAGCCTCCAATCGTTTTGTATATTCTTTTGTATGGCATCTTCCATGCAAAAAACATAGAGCTGAATTTTACAATATTGAGAACAGTGAACAATATTAAAAAGAAAAATGTTATTAGAAATAAAAAACAATATAAAATAAAGAAGCAGAGTAAGATTTTTCTTGTTTGGTTCACACCTGACTATGAATGGACAGTATGCCTCCGTAAGGATGTCTCTCGCTCTCAGGATGTGCTCTTGTTGATGATTAGTTACAATGAGTCTCTTGCTAAGCACCCTCATAGCAAAAGAACACTTGGCATTGCTCTTCAGTTGCACCTGGAGGAGATGGAAATCAATATATTGCATTATAGAAACATAGAATCCTGCAAAGATTGCACCACAGGGAATATAGGTGGTCTGTAAATGACCCTCTACAAGGGCAAAACTTACAAGGTCTATGTGACCAAGCTCATCTTCTCCAAGTTTAGAAATTATCTGGAAATCACTCAGGGTCGTGTTTGACAGGAGAGTAGCATTCTCATTGGACCTACTTAATAGAAAAAGTGAAGCCTGATTTATTCTTTGGCAACATAAACATTTTTTCAACTGATAGTTTGTACCAAGATACAAATAATTTCTGCAAATGCTCTATACTTGTTGCTGTGTTGCATAGCGTTGCTCCCATCATCCGCCAAAACACCAATGATGTTTTTGAAAGCCCTGCAAAATGTTAACATACCTTCACTTCAGAATATGCTTCAGGTCTCTGATTATGCTAATAAATTCATAATAACAATTAAAATGTAACCAACATAAATAAATCAACAGTTTTGTTCTATGCAGGCAGTTTTCCCACTCCTATTCATTGACTTACTCTCTGTCTATGACCAAGCAAGTGACATCGCCAGTAGCAATCACATTCACAGTCCGCACATCATGTCTGTACACAGAGAGAAGAGACAGAGAAAATTATAAGCTTGCAAATCTGGCAACATAACATGCTATTATAGGTTACTCATATCTCGCTTTGTTTTAAATGGATTAAAACTATTTGCGGAAAATTATGGAATCTTATCCAGACCCCTTTTGAATTGATGTGTGCCCACTGTTATTTCAATAGTGGAAAATTATGAAGAAGAAGGTACAAAATACTATCATGCAAAGACTGCATATGAAGTTACGATCAGTACAAAAGAAGTGCATTTTTGTACTGTATATTATTTGGCTTATGCTCAGAGGTCGGTGGTTTTCAGTTCCAGTTAACAACCATTCTTGACCTTTTCCACCCAAATCTCTTTCAAGATAAAATATTTCCTCCATACCCCCACAAGGCTTTTTCTCCAAACCACTGGCCCTCTGAGAGTCTACATAGGATGACAGGCTCTTCAAAGCCCTCCTTCTTCTCTGTCACTTTCACCTAAGAAAGAGCATTAATGACAGAGTGCTACTTTCAATAGCACTGAAATCAGTTATCACCAGTCAGATGCTGAATTAATATTTTGTTCTCCACTTTCTACAGCCTTTTTCTGGAAGCTCCATTCAATCTGCGCTTCAGGCATATAAATACCTACCTGACCTTCACAGATGACGTAAAAGGTGTCCCCCGTGGCCCCTTGATGAATTATGTAATCACTTTCAATATAGTGAGTCTGTGAAACAGATGGAAGATATTTGTTTTTTGTATACATCCATTAGGGGAGGATCCCAAATAACCCCATTCTGGTTTATTTTCCTCTACTGCACAATTTTCTTGTACTTCATGTAATTTAAGTCAGATACCTGATGTAACACACATGCATGACATATTCAACATTAAATTCAGTAGGTATGTCCCGATCAAATCA